>NC_024308.1:19217287-19236801 GCF_000523025.1 Cynoglossus semilaevis | reverse complement strand
TTTTTTATTTAAGCTAGTGGCGCTTTGGCCCAGAGGCAATGTCTCTGTCATTGGTGTAGAATCCTGGGCAAGTTCGAATCCCGGTTAGGGTGGTTGGTACCTTCCAGTGGACTCACCACCTGCAGGGAGGTTCAGGGGGATTGATACGGTGCAATGTAATTTGGGCGGTGGCTGCTGCCCCCGCGACCCGGTAACGGATAAGCGGATGAAAATGGATGGATTTTGTTTACTTTCTGTTTATTGTGAGAGCTGTCAGGAAGAATTTGACGCAAGGCACCTTTCCGAGCACGCATATGGGATTCATTTTGACGTCATTACACATCAATACCAGAGCCGGTTTGCTAAATATCACTAAGCTGCCCTGCACTTCATGTCAGATCATGCTGAAAGTGTGTTCAAAAGATAGCTCCAGAACGTCTGGTGATGTGGGAGCGTCTGCGAGAAGGAGGGTGCTCCCTGATTTGCCAGAAGGGATTCTAACGAGCAGATGCATTAAAGCAAAGCCCTGTTTAGGAGCAGACTGAGTGCATAAAAAGATTTATGCTTTTAATTAATGGCAATTAAACCATGCCTGTTAGGCTGGCCTGTAGCGAAAATCAATTTAATATATGGTCCCCGGGTAGGGGACGTATCAGATATTAAACTGATAAGAACAGATACTACACTTGATCTTAGCCAAAAGGCCGAGAAGCGATAACGACACACCCCTGCTCTACGCTCATACTCTCCCTCAATGTCGTTTTAAGTCATGGGTCAAATGTTTAAACGTTAGATAAAACTTAACCGTAGAATTAGCGGAGCCACATGTACAATTAATGACTAAAAAAGGATCCGCTATAAACATAGATAAAACTTAACCGTATAATGATCGAAGCTACAGGAACAACTGACGACTAACTCAAATAGGAGCCGCTGTAAACATACGTAGACAAAAACATTTCACGTTGCCAAATCGTGTCAGTTGTTGTAAAATACTAGATCCCTATCCATTCCAAAAAGTTGAGGACCGATGCTTACGATTACAAGTATAAATGCTCTGTCTCGTTCGTGCACCCGGAGGTAATTATAGACCAAAACACAATATATGTACGTCACAACAATACCGCAACAGTACACAAACTGTGCAAGTTTAATGTTAATACTTCGTCCAGTGACAAAGTCAAATGCAGCATTGGGCCCCTCTGCTGGTTCACTATTGTAACTGCACCACAGCGCATGATCACATGGACTGCTGTTAAGTAGTGATGTGCGGATCGATCCTGAAATATCGATACTTCCGATTCTGGATCTTTATGCTCTGAAATCGATTCTGAAATCAAAATATCGATACTTTTGATACTTACGCATTCTGAGATGAGGTGTATCCTAAACAGAAACATGGTGAAAAGTATCCAAATTATTGAGATGTTGTCTAAGTGACGCTCGGTTGGTGGGACTACTTCTTCTTCCGCCTGGGTGTGTGCGTCATGCGTAAGCACAGGGTGCTCTACTCCGTGCTCTCACTCAGTCACTATTGATGGGAATTCCGGCTCTTTTTTTTTTAGAGAACCGGTTCTTTTGGCTCGGTTCACTGAAAAAATCAGACTCTTTCGGGTCCCAAATGGCTCCTCAGATTATTTATTTATTTATTTTTGTTTTACAAATAACATGTTTTCAGAGTTTGAAACATTGTTTTGACATATTTTATACGATTGTGTTCTCAGGTTTTTCTATTGTTGTGTTGACTGTATAGTAAATGAGGCAGCTTACCTCAGTACAATCCAGAGTTTAAAATAAATAAATAAATAAAAAACTCTGCCTTGGATTCTTAAAGAAGCTATGATTTGAAATACATATATATTTTTTTTATTTAAAAGACAAATGATAAAATATCGGTATCGATATCGGTATCGGCGATACCAGCCCGAATTTTACTCGGTATCGGATCGGAAAGGAAATTGGTGGTATCGAACATCACTAATCGCAATTCAACTCACTATTTTTTTTTTCTCTTTAAATTCACAGTAATTGCGACATGTTTTTGTGACTCCAGGAAGCCTCGGAATCTTGCGAGTGATATCACGCACCTGAACAACAAACCAAGTGATGCCTAAAAGTGACAATTCAAAAGTCACAATTTTACCCCCACCCCCCATGCCCCAAATTGTTCACATCAGTGTCAGTGCCTTATAATGAAGTCCATGCTGCTGGGTTTCTTCATCTGATAATTTTTCTTTTAAAAAAGTACAATATTTGTAACTCGAAAAAATGATAATACATTGCAGAGAGTAGTTATAGCTATACAGTCTTTTTACAATTGCAACTGGCCTTTCAAGGGTAACTGTATTGCTGATGTGCCCCCCCCCCCCCTTCCTCATCCTTAATGGTTTCGCAGCAGCAGCTGCAGCTCAGGTTCGTCTGATGTCGTCGCTGCTTTCCGTTTTATCATCATCATCATCATCTTTGCTGCAAATTCCGCCATTAAACTTTGGCTAACACCCAATTGGAATTAGTGGAACACACTAAACAGTGCGTGAAGGGAAAAGGGACACGCGGAAAGATCGCGACGGACCGACGCTCCGAAGGGTCCTTTAAGGGCAGACAGTGACAGATAATAAAGCGTGCTGCAAACATCTCCATTTGTTATTGGCAGGTGAGTGTTGTCAGCATAGCAGGCACCAGCTGGCCTACATACTTTGTTCCCCGCTGTCTGTTGACATTTTTTTTTTTTTTTTTTTATCTATTAGGTAAAGACAACCATGGTTTTATTCCCTTGATAAATTTCTTTTAAGCCCCATTTGGTTGTTGCGACAACCCCTCTTGTGACCCGTTGCAACCCCCCCCCCCACCCCCGAAATCTATGACCTCATAGTATACCGGAGTGTGTAATTAGCCACTGTTCTGTTTGCAGATGTGCATTTACGCTCAGCTGAGCTCCTTGGTGGTGGAAAAGAAAACAATCCTAGCCCGTCGAGGTCCCAACGGCCAAAAGATTACCTCTTGTTCTCATTTCCATCTATTTAACAGTGGTGAAGATGGTCGTCTCCTGTTTTTTTTGAAAATTGAAAACAGCCAAATACTGCAAATCATTTGTAAATAAAATGATACATTTAGCTCAAAACAACTAATTAATGGCCATATGTATTTAAGCTAGAAAGTGAAAGTGAAAGTGAATTTACCTAAATATCAGCTAACTAAATAGTTAGCAATTTAGCCATGGCTTGATTAGCTTTAATATAATTTGAAAAAACAATCATCTCAATTTCTGACCCAGTGTTGTTGTCGTAGAATGTATGTCATTAATGTAAATTGAATACTTTTCAACATTTAAATTATTGACATTTCTATTCAGTTGCATCTGATTATGATAATTTTTAAAAAAATTTTTAGAGCACGTCTGGAGGCGAAATCATGCAACAGAAAAAACAAAATGTTATTTATTGATTTTTTCCCCCCTCAATATATATATATATATATATATATATCTTGAACTTGTCATGCCGATAAAAGGGTTGCGTCTCCCTCTCTCTGTGTCACTCTCTCTGTCTCTCGGCCTTAACCGCATAATCAATGTCGCAGAATTTAAACACTTTTCCCACTGACACATTTAACAGATCGAGAAGACAAGCTAAGAAGGGGAGGGAGTCGGGGGGGGGCTGGTGTAGGAGGAGGAGAGGATTAGAGACACCCAGATTAATGTTTCCCTGCTTCTGTGGTTTATCAGGACAAGGATTATGATGGAAACAGCTGTGCACATGAGTCCCCTGACTAAAAAGAGTTATTAGTATGATCACCTACATCATTAATGCGGGCTTGCGTAGTTGCGGAATGGTTTCAATCAGATAGATAGCATTGAGCCAGCTGGACACTCTTTGTAAGGACATGACTTAACCGGCCAGTAAATGGTGAGGAAGGATACTTTTTTTTTTATTATTTTATCAAGGTGCTGGTAGGAGGGCAGACGCAGGCTGGCTGTGGCAAAGGAGCGGGGAGGCAGGACCGTGGGCCAGGGCTAGAGTTAGCGCTAGCTGATTAAGGCCTAAAAAAAAAAAAAAAATGTTGGCCCACTTGGCACTGGAGTAGCAGTGGAGTGGGGGAGGCGGTATTCAGGTCAGCCTTTTGCTCGGAGGGAATCATTTATCATCTCCCTATCCTCTTTTGGCATTATTTGTAACTGGTGATACTTCAGTGTGCTGTTTAGGCCTCATTATTTAGAAGAAAAAAAAACAAAAAACAAAAAACAAAAAAAGTAAAAAAAAACAAGAATGACAAGATAGAAACTAGGTATTACAAATTGTACAATAGCCAGGTGGAGTAAGAAAAAGGGGAAGAATGTACTGCGAAGTATCACATCCTTTTGTAAGATACTGTATATTACATATATACAGTAGCGGAATACTGCTGGGCAACAATTAACATGTTTAATCCCAGGACTTTTCGACAGCTAATTTCGATTAATCGCATTATTTTGCAAAATTAATTTCATTTCAATTTGTGTATTGAGCATATTTTATTTCAGTACACCATACGGAATAATGTAGCAGTGTTCATTGTACACAGTAGCAGTTACAATAGTACATCTGAACTTGAAAGTTTTTGCAATTACCGTAATATCCGGACTATAAGCCGCTATTTTTTTTTTTTCACACGCTTTGAGCCCTGCGGCCTAAACAATGATGCAGCTAATTGAAGGATTTTTATGGGCTAACAAAGTTTCATACCGTTAGCATTAGCTTACTGTGTGTTATACTAGTAGCATACGTCTCTTTTTGAATGGCTGTGTGCGTATATATGCATGGGGCGTGGGAGAGAGAGAGAGAGAGAACGTTAGCGAAAGTTTAGAGCAGTTTGAGCCCCCGACTTCCCTTGTTTCTGTTTACCTCTGCTGCGGTCAAGCACAAAGTGAAGGGAGTTAGCCCCGGAGCTAATGTTAGCTTCGGTCACCGGAGCAGATCATTAAGTCTTCCAGGTGCATTGCAACTATACGGTCGGGGGCCGCCGAAGCAGGAAATAGCTAACGTGTAACTAGCCGTGTTTATAATAATATAAAAAATAAAAATGAAAATAAATATTTCTGTGTAAATATCCCATGTTACAACATGGACACCTGCGGCTTATAAAGAAGTGTGGTCTATATATGTACAATTTTTTTTTTTTTATTTAGTGGGTGAGGCTTATATTCAGGGTTAGCGTTAAGGTTTGTGCTCAATAGTCCGGGAATTACGGTAGAACGGTAAGTTCGAATTGAATATGTTGCAAAAAGAAAAACATAAAAACGCATTAGGAATGATGAATTGAAATGGGTTAAAATGCAAAAAGTGCGACTAAAAGAAACCAACTTGGAAACAGGTACACTGACACCAAAACTGGACTAGATGCATGTCTACAAAATGGGGATTCATAATGCTCTTCTTTTATCTGTCTGCCGGCGAGTGCGTGGAGGCAGAGAGCAGTTTGGTCATTTCCCAAGATAATTTCTTGCTGCAGAGTGTGTTTGTTATCATTAGTAAAGTGCAGCGCACATTAATTGTAAGGTTCGCTGCTGGGTAACTCGGGCAAAATGAGGAGCTCTCCCGGGGGGGGGGGGTCCTGCCTGCGTGTAAGCCAGTTAGTGGGCAGACTCAGACTGTTATCCTTACGCTATTAATATCCCCTTTAATATAAAGGCAATTAAATGAGTTTTTAACCTTCAACCTCTGAGCATTATTAATGAACAAATGCATGCAGAAACAACAGGGAGAGAGAAAAAAAAAAAATCACCGAGATGATGCTTGTAATTATCTTACATCAGGAAACAGGTTTGAAAATGAAAAGCTCAGTGAATGACTTTGGGATTTGAAACCTTGTGGGAAATGATGACTGTTAATTTTTTTTTTTTTTTTTGGTGTTTTAGTTAAAACCTTTGTTTTCAAACTTACACCAAGGCCCGGTGTAATTTTCAATGAACGATGACGAATGAAATCCCTACAAAGACGTTGGACGTTTTTGCGACTGCTATGCTTCCTTTCCCTTGAAAATTAAACTGTCAGTCAATGCATTGTATGCTTTAAAACCCAGAGGAGGGGGGCGGGGAGGGGGGGGTAATGTGTTTTAATTACATCACATGATGTCATTTCAGGTGGGTTAATTACCGGGGATTTTCCTGTCTCTCGTGGCGTGTCTGAAATCTTCAAACACCGGAGAAATCTCCGTTAGTATCCCCTCACGCATGAGGGAAAAAAAAAAAACAGAAGGAAAAAAAAAAATGTTTGATCAGGACTGTTGCAAGAACAAAGACACAACATCTTAAAGGTCATATGTTTTAATATGATTCTTACGGCTCCTGTGATATACTAATTATGTACGTGTCATCAAGGACGCAGCGGAACAGGGATGAAGCGGAAATTCAATGTCTTTAGTATTCTGCCGTTTTTTTTTTTGGCTGCAGAAAATCTCCAAAAATCCCCTTGTACCATTATTATTATTATTATTATTATTATTATTATTATTATTATTATTATTATTATTATTATAAGTCAACAACAGTAAAAGTAACCCTAGAACAAAGGTAATTCAGTCTTTAAATTATGAGCAGCTGCTCTTCCAAATATTGAAATTTCTTTTTTTTTTTATTTATTTTGAATTTTCATTATTTCCGAGAGAATCCCAACTCTCAGCACCAAAGAAAAGGGAGTGCAGGTTTTTTCCCTTCTCTAAACCTTTCTGCTCCCCAGATGGCGTCAGTCAAGGTTAAAGGTCACTGTCACTGTGTATCCACTTCTGCAAATAGCTCATTAGCGAGTCGGCAGACTCGCTGCAGATGGCACTCCTGGGATAGGGGTCACACTGGTACGTGCTCCCCGTCCCGTTTGTTTAGAGGTCTCTTTGGGGAGCTTTTCATGCTCCCCTCTCTATTTTACTTCATGTTTAATTGATAATTAACTTGTGTCAACCGCTTGTTTACCCACTTGGAGCAAACACCAAAAGAGAAATGAAAATGGAAAAATGCCTTCACCACAAGGGTAATTCTTGTTTATGGTCGGGTCCAGTCACACTCGCCCCCTTCAGTTCGGGTCTTTAATGTGCTCCGGTATAGCAGCTTTGTGTGGCTCTTGACAAAATGGTCAATGTGCTTTTGTCCTTTGTTGTTTGTCATGTGTTACTTAACGTTTTACTTAAAAATAAAAAATAAAATTTTTTTTACAGGACTCCAGTTTATTGAAAAACACAACAACAACAAACAGGAAATACATTTCACAACCAAAATATTAGACTTTATTGTGTAGATTGTTGCAGCTTGTTCAGCTAAACCAGGCATGGGCAAACTAAGGTCCGGGGGCAAGACACGGCCCGTTTAGCTTTTTAATCCGGCCCGCCAAACTTTTCCAAATTATATGATTTATTTATATTATCATCCTTTTCCCGGCAATACCCACGTTTCCCCAATAGATGGCGTAGAAGATGATAAAAACATTTTAGCATTTTTTCTTTTAGCCTTTATGCATGACTTTTGCATGTCATTTATCTTAAGATAAATGTCCAATTTTAGGACAAATCGTGGCCCACCGAGTCCAAAGGTTTGCCCACGCCTGAGCTAAACCTTGACGAGGTTTGACGAGAACAAAAAGAAAATATATTTCTTTGGTTATGAATGATTTAAATTTTTATTCATTCGTGACAATGTATGGCGAAATGAACAGTGACACGTCAAGAGTTCTTCCGTGCCTATTACAGATGTCTCGGATCACAGCATCGGCTCTGACCTGACTTGCCAATGTATAAATCCGTCTGTCTGAGGGTCAACAGAAGGGAAGAGGTTTCGTGACCCCGTGACTTGCAGGTCTGCTTTGACAACTCTATCTACACCGAGTGTCCATGACAAAGACAGGGATGACAGAATCAGAGAAGAAACAGGGGGGGGATCGGCACTTCACTGCTTCTGACTTGGAGAGCAAATTTGAAGTGCATGATTAAATGTTAAAACTAAACTTGGTGTAAAATAATTGTTAATACATGTTACATATATATATATATATATATGTATATATATATATATATATGAATGTGGGGGGAAGCAAGGCAAATGAATGAGGGACTCAATCGTTCCAGAACGTTCCACGTTTCAGAGTGTTTATCGGACTTCTAATCTCACGATTTTAGATTTTTTTTACCTTTCAATTTACTGAAGAACAAGCTCAGCTTTTTTTGTTCCTAACGTTAGCGAGTTTCAGTAAAATAGAAGGCACTTAAGGCGTATTTAAGCCTTAAATCTGATCGTGAATCAGCCCAACTCAAAACCATTGAAATATACCTAACATTAGATTAACCTCAATTAATCATGATTAATCACAATAAATCGCCTCGTTTCTAACCAGAGGTGGGACCAAGTCCTTGCTTTGCAAGTCACAAGTAAGTCTCAGGTCTTTGCACTCAAGTCCGAGTCAAGTCTCAAGTCAAGACGGGCGAAGTCCGAGTCGAGTCCGAACAAGACTGAAAAGCGTCAAGTCAAGTCCCAAGTCCTGCCGAAAGTCTCGAGTCGTGTCGAGTCCAAGGGCTCGAGTCCGAGTGAAGTCACGAGTCATTGACGTTAAAGTCCAAGTCGAGTGGCAAGTCTAGTCTAAAGTCAAATCAAATCCATGACTCGAGTCTGACTCGAGTCCAAGTCAAGCGACTCGAGTCCACATCTCTGTTTCTAACCCTCTGTTTCACAAACCCCCGCACACACACTAACTTTTTAATGAATAATCACAATACGCTTTGATTTGACTCTGGTTTTGGGAATAACAAATACATCTCCTGCAGCTATGTGACTTTCACCAAAGTGCTGCTTTATATCGCCGAAGGGATAATGCTAGGTTTCCCAGCAAACGGATGTTATTCACAACATTATGCAAAGTACCCCTTCACCTGAGGCTCTGCGAGGAAAGTAGATTTAGACCTGAAATCACTGAAAACGCAAACTTAATTTTCTAAAAAAATATCTTCTGTTTTGTTGTCTCTACCATAGAATGTATGATCTATGATGAGGCGCACAATGCATTACTGTATTTTTTCTTTTTTATAACCCTAAGGCTTGTTGCATTTCGAAAATTTATCGCATACTTAAGCAACTGACTGACTATCCCGTGCCTCTGTGACAGGATCCTTAAAGTATTTTCGTTGACTGAGCACATCCAATTCGAATTTAAATATTCTGCGTCCTATTTTTTTCTTTGTAAGTGTAGATCAGGAGGGTCAAACTGATGTTGGTCCACAGGCCACAAGCTAATTAAATAAAGTGGGCCAGACCAGTACAATCCTAACATAATTACTTATAAATAACGAGCCAACGTAAAAGTCCATGTTTTCCCCCCTTTGTTTTCAAGATATTTGTTATTATTTATTCATATTTAATAAAATATAATTTTACAAGAAATATCCTGAACATGAAGCATTGTATGTTTTTTTTCATTTTAAAATTCGTCAAACGACCCGGATTGAACACCTCAGTGGGCTGGTTTTGGCCCACGAGCCGTATGTTTACGAACCCTGGTGTAGATGCACAAAGGCAGGACTTTGACAGACAACTTTTTGTGTGGTCAAAAAACCCCACAAAAGGTCAAAAAAAAGGCAACCTTTTGACTCGCGGGTCTATAATTTGAAGAGAAATTACATGAAAGTCATGCATAAAGGCTAAAATGCTAAAATGCTATTAGCCTTCTCTACGTCATGCATAGGGAAAACAATGGGCATTGCAGGGAAAAGGCAGAAGTATAATCACAATACAAACACAATATACAATAGATATAAATATATATGTATTTATATATATATATATACAATATATACAATTGTATAATTTGGACAAGTTTGGTGGGCCGGATTACAAAGCTGAACGGGCCGCATCCGGCCCGCGGGCCTTAGTTTACCCCTGCCTGATCTATACTGTACCATTTGATCTTTTCTCTCTTTTACTTTTTATTTTTGGATTACATCATCAAAAGTTGTTGTGTTACGATTTCCATCGTAAGAGGATGAAACTGTTCTCCATTGTAATGACTTTGTTCCAGAGTATAAGCCAGCACTAGCCGCGATGACTTTGTTCCAGAGTATAAGCCAGCTCTAGCCACGTAGAGTGCCCCCTAGCGGCTGTCTGAAAAGTATGAAAAGTCACACCTGAGTATCGCAAACCCAGTCACAGGTGTGACTTATAGTCCGCATGCCCCCTAGCGGCTGTCAGTATGAAAAGTCACACCTGACTATCGCAAACCCGGACATGGACATATTTACTTACAAGTCAGCTGCCAGTGTATTTTGCTTGACGCATATACTTTCAAATGTCTTTGTAACTTTGAGTTGTCGATAAATGGGCACGAGGACCAGCTGTATTCATACACGATAGTAGAACCAGGTTAGCTTATGTCGCTAACATTACCTGGAATATTTTCAACAGACAACGCTAGCCTATAGATTGGATATTTATCATATATGAACTGTGTATTTTGTACATATGTTCTGAATGTAGGTATTTCCCGCTGCCCTTTTTTTATCGGTAAAGCACTGTTAGTCATGCGAGCAGCCATAGTGTCTGTCATGAAAATAGTCAAGCGTACTCCTCAGATCACTTCTGCCCCGACTCCATGTTGTAAACAATCCAAATTAGAGAGCAGACACGTGATGTCAGATACATCGCCAAGTCTCTAATACCCTTCGGAATCGGTAAGCAGAATCGTTAAGCAAGCAGGCTAGCAATTCCAAGGAATTGGTTGCTTGATTCCCATCCCTAGTTAGAGACTCGCTCGAATGAGCTATTTCATCTGGAGCCACAGGCAGACTTTTAACAATGCTGTAAAACATGACAACATCCCCTTGGAGCAGTAATATGATCACAGGCTGTAAAAGTATGCAGATGGTGGCTGATGATCCACGCCACCTTGCGAACGGAATACAAATGACTGCTGTCCGGGAAGAGAAATGAGCAGCCCCGCGTCGAGACAAAGGCATTCGACTGCAGGCTGCAGGTAGGACGGCATACGGTACGACTTGCACCTTTTCTGCGATACTTATGGCTGACAAACTTTTCATTTGTTTGAAGTTGTTTGCAGAATGCTACAAAATACTTTGCATGCACATGCCGGCTCATTAAAATCCCATATGAGGTGTAAGTGTGTTCCCATTGAACATTCCCATATCTCCTCACCCAGCTGCATATTTACTTAGGCAATTCAGGTTAAGTACCTTATACACCCAGCCGGGTCCCCAGCTGGGATTTAAACCTCCTGGTCAGACGTCTGGTCTTTCTAACAACCTACTAATTGGGATGCACTGTAGGTATATTTCAGACATGCCCAGGATACACTGCACTGCAGCGTTTTTTTTTTTTTTTTTTTCTCGTTCCTGGCTGTTATTATTGATGGCGTTCACCTTGTTTAAACAGGCATTCCATACTATCAATAATCTTAATTTGTCACATGACATTGATGGCAGAAAATGATGAGCCCCCATTGAGTTGACATTGATGGCAGAAAATGATGAGCCGCGGCCGAGCCCCCATTGAGCAAAAAAGCACGTATATAAAGAGACTGAAAACAATGTATATTAAATATTCAATATTCATATAATAATTCTAAGAAAAGGATTGGAAGAAACAATAGTATAAAGACCAACCCGTTACTTCTAAAGTAATGGGTTGGGTGTAACTTTGGGATACATGTTCCAAGTTATGTAAGATGCACGTCAATACAGTGGAACCTCGAGATACAAGCGTCTCGACGTGTGAGTATTCCGAGATACGAGCAAGCAACTACAAGCAAATATTTTTGCTTCGAGATACGAGCAAAGATTTGAGATACGAGCACGCTTACAGACACCGACGCTAGGAAGCTGAGCGTACGGAACTTCGCGTCTTTGCAAACCTCCGTACGCATCTCCTGTACGCGTCTTCTGCATTGTGTTTGCGTCTACGTGATTTTCTCTCTATTTTGTGTAAGGTACTTTTTCACTAATAAGGGAGTTTTTTTAGAGGGCTGGAACAAAATGTTTTTTTTTCTGTCAATAGACTGTCAAAAAACGGATTGCTCGAAGGTAGAGGTAATAAATATCTGATATTGCAAAGAGAGGCCATTATTTTTAAGTTTAGCTCTCGTTTTTCTCCAATCCAATCTCCATCCGTTTTTCTTGCTTGGAGCAGGTGTAGCAGCCCCTCGCACTGTTCCCCCAACCCCTCCCCATACACAAAATCTCACTTTGGCTAACTGACCAAAGTGGCAATGCTATCTATCAAGCAGAAAAAGTTTGGGAACCACTTGGTTAGCTTACCAACAGACGAAATGTATAACATAAAATATTGACATTTTCAAGTACTTTGCAGACGAACCGGAGGTATAGGCCCAAAGTCTTTCATAAATGTTCCTGTGATTAACCCTAGCATGCAGCTAGTGATGTGACAGAGTCCAAAACAAAAGCAGTAATTTTACCTCTAGGGTTGAGGGAAGCCAAACAAATAAGTTAAGCAAAGCTAACCATAAGTCGCAACTAGTAATCTTATGAGAGGAAGTATTTTACCCATTCCTTTGACGATACGGGTCCCACTAATAAAAAAAAACAAAAAAAACAAAAAAAACAAAAAAAAACCTTTTATCTAAATTTGCATGTAAAAACTGCCAGAGGCACATTTATGGACCGAGACAACAGAGAATGAGAACAAAGAAAATACTTAGCAGCACTTAAAACAATATGAGTGGGGAAAAAAAAAAAAAAACCCTCTGCCTACAGGTATGAGGATAATTAACAGTGTGGGAAAGCAATCTCGGGCATTATAAGAAGAGATCCAATATCCCCCAATGATTTTCTTCAAAGCATAATTTGAGGATATTATAAATCATCAGAAATATTGTGATGATGCTCGGCTGTGTTTGTTTACGTGTTTGGATGCTTGGTAATTTTCCTTAAGAAATGCAATCCGTAGACTATGGGGTAAAAATGTGTTTCTAAAGAATGTGAGAATGAATGTAAGTAGGAAATGGTAAGTATGAGACCTTGAAAATTTTTTTTTTTTTTTTGGGGTGGGGGGGGTACTCAAAGAAATCTGGCTAGCATTCTTGTACTGAGTATGCAGAAAAGGGTACATAACAATCAAAAAAAATTACCGTAATGCCCGGTCTATAAGCCGCTATGTTTTTCACACGCCTTGAACCCGGCGGCTAAAACAATGATGCAGCTAATTTATGGATTTTTACGGGCTAACGAGAGATTCATACCGCTAGCAATCAGTGACTTTTCTGGTAGGCTAGTGGAGTGTTATACTAGTAGCGTATGTCTGTCGGTGAGTTGGTTATACAGGAGCTGTTAAAACGCTATTTACAGTATGTTCTGTTATGGTCGGTGTGGCAGATAATAAAGACCCCAACTTCCCTGTTTCTGTTTACCTCTGCTGCGGAAAAAAAGCCCAAAACAAAGGGAGTTAGCCATTGGAGCTAATGTTAGCTTCGGATCTGGAGCAGATCACTACGTCTCCCCTGTGCATTACGGTTGGAAAAAAAAAAATTTGTGTAACATTTTTCTGCGTAAATATCCCATGTTGCGGTCTATATATGTAGAGTTTTTTTTTTTTTTTTAATTTAGTGGGTGTGGCTTATATTCAGGTGCGCTCAACAGTCCGGAAATGATGGTAGTTTTAGATTCATTCCATTGAATTTGAACTGCAGAAAAGTAAAGTAAAGTTTGTCCCACACACACAAACGGTCATTCTTGGTTTCACGGCGTCCTAAACCTACAGAAATTGGTTAGAATTGAAATTTCGCACAGGAACTAGTAGGCGCTAACGTACAGTATATGAGTTCCAACTCGGTACAAAAATCGCTGTAGGAAATGGAATTTCCGATGTAAATATTTATTTACATATTTAATCATTAGCTGAAGCTGACCAGGAGTCAAAAGTTGAGTTTTCTTGGTTTACCTGGTAATATTCTTTTTTTTTTTTTCACAAGAAAATAATCTTTCCAACCTTATTTATTTTAAGTGAACATGCTTGTGCAATATTATATAAATAATAATTTTAATCACAACATTAATCGTTAATTTTGAGCTTTTTTTTGGTCATTAATCCTTTTTATGTTTTTAAAGTAATAAGTACTGGATCAATGCTGTTGTACATGCTATTGTACAACATACATGTTGGCGTGGGTTTTGAATCAATGCTATAAATTTAAATTCAAAATGTATTAGTTTTCTATTTAAATTATTTTTTTTTATTTTAAATTACAAAACGTTTTTGTAATTTTTCAAGAACCTTATTTCCTAAATATTTTTTTGCATTTCAGGACAAACATAATTGTTTAATTGATTATTTGTAAAAAAAAAAAAAAAAAAAATCAACAATATATATATTTTTAGCAAGAATTAATTTAAATCAAAATAACTGATCAGGCCTTGAAATCTTTATGTGAGAATCCCAAAAACTGGACCCAGGAATAAATTCTTTCATTTGATGCATATTCGTTGTTTATTATCTAATACATTTCTGAAATAAATCACATTTTGGCCTAACCCTAACATATCAAATGCTGTTATGAATTTTATTTTGCTACTGCAACATGTGAGAAAATGATATTATACCAGTAAAATATAAAATTATAAAACTCAGTTCAGACGTAAATAGAATGTTTTCTCAGGCAAGTTGTATGCCTTTCAACTTTTACGGCAGGTCTGACTGAATTATCACTTCTTTTTTAAATCTATTTACCAATCCCAGCACTAACACTAACCCACCAACCCATTTTCCCTACCCCCCCAAAAATCCCCCATGAAACCCCCTCACCACCAATCTAACCCGAGGCTGCTCATTCCTAATGAAAGAGAAAATAATGTAGACACAGTCAGGATCACACATTAAGATGACTGCCCTACATTCTCCTCGTTCTCTCTCCAACAAACACTTTGCGAGATTTCCCTGACATCGTTTAATGTAATTAGATGTAACAGAAGTGAACATTCTGGAATGGTACATTGCTCTCATGGCAAATTGAACCCTTAGACAATCATCCCTCCAGTTATTAGCTTACCCCCCCCCCCCTCCTCCTCGCTAACACAGATACTGTCATCAGCACTGTGAAAAAAAATATATATATGGTGCACTGGCTTATGTTTCAATCCAAGAGAAAACATTTACTGTCAGGTTAGTCCATTTCATAAGTAAAAATACAGTGGCAGTGACTAAAAAAAAAAAAAAAAAAATCAAATTTTAACGTACAATGTACATACAACTCTAAAGTACTAATAAAAAAATAAATATAAATAAAATAAAATGTAATAACGTCTAAATGCTGCACACATTTAGAGTAAATTACATTTTTTTTTTTTTTTCATTTTTAATCTTTAAACCTACAAAAATATTCACTTAAGTAAAAAAAAAAAAGTATGTTCTGCCTGGTCTGACGTGAACACATTCATTTTAACTTTCATGGAGCTACACAGAGGTAATTTGGATTTTTTTATACATATTTTTTTTTCTTTCTCCACAAGGACACGCACAGCCTGGAGCCGGCTTCTAATTGCGTGAGCTATCATTTTATGAAAATTCGACAATTTTAAAAATACACCAAAGACTTTTCATCTACCACCCTCCATCTAATTGCACCAGTAAGAGCCGTCTGGAAGGGTGCGCGCTGTCGTCAAACTAGCTAAACAGCGCCAGCGGGTGCCTCGCAATCAGCGCGGCTGATGCAGATCCTTTTGGACGTGGCAGTCGAGATGGAGCTCCGCCCTCACTTGCTGCTGCCATCCTCTCAGCGGAGGGAGCTTATGATGGGCAATCAGATGTGACCTCTGTGGCACGTTCGCATCGTTTTGCCCGTAGTGGGCAGCAACCGAATGAAGCAGATTCGCAGACGCTCGGAATCAGTTCTCTCTCTCTCTCTCTCTCTATCTCTCTCTCTGAAAATGCTATTTGAGGATCGGAACCGAGCAGTAGGCCCCGTCTTCAAGGACAGAGCTCTTCTCCTAAATAAAGAGCTGTCCTAGGCCCTGAGGGTAGAGCGATATAATGAGCCAATCTGTGCCAACGCTTTGGCTCATTTCAATTGTAACCCCCCCCCCCTCTACTTTGTACCAGTGATTTTGAGCACAAAAATCTGTCACGGCTTTGCAACATACCGCTTCACACTTTGCCACCGTCCCCCGCAGTTCAGGTCATGTTGTTCTCTTTCGTCAGCTACGCCAAAATCTAAACGCTGTTTGGATTCGATTAGCATCAGATGCTAACGAATAAGCATTAGCATCCATTGAAGCCTCTTCGCGAGCACAAATAAATGACAAAAAAAAAAAAAAAAAAACCCCGGCAGCAATTAACGGTAAACAAGGTCTCCAAGTAAATCGCATATTAAGGTTAGAGATCAACTCGCATTACAGGCAGGTGATAGCTGCAGAGTTGAAATTTACATGCTCCAGCCCAACCTATTAGGCGTACTATTGACGAATGGATAACAGCAGTGTCAAGTGCTCAAGGGTGTAATGTTTCTTTTTTTTTTTTTTTCCCCCCGCCGTCTCCTGATGCTGACGTGCGGTTCCCAGGAGTACGCAGCAGAAACATATTCTTTTCAAACAATCCCAGTGACATCCAAATAGCCTGCTTGTCGCTTGTAAAAAACCTTTAATGATGCGTGTCGAGGGAGCGCCCTGCCTCCTTGTAGCAGACAACTCCCTTGTGTACAAGCCGAAAGCAGAGGGAGAGCACAGAAGAAGAAGAAGAAGAAGAAGAAGAAGAAGAAGAAAATAATCATCACTGTTTCCGCTCCGAGTCTCGCTCTGCTCGTGAGAACCCGATGACATGCAAGCATCTAAACAAACTTCGTGTACATCATTAGCTTCCGCCGGTATCCTGATGTGCTGGAGTCAAACGTAGAGTGATCCCCATTAATTTTCGACTCAGATGGTATAAATCTAATCGTGTTGTGGGTATGGGAGGTTAAAGAGAATTAGATGTGATAGCTTCACCAGAGAAAGCGCAGGGGTTTCGGTGTGTTTGCTTTTGCAGTGAAAGCTCGGGGAAAACAGCTAACGTTCTAATCTAGTACTTAGAAGAAGAGAGGACGTAGAAAGTAAAATTGTTGAATCATGTCGCCTATCATGTTTTTGTTTTTCAAATGACTATGCATTATTGCTATTATTAATCATTATAATCATTATTATTATTAGCATTAGCATTTTGCCAATATCCAATATGCCGATATTGTCCAAACACTTCATTTCCGATTCTGATACTGAACACGTTATCTACTTTTTTTATATTATCGGATGGAAAAAACGATAACGATTCTTAGCAGATATTACATAATTATGCTAATATTGGTCGGCCATTATTACCAGGCATCTCCTATTATTATTATTATTATTAATTATATTCATATTGTTATTGTTATTGTAAAAAAAAATAAAAATAAAAATAAAAATAAAAATAAAAAAAATTAAAATTAAAATTAAATAAAAAATAAAAAAAAAAAATGTAAATAAAAATGATTATTTTATATTGTTTAGGGAACTTCCCAGACCTGGAAAGTTAGAATTGTTTTGTAATAAAACAAAAAAAAAAAAGATAGATTTAAATCGCAACCATCAAAAAGCTCAAACATGTGTTAATAAATATATATATATATATATAGAATATTTTTATTTTTTTTAATTCTCTCCTCCTGTTAACCTCTGCAAAAGTAGGATAAGGAGAAAGAAATATTCTAACCACACATACTGCAAATGCCTTTGCAGAGACCTTAATTAAATAAATAAACTTTTTCAAAGAACATTACGCAAACTTTGATTTAGAAAAATCAGCAACTATTGAACAGTGCAAACAAATATACAACTGGTAGAGTCTGTTAATCGGTAGCAGCTTTGTAAACATTACGTTTCAGGCGATTGCTGAACTGAACTGTTGTGGCTGGGATTTGAACCAACACACTGTAGCTCTGACCACTGGCCCTGATCATTTGACCACTTGGGCAACCCCTTAACTGTGGGCCCATCCACCAGTCAGATGACAGAGGCACCATAAAAGCTCGTTTGAGTGACCTCCAAAGTGATGTCACAGTGGGCAGGAAGAGAGAGCGAAATCGAGCGTGATAATAGGCCCTGATTAGGTCTGCCTCTCTCTAATTAATTACTTTTATTTAATTAGGTGCTCCGTTTTAGCTGGACGTGGAGTCAAGTAGACTAAATTATACGTGTGCTCGCCGGGCCTTTTATGAAACAGCTCAAATTAATGTAATGCAAAGAAATGCGCTGCTTTAATTGCGCAGGTGTTCCCTTATGGCAACACTTCATCATTTACCAGTTACCCCGAGATTTTAAGCAGGGATTTATACAAAGGGGGCATTCAGTGAACTGACAATATCTCATTAGTTAGGCTTGTTACTGTATTATTTATTACATTTGGCCGTCACCCGTATACCTTATTGATACTAGACTATTTTGTTTCTCACCTAAACTTTGGATATGAGGATTATCCTGTTTGGATTGACTCTCATTCATACATAAAGTCAAAGGCATAGATTTGAAAAAAAAAACAAAAAAAAAAACAAAAAACAAGTTGTGTCAATAACCACAAATCCACTCCCAATCTGTATTTTCCCAAATGTTATATATATATATATATCGTTACAGTGGTCCCTCGTTTATCGCAGTAGTGCCGCGAGAACTGAATTTCCGCGAAGTAGTGACGCCATATTTATGCGCAGTAAAATGATGATGACTTTTACGCCGCAGCTGATGATTGATTTTACGTCTCTCCACAGGGTGGCGCCATTTCTTGGGGAACCTCTTCCACAATTTCCGAAGGTGTATCCGTAGTAGAAGCTGCAAAAACGTTGTGATCGGCAGCTGCTTCCGCTGCTTCTTTTTCCGGTCGAAGAGTAGCTTGTAGGCAGTCGAGACGTCGTCGATTTTGTTGCAAAATCGGACCGACCGAAACCATATATCGCCGTCCCATTCTTGTTACATCTCTTGCAGATCCAAATCTAGAATACTAGAATACGCAGAGTCTTGAATCCGCGAAAAGATGAACCGCGAAATAGCGAGGGACTTTGATTGGTTCTCTAACCACTCTCTGCTGCTTTACCGCACTTGCGTGCGATTGAGTGAATTACTCATGAATGATTGGAATCTCGACAGGCCTCAGAATTTGACCGCCATTGTTTGGAGGGTAGGGTGAACTAAGCCTGTAAGCACTTAGCACATACACCGAAAAAGCACGTCACGCAGTGTGACAGAAAAAATATCCAAAGTACGAGAAGGATTTCAATGTATATGATATATATATCCTTACCTTTTTGCAAGGATATATATCCTTATATTTTGCCTTATATATCCTCGGATATATAAGGCAAAAAGTAAGGACATGTTACAAGTAGTTTTATGACACCCCTTATAAGAAATAAAGGGATTTAATTGGCAGCGATGCTGGCTAACGTTTTTTTTTTTTTTTTTTTATATATATAACTGACCTAATTGTTTTCTTTGTTACATGACTGCACAATCTCACATTGTGTTTTTTTTTTTTTTTTCTGGGGTAAAAAGCAAGCTGACCG
>NC_024308.1:19210313-19217026 GCF_000523025.1 Cynoglossus semilaevis | reverse complement strand
CCAGCCCCCCACCCATCTTTATGGCACCTTTACCAATAAGAATGGGCACAGCAGCAGAAACTTAACGTGCTCAAGGCCACTGACCTGGAAATGTGGCTCAACCTTGTAAGCCCACTCACTACAACCCTTACTGGAATTGTATGACCAGAGGAGGGGAAAAATAAAAATAAAAATAAAAATTCTCCCATCCCCATGAAAACATACACACTCATTGTCCATAAATGTCTTGGCCTACATTGTCAGTGTTGTTACTATTCTACCAGGGCAAGCCTAAACACGGCATCATGACAGGGCAAATTAAAAGGTCAAAACGCTCGCCGACAAATTATGCCATGCTATCCTTAAGTATTGGCACGGATAAAAGTAAAAAAAAATAAAAATAAAAATAAGAGCAGATAATAATAATAATAATATTTTTTTTCCATATAATATAGTGATTAAATGTTAAATGTAATCCGATTATTTGGAGGATTTCTGTTGGATTTATCGTGATTAATCGTGATTAATTGTTAATTAATTCATTAAATATTACCATTCCTAAATATACCAAAAAACAGAATGTATTTTTTTTTCCTGAAACAGAAATATAAATAGAAGCAGGTTGATCCAAGTGAAGGAAGAGTAAACATGTAGAAAAAGTATTCAAAAGTATTAGCTTAACAGAGTTGGTGAATTCATTGTTAATCGTGACCATGGCTTGTAGAAAGTAGATTTGCTTTTAAATCTTAGGTGAAGTTGTTGTACTCAACAATATTAATCGGTCTACAGTCCCTCATAATCCACTTGTTATATGTGTCGGCCAGTCAGGCGTAAAACTTGTTCTCGCTCAGGCTGATCTGATGCAAGCCGAGAGTCTGACCTGAAGTGAAGCCTCCACAAATGCAGATGCTGAGAGTTGAGATGGGATTCCAAGCTTGAGGTGCTCCATGAAACAAGACGACGTGTCTAGCAGTGACGTGCGGTGAGGTTCATGGCTGGCGAGGCACTGACTCCTCTGGAGTCAGATTTACAATTGTAAGAACCCGAAAAGAGCGTCTTATTTCACTATACATCCAACAGCATCGTGTGTTTGTTTCAATGTTGTATTCAATGTGAAAATATGAATTTTCCCCCCGCGTACCACTACGGAGCACTCGCGTACCACCGGTGGTACACGCACCACAGTTTGAGTACCACTGGTGTAAGCAATTCATATTTACTGTAAACAAATTAAAGTATAGAGATGAGTGCAGCACAAAAAAAGTTATTTTTCAAACTTTAAATTCTAGTGCTTTAATCAAAGGCTGTCTATCAATTTGATAAGAAAAAAAAACATTTTAGGCCAAAAATGTAGTTATCAAATACTTGAATTTTTCGTATTTGATTGCGAAATACTCAAATTCTGTAATTTTAGCCAAACAGAATGGGGTAGTACAAACTACACTAATTAAACACAGTAAATATTGAGAAACTATCTCAATATATAAATATATATATCTCAATATATACCATATATCAGTGGCTGCCGGTGCTGCTCCGAGCAGATGGAACGGGTAGCAGAATTTAAAAAACGAGAATTAAAAATAACAACTCCTTCGCAATATTATTATCAGATATTCACCACCTTCAACCAATCAGTTTACCCGACGCATTAGATGTCTATTTATATAGAGTGACAAGAAACATTTAGAATGTTTTTTAACATTGTAAAATTAGCCAAGCTAATGTGACATCATTGTCGTTAGCCGTTACAAATAAATCAACTTTTTTTACCCACCTCAGAAACTTCGCAGGTCCACCTTAAAATTACGGCTAGTGCCTGTCACGGAAGCAGCCTATGAGGGAAAGATGGAGGGAAAATATTAAAGTGACTTTTGAAATGGCTAATGTAACAGGCACTTTGATTCTGTTATAATTTAAATATTTAAAATAAATTTATTAAATTTATTTATATAAAATAAAATAAATATATTTTATATAAACGTATTTATATAAATAAATGTATATTTATTATTTATTTTATATAAAATAAAATCCATTTATTTATATAAATTTAATTTATACCTTTGTTTAATCGTAATCATTTTGCGATGTATGGACAGATCTTTCGATGCTAACTGCAAAGGAAGAAAACGGCATCGCGCAAAAAATGTAAAACACCCTCAACATGTTCAAATTTGTACAGAGAATGCGTTTATTAATCGGAAACGTCGTTTGGTGTTGAAGGCGTACATATACCACGTATCATTATCGCTGTGGTCGAGCGTCCCACCTAGCAGTGGTATCCAAATCATCGACTGGGGAGAGAGACGTGAGACACGCAGCGAAGAAAATTTGGATGAACTTGAGTGTGGCAGACAAAGGTCATCAAGTGAAAAAAAAAAAAAAAACATGAACAACCTTTTCCTACTTTTTGTCCTGTTTCTTTGGAACTACGGGTGGAAGCGGTGAAATGGGTGTATCTCTCACTCTCTGACACACTCCCTCTGCACTGCTGTCCTCAGCATCTCCATGGGGTGGTGACTAATTGCCCCCGTAAATCACTGTGCGGGGCTGAGCTATCCTCCGTTTATTTTTCCTGACAGTAATTTAGTGCTTGCTCTTTTACACACTTGTCATTGTGTGTTTTTCCTCACATTAGAGGCCGGTAGAAAAAGGATGGTAATTAACGGTGTGATGCGAGCTCACCACAACTCTTTCATCATGGTGTGATAATTGTGCTTCTTGTCTGTCACGGTAACCTCTCAGTTTCCCCCGGAACTTTTCCCGGTGCTATTTGTCAACCCTAAGAAACAAGGAGAATAATCTCAATGCCTGCCTTACTGCTCCACTTGCTTGGCTAGCGGTTTTTCCTATTTGTATCCAGGCTGGGTCATTTGTATTTCAGGCAAAACTTGTCAGAAGTATTAGCCACGTCCTATACAGGAAGATTAAAGATTTATAGTCAACATCTAAGTGCGTGATAGGTTGAGAATTTCTAACACTTTCTTGTCTTTCTTTTTTTGTTAAATTAGAGGAGGTTGACGGTCTAAAAAAACAATCCCTCAAATCATTATGCCGAAGACCCAAAACCATGGACAACGGGGAAATGCGAAGCACTCGGTTTACTCATCTTTTCAAATAATTTACAGAGGAATAATACAAGCACAGACCACGTTATATGCTATTTTTATCTGCAAGTGCCTTAATATCCACCTTGTTATCTTCTGCTGTTCCGTTCGGCCGAAGTTTCATATCCATCACCCGTAACCTGCATCCCAAAGGTTAAGTCATCAATAACTTCTGCTGCTGAAAATATTGCAGAGGACTTTGAGGTTTTTGCGTAGCGAGTTTTTTTTTTTTTTTTTTGGAGCGTCTGTATATGAGTACCACTTCCCATATATCTTTATTCTCCTGTCACAGACAGGGGCTAATGGGATGTGTGGTCAAGATTTCAGGATCCATCACTGGTTTGCTGAAGAATTAGCATGGGTCCCATGCATCACCTGCCAAAACTGTCAGGCCCTGCTGTCGACAGCGCTTCATTATAGCGCCGGCAACTGTGCTTGTCTGTCTCCCCTCTGCACTTCGCTCCTCCCCAGTCAGAAACAGTGGCTGGGGGAGAAACAGGGAAGGTGGGGAAGAAAAAAAAAAAAAAAAAAAAAAAAAGTCCTCTGCCACGCCCCTCAATGTCAGCCCTGGTCACCGGCGGCTAAATTAGGATACACTGTCGCACTCTGACAGTCTGTAGCCAGAACCTCTCAGAGACATTATCCCCTGCTCATCTTGTATTTTTACTCCTTCCTACCTCGCATTTGTTAAAATGCATTTCCTTCACTCTCTCATCCGGAGTTAAAAGTTTTGGTTTTTTTTTAGGGAAATTAGGCGGCAATTGGCCCCTGTCCTATTGTATTAAATGTTTGATTAGTCTTGTCTTTTCGGTTGGAAGAAGGAGGAGGGAGGGGCGGGGAGGAGAAGGAGGAGGGGGGGAGGCTAACTCCCTTGTGACTTCTTTATAGCCTGGATCCAAAACCACCAGCCTTCCTTTCCCTCCCCTCCCCTTGAGAGCCATTCTTTATGTCTCTGCCTCTGCAGTGCGGATTAGAGCAGCAGTGAGAAGGTCATGCTGAAAATGAAGAGAGCAAAGCAGCACTACAGCTGGGGACCCTGCACCAGTCCTTTTCGCCCTCTCTCCCTCCTACTTTCTTATTAGCAAATCAAAGCTGCCTCCGGAAAGATTCACACTCCTCACCTGATTTTTGTCCTTTTCTGCTAATCACATAGCCACTTTGCCGTGACTGACAGTTTTCTTTATAATTGGCCCATGATCTGGCAAGGATCTAATAACCAGAAAATCCCCTTTGAGAGTCCACTGGGCTTGGCCAACCTGTCTTCACACACGCATACACACCTCCTCCACCTTGCTTCCCCCCCCTTTACAGGATTTGCAAAAGGACCCGTTGCGACGCCACAATGCCATACTGTTTGTTCACGACGGCAGCAAAAGATTATCTTTGAATTCATAAAACAGTGTGAATATTCAATGAGCAGACCCAGGCAAGGTGATCCGCGGTAGCACACTCTAATTACTGTTCATTTGCCAGTGTATCAAAGCCTAATTACTGTTCGTTTTAATACTCCAGAGGAAAAAAAGGGAGGAGAATCAAGACAGGGTTAGAGGAGGTTGCCCTCAAGAGATCAGTCACATTTTATGCTCGCAGCACATTCGTTCGTCGTCCTTTGAGTGCCGGCTGCGCGGCTCGTGCGTTTTATTGTGAAAGCACACATACTGTACTCAAACAAACATGTTAATCAGTCCAAGAGAAGAGGGAGGAAAGAAAGACAACCAGAAAGGGTGTCTAATCCTAAGCTTAGTGGGTTGTTTTTTCTTTTATGTTTTAATATTAGACATTAGATTGTTTTTTTTTTTTAAATCCACCTGACGAGAGCCCGCATTTCTGGGTCGTTTTTTTTTTTTTTTTTCTATTCCTCTCTCACTAAATCCTGAAAGAACCAATTGCTATTACCCAGATGCCAACCATCTGACAGTTTCTGTCACCAATTAGCAGTTTAATCATTACCTCACAAAACAAGAAAACCAAAGCTATAGTTTGCTCTACTCTGTCTGCTGAAATCATCAAGCTCCATGGCCTTTTACCATGTCGCAAAAATAAATCTCCTGTTTTTTTTTTTTTACGTTTTTTAATCGGGAAGATTCCAATTTGAAGGTTTTCCTTGTAAACCCCTTTTGGTGCCTTGTTCAAAACAAGCCATGCAACCTTCTTCCCACACCATGTGGTTTGTTATCATTCAATCAGCTTGAGACCACAACATGATCATCATTAAGCCATTGTATGTATATTGCCAGATTTAAAATCACAAAGCAGGGATGCTTGTTTCTGTACCCGCTTGATCATTTGCAGACACGGTGGAACCTCGAGATACGAGCATAATCCGTTCCAGGACTCGAGGTCTCGTATCTTGAATCATGTTTTCAAATAATGAATAAAAAATGTGGTTTTAATTATGAGTTCTTATGTCATATTAGCAGCTAATAGCAGCAGGTGGGGATGAGGAGGGAGGAAGAGAGTAGGCCGGTACGTAGACACTTGATTCCGTACCGTACCTTACACGTACACTACGTTACATAAACTTAGAATTAACTTAAGTTACGTTTTTGTTTTTGGTTTTTTTTGACTAATTTTTCTATTATTTTTTTTTTTCAATTTGTCCATCCATCATTCCCCACTTATCCGGGACCGGGTAGTGGGGGTGACAGTCGGAGCAGGGACACCCAGACTTCCCTCTCCCAAACACTTCCTCCAACTTTTGTGGTCGGATCTTCGAGGTGTTCCCAGGACTCACTTTCTTAGGACTCATTACTTTTACGTAATAGAGAAAATCACGTAGGTAATGCAAACACAGTACGGAATTCTCGCAGGACATGCGTACGGAAGTGGACAACGACCATACGCATCTCCTGCGAGTCTTCTGTAGCGTCTCGAGTTTTTCATTTGCGCGACGTGCTCATATCTTAAAATACTCGTACGTTAAGGCGCTCGTATCTCGAGGTTCCACATATCCCTGTCTTTCACGCCGTATCCACCAAGAATCTTCACACATTATCCACTATGGACGATCTTTTTGTGATCTGCATGATTGTTTTGGCACGATTTATGCCGGATACCTATCCTGACACAACTTTTTTTTTATGAGAAGGTATGAGAACCCCCTAGTGACTGGGTTTGTTAGAGGCAAAGTTTTAAATGAAAGCAAATTTGAGTTTACACTTGATGGTTATGATCCACTTTTTGGTTTCCTCTTAGTATTAGATGGTGTTGAAAATTAAACATTCACAAAAATAACTCTCATCTGGGCAGTGTTTGGTGGTGGCTGTCTTTCACGCCGTATCCACCAAGAACCTTCTCATCTCTTCTGTTCCTTCCACAACATGTCCATTTCTGTCCATCTTCTTCTCTCCATCATTGTCTGCCAGCTCTCCACCTTTACCAGCCATCGTCTCTACGTTCAAAGTCCCCTACGTTGGTTATCGGTACTAATGCTGGTCGCTGTTAACCGAGCTCAAACATTATCGACTACGGACGACCTTTTTGTGATCTGCATGATTGTTTTGGCACGATTTATGCCGGATGCCTATCCTGACACAACTTTTTTTTTATGAGAAGGTATGAGAACCCTCTAGTGACTGGGTTTGTTAGAGGCAAAGTTTTAAATGAAAGCAAATTTGAGTTTAC
>NC_024308.1:19207841-19209685 GCF_000523025.1 Cynoglossus semilaevis | reverse complement strand
AAAAAAAGCACTTAATTGCGAGATTCAAATAGTATCTTTCTCGAGTCGAAAGGCAGTAAATAATAGTCGCCACCAGATGTTAGGTCAGGTAAAGTGTCTGTGATCAAACGCAGTTCGAACAGTTTATGTCAAATCTTTTTTTTTTTTCTTTTCTTTGTGTTGGATTGGAAAAATCACATGTGCTTTGGAGAAGTAGCACCTGTGGAAGACACTGAGAATGAACTCTGCAGCGGCAAAGAAAGAAAAAACACCTGGAAAGCGCTGGAGCGAGGAGGGAAATACCCAAAAGGGTTGAGGAAAAAAACTGTCAGGGACCAAAGATAGGAACCAGAACAGTGGGTTAGGAATTGAGCAATTGGCCACAGGAAATCTAACAAGTAACCAGTGCTGGAACCTTCTGCCCTAAGGTAAGAAGATTGGCTTAAGTAACAAGCTAACCACGCAGGCTAATATAGACTACAACGGCCATTGCTTACTTTGATTGGTTGCCTATTGTGGACAGCAGGACATGCTGCCGAGGCATCTGTGGTTGGTGAGAAAGGTAGAAAAAAAGATGGCTACTCAATGGTCAACAATTAGAGTTAGGTAGTTTCTAAATTTAAACAGAACCTGTGAAGGTCCATAAGAGACATTTCATACCAAAAATACCATACCATAGTAGACCAAAACAAGCAGAAGTAGTAAGTAAACTTTTAAAATGTGGACAATACTGAAAAGATATTTCAGACTTGGGGTGGTGGCAGGGGTTCAGGAAGGATAGTTGGGTTTAATATCTATATGCTGTTCTGGTGATGTATTGATATTTCTCTTCTATGGACTGCATAATGGCTTTAGAGCAAAGGAAAATACTTCAGGGTATTGAATTGAAATTGACCGTGACATAACAAAGAAAAGAAGAGGCCATGTCCCTAATGGCAGGGCATGGGGGAAAAGACAACAGACGAGTGTCAGAAAAATAAATATTTGAAAGATACTTGCTTATGGATACTTGCTTGAAGCCAGTGACTGTTTACTTGACCCAATCAATATGTCTAAAGAAGTCCCCGTAATGAATTAATCAAAAGCGCCGTGTGAAGTAAAAAGGTATTCATTTTGAAATTCAAAAAGTCTCTGAATTTCAATTGCTGCCCTAAAATTCTTTTTAATTTGGTCAATCTAAATCTTTTTAATATCTCTAAGTGCAGACGGTTGTGATAATAAATGATAGTAATTGCCTTCCAAACATTAGCAAAGAATCAAAATAGCGCTCAAAAAGCTTGGAAAAAACACAAACATTTTTTAAATTATTGATAACATAATAGTGTAACTTGTAAAACATGTATTAAATACCAGAGGTGTGGACTCGAGTCGCATGACTTGGACTCGAGTCAGACTCGAGTCATCAATTTGATGACTTTGGACTCGACTTGACAAAATGCAAAGAGACTTGCAACTCAACTTGGACTTTAACGTCAACGACTCGTGACTTCACTTGGACTCGAGCCCTTTGACTCGACAAGACTTGATACTTTCTCCAAAACCCTAAGTGTATCTGTGTACATATATTATTATTTTGTTTAAAAGGACTCGAAACAGAAACGTAAGGACTCGGGACTTGACTTGACACTTGTCAGACTTGACTTGGACTCGACTTGGACTTGAGTGCAAAGACTTGAGACTTACTTGTGACTTGCAGAGCAAGGACTTGGTCCCACCTCTGTTAAATACTTTTGATTGAATGTCTGCTCTTGATTTGTTAAATGGATACAAAAACAGTCATCGTTATTAAAATACAACATATATTTTGTGTGTAAATCCCTCTGCTGTATTATATTGATCAATCAAACGGATCACTGGTGGGTATC
>NC_024308.1:19202574-19204106 GCF_000523025.1 Cynoglossus semilaevis | reverse complement strand
ACACAAGTAAAGGATTACTGCATCTGGTAAACGTGATTCAGTGGGTTTTACAATATTGTGTAAGAGGTGTCTTCTGTACACTCGAACGCATCTGCAGATATTGTGGAAATCTGGGGTGGGGAAAAAGTATAAAATATATATTTATGGGAGGTATATTCATATTTAATTCCTGTCAGTAACCTTTAAAAATGTTTACACTGGATCCTTAGGCTCAATGGTTTGGTTAAAGTCAGGAAAAATCAAAATAAAATGACTGGAATGAAGTCTTAAATTTGTGAAAGTAATAAATGTAATTCTAATAATGAATATTAATGAAATAATGAATCATTTTCATAATTTATTTTGTTATAATACTTTTCAACTATTCAATCACTCAAATTTATTCTTCTAAATGTTATTTTCACTCAATTATACCCTCTATTAACACTAGGCACCTAATTGTACAATAATATATTATTTTATTTAAAGGAATATTTATATATTTATATATATATTTATATATATAATCAATTGTTCCGTTTGTTTGTTTTCTGCTCTTGTTTGTTGCATATGGTGTCCTTCATTTTTAAAGGCACAAATGTTTGTTATGTCAACAGATTTTTAGCCTTTATGCATCACTTTTACATGTCATTTATCTTAGTTCACACGAACGCTCAAGGCCAACCTTTTCCAAGTTTGAAGCTTAAGGTGCAGAATGGAAAAGTAGCTACGATGCAAAGGAGCTGTCTAAAATAAATCCATTGGGTGTTTAAATTGCTAAACATACGTAAGGGGAAACGTTTGACTTCCATAAGTCTATAGTGAAAATAAACTACTACCGTCATTTCTGATATATATAAACCGATCTTTTCACACACTTTGAACCCCGCAGCTGGCTCTTTGCGGGATAACAAAGTTCAAAGTTCAAAGTTGAGAGCAACTTCCCCGTTTCTGCGGACAAGCACATAGTGAAGGGAGTTTTAGCCCCAGAGCTAATGTTAGCTTTGGCCCTGTGCATTCCAACTACAGTCGGGGCTTTGAAGCAGGAAAGAGCTAACGTGTAACCAGCCGTGTTACAGGCACTGTACGGGAAAAAAAACATGTATTTAATTTATTATTATAAATTTAAAACAAATTCTGTGTAAATATCTCATTCTTTTTAAATTTAGTGGGTGCGACTTATATTCGGGTGTGCTCAATAGTCCGGAAATTTAGAGGTATCTAAAATGATTCTTTCTTGAAAAATGAAAAGAAGCAAATATAAAACATGGAAGGTAACATTGGATTACATATTTCAATTTGTTAAAAATTGTTAAAAAAAAAGAATAAAATCGAAAAATCACAAAACTCTAGCAACAAGTTGATTTTTGACCTTATATATTTGATATTGTAAACACGTCCATAGACTCAAAAGTCAAATCTCGAGCGACTGCCAGACTTTATATGACAACTAAGCCTTTAAAAATTAGAATGTAAGGACTGGAGCAAAAAAAAAATAACACTCTGGATGGTGAGTGTTTTATAACTCATTTGAGGGAAGAGAGAAAAAAAAA
>NC_024308.1:19201625-19202474 GCF_000523025.1 Cynoglossus semilaevis | reverse complement strand
TCCGCAGCAGCAAGCAACAGAGTTTTATAAAATAAAAGCATGTGATTAAGCATGCGTTAACTTGCCCGGCCCTAAAAATTATATATATAAGTAATTTTGGAACTTAGAAGATCATCAGTTAGGGCAGTGGTTCCCAAACTTTCTCTGCTGGTCAAACATATATATGTTCTTTTCAGACTGGTTTATTTGACACATTTAAAATGTAATTGTTATTACGCACCTTAAACTTGTCCGTTTTATGCTAGCATTGCCAACTTTTGTCAGTTAGCTGGACTAAAATTTTGTGTGGGAAGAGGTCTATTTCACACTAGTATCAGCAACACTATGTTTGGAGTTTGATTTGAATAACACAAGTAAAGGATTACTGCATCTGGTAAACGTGATTCAGTGGGTTTTACAATATTGTGTAAGAGGTGTCTTCTGTACACTCGAACGCATCTGCAGATATTGTGGAAATCTGGGGTGGGGAAAAAGTATAAAATATATATTTATGGGAGGTATATTCATATTTAATTCCTGTCAGTAACCTTTAAAAATGTTTACACTGGATCCTTAGGCTCAATGGTTTGGTTAAAGTCAGGAAAAATCAAAATAAAATGACTGGAATGAAGTCTTAAATTTGTGAAAGTAATAAATGTAATTCTAATAATGAATATTAATGAAATAATGAATCATTTTCATAATTTATTTTGTTATAATACTTTTCAACTATTCAATCACTCAAATTTATTCTTCTAAATGTTATTTTCACTCAATTATACCCTCTATTAACACTAGGCACCTAATTGTACAATAATATATTATTTTATTTAAAGGAATATTTATATATTTATATATATATTTATATAT
>NC_024308.1:19199135-19200017 GCF_000523025.1 Cynoglossus semilaevis | reverse complement strand
GCCCCGGGCCAAGAGAGAGAGGGACATTTTTTTTTTTTTTTTTTTTTTTTACAAACACATTGTTTTATAGTCTGTTTGACTTTTCCGGTTCATTGATGGTGGTAATTGGCTTTAAATGAAGCAGACAGGGAGTATAAAAAGAGCTATTGATGAGCAAGCGCCGAAAAGACGCAAAGAGAAAAAATCCTGGTACGCACCAGACAGAAAAATAAATTCGAAAATGCTTTAATGCTTCAATCGGGTCGACCATCAATACAGACAAGGTTTGTTAAAGCGCGGTTCAATAAAGCACTCAAAGACGATAAGTAGTATACATGGGCTGGTCTTGTTTAAATGAATGTGCAGATAATCAATCTTTCTAGCGCAACGGTGTTCAGCTATTTAGAAGTTTAACTTTAAGAAGTTTAATTCACGGATGAGGAGATAAGGGGTTGACATAAAGGGAGATTTGTGGAACTAGCGTCCTACTTTTCACATGAAATGTACCAGCTGCATACAGTCGATGCACACTCCTCTCCGGTCTATAGGGACATTTTAAAGCCCTCCTGTTGACTTTTGGGTCTAGGTCACCCCCGGTGGCTGAAAATATGTCTTTCTTTGTGTGTGTGTTTGTGCGTCCTCCTGTACTGCATGGCTTGTGCCAACTGTCCCTCATACTCTTTCTGGGACAAGATGCAAAACCCATAGTGAGGACTGAGCTGGTTGCGAAGGACACCGTAAGGGTTAAACTTGTCCATTTTATGCTAGCATTTTGTCCGTGGGAAGAGGCGGATTTACAACTGTAAGAACCGAAAAGAGCATCTTATTTCACTATTCCTCCAACAGCATGCACCTAGTAATGGTTCATATTAGTGATGGGAAGACCGACTCTTTTTATTGATT
>NC_024308.1:19193222-19198764 GCF_000523025.1 Cynoglossus semilaevis | reverse complement strand
GATTAGTTCACGGCGAAAGATTAGTTCACGGCGAAAGATTAGTTCACGGAGAATGATTCGTTCACAGCAAAGGATTAGTTCACGGCGAAAGATTCGTTCGCAGCAAAAGATTAGTTCACGGCGAAAGATTAGTTCACGGCGATCTTATATCTTATTTTTTTTTAAAAACAAAGACCATTTTAAGCCTTACCTTTCCTTATAGATGAAGTCCATGCTTGTATCTCTCGGTTTTCCCCTCACCTCAGCATTGTGTACACTGTTTGTTTATGTGTAGTCGCCGTTGCTCATCCAATGGCCAAATACATCCTTGAATTTCCGGTCTTTCATGTCCGCTGAGGCTCCTTTGCAAATTCTTTAGGTCCCAGTATCCCGAGTTTGTCCAAACGTTCTCACACGACGAGAATAAAAAGACGAGGAAAGCAGTAACGGCGGTTTCTTGCAGGACAGCCGCACAGGACGCCAGTCCTTTTGTTTGTACTACTCCATTTGAAAAGAACGTCTCTTCTGTCCCGTAGTTTGAGGCTAACCTTTTATCACTTATCATCTTCTGTTTGGACCGGAAGTCCAGTTTGGAGAAATATTTTCCGTCTTGAAATACAATCGTGAGTCGGGATCAGGCCGAGCGTAGTTTCCGTCTTGAAATACAATCCATCGTGAGTCGGGATCAGGCCGAGCGTAGAAAACGCCGTTCTTCACCTACTACTGGCTCTAGCTTGGCGCTGACTGTCAGTTCACGTAGCCTTGAGGTGAGGCGGAGTACTGTTTACTTCCCCTGCTGACTTTTCTCTGCACTTTATTGGCTAGAAACTAGCATGCGTCATGAGACGCAGTTGGTATTCGATTGCGCAGTCAGAAACGTGGCACGGCTCGTAATTGTTATTATTAAGAAACTATATTAATTTGCATACTTTTTTTTTTTTTTTTTACAGCAGCCGGGCAGAACTGGGAAATAGGCCACCGAGTGCTTCCCTTAGTACCTCGTTCCTCTGACGCCCCCTCCTCCACCAATTGAAATTGATTATTGAGAACCTGGTAACATGTATATTTTTGAGTTGCTGTATGAGTTGCTGCCACCTAGTGACCGGAGGCTTGTTATCATTCAAGCATTACAGCGTGATATATTCCGATGGAAGCCCCTCACGCCTCCCCCTGGTACCTCACCACGCCCCTCCAGTTTTTCCTCCCTTTTTCCCCCCTCTGAGATGTCTAAATAAAGAAAAGTACATTTTAAGAGAGCGTAACTTAGTTCGTTTTCCGTCGCGTGAACCTACTCCTGTTTATTTTCAAGCGTCACCTCATTATTTACACGTTACTTTCTGCTCTCTGTGACCATTTTCCCTCCGTTTCTCCTTTGCCTTCGTTTTTTAGTTAGAGTATGAAGGAGCAGCTGAGGGATTGGACGCCTGAAGCAGCGCGCGTTGTCAGGATCTCATCTAATCTGCATGTTTGTTTCTTAAACAAGCCATGTTCACTGATCCCCTCCGCATTTTTTTTTCTCTTTACTGCAAATTGACAGACAGCGCAACCTGGGAGACTGCAGTACAGCGATGGCTTTGAACAGGCACTTTTTGCCTGTTAGCTAAACATCGTCTGCCCTTTTTTTTTTTTTTTTTTTTTTTGGTCACTTATCCCAGCGCTTGTTTAATTTCTTTGTCATCTCATATTCAATTGTTTTTTTGTTTGTTTGTTTGTTTTTTTCATTTCATTCATAGTTTGTACCAGATTGTTTCTCTATCCTCCTGAGGTGTGTTTCATTACTGCAGATGAGATATGAAGGGAATTTGTGCAGCTACTGTAGACCTGTGAATGGTGAACGGATGTATATATTTGTCACTGTATGTTGATGTATCTTCTTCATTAAAAAAATAGAATCAAACATGTAAATTAAAGTGAAGGCGTTTCAAAAAACATTACATAACAGACAAGTCACATACAGTTTCTCAGGTAGCTTCAACTAAGATGCTAACATATTTTTTAGCATTTTCTATGCCATCTATTGAGGAAACATTTGTTATATTTTAGGGAAACGGCAGAAGTATTACGATAATATAAATACATTTGGAAAAGTTTGGCGGGCCGGATTAAATAGCTGAACGGGCCGCATCCGGCCCCCGGGCCTTAGTTTGCCCATGTCTGGGTTAGAGACTTGATAAAAGGCCAAACTTTTATTTGGACCTAGAGTTTTGTGTTGTTTTTTTGGGGAGGGGGTTGGGGGGGCAGCGGAAGACAAAAAGGAATAATTGGAGCAGCAACTGAGGCTCTATTGATAAGGACACTACGCTAATTATCACATATGAATATACTGCTTTGTTAAGTCTGTAGTAGACCAGTGGTTTGGGCCCACAATGGCACGAAAAAAAAAATGAAAAAAAATGAAAAAAAAATTCCTTAATATCATTTGTATCTACTGATCTTTACATTTTATTTATTTACAAGTACGTTTTTTTATTTATTTTTTTTTTGTTGTTGTTGTTGTTAATACGTTTTGAATGTTTAATGTTTTTATCCTTTGCTGTCTGTGGTCAATGTCAGTTGGGCGATCTCTAACTGCTGCTTAATTTCTTTTTTTTTTTTTTTTCTCAGAATGAAACGAGCAGTGACCCCTGCTGTTCTTTGGCAGAAATGTCACGAGTAAACTCGTTCGTTTTTTATATGGCGTTGTACTAACCGTCCAACTAAAGCGTTACTGAAACAGTCACGCTGATTTTTTATATCTTGCCTCTCGAATCAGTTTGATTTTACTAAAAAAACGAATGAATGAATTCATGGTCTAATCTGTAATAGTCTCTCAGCTAATATATTTGTTTCAGGGCACAGGACTTGTTGATTCACTGCTGCCTCCATACTATATATATTTTTTTATAAAATATCAAGTTGTGATATCAGAAACTACTGGCCTTGGCCTACTGTATGGATTTATGTGCATGTAATTTAATGAATATACGTTTTTTTCCTTTTACAGTCATAAAAATATATATATATCACCATAATGTCTCCAGTTTCATCGTGTAAACATTTTGAGGATAGAAGCATGACACTGAGATTTTGACTGTTGACTGTTAAATAAAAAACATTTTAAAAAGTCTTTTTACTTTCTAAAATTATAAGTTTTTATATGAAGCATTTTATCAATTATTTCATGAACAATTCAAACTTAGAAATGATTTCATCTTACATACATTTGTGATCCCCTGTTATAATGACTAAGCTTAACTGACTCACCATGCACCATAAAACCAGATGGAAGGTAGGAGGAAAACTTAGCTCCAACCATGTGTTTGTAAAACTTATAAAAAATATTTATTTATTTATTTATTTAAAAATATGTAGTTTGTTTTTTATATAAGTCTAGCACTGGATTAAACGTGTTTAGCACTGATGTTTTTTTTAGGAGTTCATTCAAACAAAATGGCCTGCAATGCTGTTGAAAAAATGAACCGAAGTGAAAAAAAAAAAATTAGAAAATTGTTGAGAAGCTGCAATAAATATGCAATAAAGTAAAAAAAAAAAAAAAAAATTCTGGAATAAAAAAAAAAAAAAAAAAAATTTGGCTTACCAGAAATAGTGGAGTCAAATGTGTAACCCATTTTACAACACATAATAATCTAATCACACTTGTCTGCCCAATTAGCTGAAACAATTACTGCATCTTTGACTTTAATTAGTCCTCGGTTTTAAAGCAGCGGCTTGAGGCACTGCTCTATCATGCAGTGATTAAAACCCTTTTTGCCCTGTCGTACCCTTAGGGCACTGGCTGATTAGGACCTGTCAGCTGGAGCAGTTAAAGCAGGCAGCCATGCATGTTTTTTTTTTTTCTTTTGCAACATGACCCGTTGATGTTAAACCCTGTCATCATATTAACCTATATTTCCAAGCTGTTATGGACTGAATTGTACACATAACAAGTGGAATAATAATATAATATACTCTGGTGCCTGTAATTGATTTCAAAGGATAATAATAAATAACACCAGAGAACAAACGAGCGAGTTATTATAACAGCACGCACAGGGGAAGAGAAATAAAAAAAATTAAAAAAACTACAAAAGTATGCTTAATCATTGTTTATATTTATATAGGAAATGAAGGAATAGTGTCATGCAATTACTTACGTAAATACATCGGGATATGTCAGGTGTCTGATTTTGAAAAATGTTATGATGATTTTTTTTCCCCTAATTTATTTGGAGATTTGATCCACACATTCAACAATTTACAAAAAAAAAAAAAAAAAAAAAAAAACAACCCTAAGAGATGTCTTGAGTCGGTTCAGATCGATGTATGTGATATACTGCTATAAATGCTGTTCAGGGGGAGGTGCCTGGGAGCAGACAGGAATAGCAGGTTGATGAATTTTCCCTCCACAACACTTACTTAGCACAGGCAGGTTTCTTTTGGTGTATTCGGAGGTGAATAATTTATAGGAGAATAAAAGCATTTGTGGGAGAGCGCTAGACAGTCAGACAGTAGAAGGACGAGCGCACACACACACACACACACACACAACCCCACCCCAGTCGAGCTGCCCCCCCCCCCCGCATCGTGGCCCCCGCAAGAACCTCCTTGGACAACTGTTTGAAGTGTAAATCTGTGTTCCATCTTGTACCCAATGCCTGTCAGCATGTTTTCTTTATGTCAGCAGCCGTGGAGTGTATGCCTGTACCACCACTGTAACAGGATCATTGACAGGCCAGTGACACTGCTCAACCAGTTAATGGAAACCTATTGATTTTTCTTGACTTTTTTTTTTTCCCTTCCTCCTGCGCCCTTCTCTGGCCCTATCTCTTTCACTTTTTACAGTTTTGCCTTCACGGACAGGTTTTAATTTGAGTTTTGATTTTCCGGCCAAGGACGTGAGATCTCTGTATTATTCAGTCAAAAAAAAAAAAAAAAAAAATTAAAAAGAAAACCTAATAATATAGTGTGTTGTAGAACACATTTAAGTTTAAAAAACGTTTAAACTTGGGAAGTCTGATAATATTGGGCCGACCAATGTTATCGGCCCAATGCTAGCATAATTATGTAACATCGGTAAGAAGGCGTTATGGTTTTTCCTCTCATAATGAAATCCCAGTAACGCTAGGATTCCTGGTTTAGTCAGATATGCTGAAAATATTTTTAATTTTTTTTTTTTGTAGAGACTACGTTAATTTGTGGAATGCCTCCAGTGGGGCACCGCAATAAAAGTAGGTAATGCGTTTATCCCACGACAGGAAATATGTCATGTGACCTAAAAATAGTAATGCGAATAACTGACAGCAAGTATTGGTATCGGTCGATATCAAAAATCGGAAATTTCGGTATCGGTATTTGGACAATATCGGCATATCGGATAGCGACAAAAAGCTAATATCGGACATCGGACTAGTTAAAACATGTGCGACACAGGCTAATAAAAAGGGGCTTAAAACGAGACCAGACAGCGCAAAAATCGCTCTACGGTTTCGCATGCACAGAGGTTGCCTTTTGCAGTTTTAATAGAGCAGTCTTCAAAGGCTAACCCAGTCCCACCTCAACACGGCCCCCTCCTTCCTCTCCCCCC
>NC_024308.1:19185431-19193109 GCF_000523025.1 Cynoglossus semilaevis | reverse complement strand
GTGGCTTCCTTCCATTGGACCCTTGTGACAGATGGAGAGTACGAGTCCTGCAACAACACATCTTTATGTCAGTCTTGTTCCACATTCGACTCAGATAGCCCCTTTTTCTCTCTTAGCCCCTCTTGCCAGTATAATAAATTAAGCCCCCGACTCGAGCAATAGCTTACCCAATCTCATTATAATCTCCTCTTATTTTATTCATTCAGCCCCTTGGGATGCTGTCTACCACTGATGTGGCTTTCAAGTACACCAGAGAACATCTTTTGATACAGCCAGGAGACCTAATGAAGTCTAAGAGTGGCACATTTATTTTTTAAGATAAAGTACATTAATGTACTGCAGGATTCCCGGTGGAGCAGCATAATGACAATTGTTTTGTACAGCTTTGATTTCTGTTTTAAAACACAGCTGAAGGTACAACGCGAAAGCATAGGCCCCTTTTGCCACTGCTAAGAAGACATCAAGTAGTGCCTTGTTCAAAGAATTGACCTGTGATTCAGACGGAAATTTCCAAATATCCGACGTCATTCTTGACATTTTCTATTATATTTGAATACAACTGAGTGACATTAGGGAATGAGCTTATTAGTTCCTTCAGCAATTTAAACCCGTGCTGACACGTGTGACAGTGACAGACCGGTTCATAAAATACTATAGATTTGTGGAAACCGCAGACTCATCTGCATACGTAAAAATGTCAAATACTTGGAAATGAAGAAAACTTTGCACGATGTTCTGTTTACGGCGTTTTACCAATCGAGTTGTATTTTCAGTCGAGTTTAACAAGTGACATTTTGTTTGCATAACATCCTTGCCAATAGATGGGTAGTTGTGCCTTTTGTAGGTTGAGTTTGATGCACTTGATTTTATCGATCAGTCCCGGATTAATGACAAAAATGAGTCTCATTAAAATTGTCTTAATAGTTATGTTATACTATAATAATAATAATAATAATAATAATATAGTACTTAACGTATTACATATATATACTCCAATCAAAAGCATTCACCAACAATTAGAATAGTTGAAGGTTTTGGAGTTCTTGCAAATTGGATGGCTTCAATGACTAGAATAGAATAACACACAGACACAGGCAGTTTACAAAAATAATCACATTATGACATGAATAATAGTGGTCGATACATAAATATTGATTCACAACAAACAAATAAGGCACAGATGTCAAGCGAAATAGTTTGTGTTTGTGCGTGGAAGAGAAAAAGAGAGAGAAAGAGGGAGATGTTGCCTCTTCGCTAAGGAGCAAGCGACTGGGCCCCTAGGGTGCGTTCACATACGCTAGATTCCGCAGCGCAGATTTTGGCTGAGTTTGCCTTAATCCCACCACTTTATATGATACCAAGTTTTTACTGAAATCCTAAGCACAAGAGTAAGAAGGTTGGAGAGATAGCGTGCGCAATAGCCTAGCGATAAAAGCAGCACAGATTTAGAATAAATAGAAACAGTGTTTTCAGTGTGTGCTCTTAACCCTTTGATGCGTGACCCATGATATAACTGAGTTTAAAAAATGTTACTAAGTGTTTTTATGTGTTTTTAGACATAAAAATAAGGACTGATTTGGTTCTGTTTTTAATTTAAACCCGTGCTGACACGTGTGACAGTGACAGACCGGTTCATAAAATACTATAGATTTGTGGAAACCGCAGACTCATCTGCATACGTAAAAATGTCAAATACTTGGAAATGAAGAAAACTTTGCACGATGTTCTGTTTACGGCGTTTTACCAATCGAGTTGTATTTTCAGTCGAGTTTAACAAGTGCCATTTTGTTTGCATAATGTCCTTGCCAATAGATGGGCAGTTGTGCCTTTTGTAGGTTGAGTTTGATGCACTTGATTTTATCGATCAGTCCCGGATTAATGACAAAAATGAGTCTCATTAAAATTGTCTTAATAGTTATGTTATACTATAATAATAATAATAATAATAATAATATAGTACTTAACGTATTACATATATATACTCCAATCAAAAGCATTCACCAACAATTAGAATAGTTGAAGGTTTTGGAGTTCTTGCAAATTGGATGGCTTCAATGACTAGAATAGAATAACACACAGACACAGGCAGTTTACAAAAATAATCACATTATGACATGAATAATAGTGGTCGATACATAAATATTGATTCACAACAAACAAATAAGGCACAGATGTCAAGCGAAATAGTTTGTGTTTGTGCGTGGAAGAGAAAAAGAGAGAGAAAGAGGGAGATGTTGCCTCTTCGCTAAGGAGCAAGCGACTGGGCCCCTAGGGTGCGTTCACATACGCTAGATTCCGCAGCGCAGATTTTGGCTGAGTTTGCCTTAATCCCACCACTTTATATGATACCAAGTTTTTACTGAAATCCTAAGCACAAGAGTAAGAAGGTTGGAGAGATAGCGTGCGCAATAGCCTAGCGATAAAAGCAGCACAGATTTAGAATAAATAGAAACAGTGTTTTCAGTGTGTGCTCTTAACCCTTTGATGCATGACCCATGATATACTGAGTTAAAAAAATGTTACTAAGTGTTTTTATGTGTTTTTAGACATAAAAATAAGGACTGATTTGGTTCTGTTTTTATACACCAAATTTTCTTTTTGAATGTTGACACCATTATTCTGCAGTTGCAAAGGCTGACCACTGTATAGCAGTGTTGGGTGATTCTCAGGCATCCACTGCGGAGGCTTATATGCAACACTGCCATCAATACCTGTTCTTTATCATAGAAAATGACATTTTAATAGCTGTCCACTGTAGTGACCGTCATGCATGAAAGGGTTAAAATGTCATGTATTGTAAAAGTTTAACTAGCACTTCACAACAACTATTAACAAAACTAACTTGCCCAAATGCCAGCCTTACTTTAGTTGTCCGTCTGTTTAATGTCCGCACTTCTTGGGTCCTCGCCGAGGGCCGGACCGCTGCATATGATTCCACTGCATGCAGAGTGTTCTCTTGGTCCGAGCGTTATGCTAGTTAGCACGATGAAGTTTAGAAGGGATCCTGTCGCTTCTAAACTTTTAATTAATTAATTAATTAATCCTGAGGACGCGCAGGAAGTGTAGCCACTGCTGAGTCTTCTTCACTATGGCCCTGTGAAAAAGGGCGTACGCAAACATTTAGAACCCCTCGTGGGTACGGCAAAAATTCTGATGCATCAAATTCTATGTACACAGGAATCCAAGTACGTCTCATTTGTACATCCCAACCAACGTGGAAGTGACTGCAATTGGTCAAGTGGTAAACCACGCCCCCATACAAATTCAATTAAATAGGGCCAGGTCCCACACTGTGCGTAGAATTCCATCGTGAAGGCTCAAAAAAGCAAGTAAAGCGAAGCCGAACTGGAAAGTCTAGTGCCCACAGCACTTGTCGCTTGCGCATCAACATGGTAGGATATTTTTAGGTTATCTATTATTTGCAGTAGACAATGACCCAGCAGAGAGCACAGACTCTGTCTCCTCTGTCACCGCAGACCCGAGCGTGTCCTGACCCAAGCTGTGCTGGACCTGCAGGGGGAGATACTATCGGAGATCAGGGGCATCAACCTGCGACAACTGCTTAATGTCCTTTATGACATCAGTGAGACATTAAAAAAAGAAATACATGAATTGTGTCCTTACCTTTTTAATGTTACTCATCAAAAGCCACCCATCACACACCGTGTCAGCCAGTGTCGAGCATGTGCCCAATCATGCCGTTACTAGAATAAATGAGTCATGTCTTGAACCAGGCCAGCGAGCCACAATGTTCGTCAGCTGCATTTGCGCATCACAGATTATGTGCACATAATCTTGCGATGCAGTCAGTAGCTCCTATTACATTAGGGGAAACTGGCCATGGCAACCAAAACTGGCTCTTCAGCCAGCTATCTTCATCTGCCAGTGAATGGTCACGCTCCCTAAATACGCGCTCCTGACTTATTGCCGCATTTGCAAGGTCTTCCAACGAGGCTAACGCTGCCATTGTTAATCCCATTTTCTTCACCACTTTTATATCCACCCGTTAAATGGCAAAGCCGTGTGTTGTAATTGTTCATTAGCGTGTCTCTAATGTGCACCTGCTATGGTCTCCAACAAGCCTTTTACTGCGCGTCACTGAAGCAACTCATTGCAGCCATCATCTGACTTGACACACTTTGCAGAAACATCTATTAGTCTGTTATGGAGTAGCTACACCTACACCAGTGGTACATGTAATAATCCTTCAATGCTCAGTACCTTGCTACTGGTCTGTAGTAAAGGGTGGTACGGGGAACCAGTCCCTGGAACAAAAACGGTTGTTAAGCTCATTTACATTTCCTCCTTTGTGTAATGGGGTAACTAACGCCGATTTCAATGCTTTAGGAACAGAACCAGAAAAAAAAGCGAGAGTTAGAGGTTCAGCGATGACAGGAGCTGCTATTTTTAAGAGATTTAAGAGAGTCTAACTGGTCTGCACCCAGCCTGACGGGAGTCTAACTGGTCTGCACCCAGCCTGATCATTAAAGGCGTTACATATCTCAATTTGTTCTTGGATAACTTTAGAATCCACCAGAAGCTGTTGAGGGAATGTTGGTGGACACCATTAAGGGGTTTAAGTACTTTCCGGAACTTAGCTGGATTGCTGCCGCAGGCAGGTTGCGTAGGTAGTACGTAGTTAGACTTGGCCTTCTTAATCAAGTAGGTACAAGAGTTTCTGAACTGTCTAAAAGTCTGCCAGTCTCCTTTACTGCCAGAGGATCTTGCAGCTGCCCAGGCTTTTATTTCTTTGAGAAATAATCTCACCAAGATCATGAGTAAACCAGGGATTACATCTATTTTTTTACCCTAAGTGTTGTAAAAGGGGTATGTTTATCTACAAGTGTAAAAAAAAGGGGTATGTTTATCTACAAGTGTATTGAAAAAAATTGACTTGAAACAATCAGATGCTAGCTCAGCATCTGGAATATGGACTAATGAATTGAGATTACTTGCATACAGATCACAGATGTACAGTGGCTCTGATTTTTTTTTTAATTTTTCCATTTCTAATACAACCCACTGGGCAATGATCACTTAAATCCAAAGGGAACACAGACATCTAAATACAGATGTGCTCTGTTAGTAAGAATGAGATCAAGCAAAGACGAACGGCGGGGGAATTTCATGTTAGGACAGTGTTGGTTCTGTGACTAATTGAGTAAGACTTAAATCATTACAAAGGTTTTTTAAGTCAATCTAGGGACATAATTGTCAAGGTTAAAATACCCGAAAATGACTTGTTTCAAACGTAAGCCTAGCAAAGTTGATAGCTGTTTTGATAGACTATGTAGGGCGTCTGGACTGGCAAGGGAGGGGGGGGGGGGGGGGGATGGAGGGATGTAGGGGGGCACACTGATCTGGGACAGAGGAGGAGACAATAGCAGAGCAGTTTATCGTGTTTCTAAAATAAATTGCTACGCCACCCCCCGCGTTTAACTCTGTCAACTCTACAGATGTTGTAACCATCGAGATTTATGTCATTATTAGAAACGTTGCTATTTAACCATGACTCTGAGATCACCGTAAAATCAGGTTTCAGAATCATTTGCCCATATTCTTAGCATGTGTCCATCTTTGGCAACAAACTTCTAGCATTGATGTGCACCACGCCAAGTCCTTTACGCGCCCTAAAGTTACTTGAGCTCGCTGTAGCAGGCACGGGACAAACACATACAATTGGCGTAACCGCGTGTCCTGAACTTGACGTGTCTGTAGACGGTGGAGAGATCGCAGGCATAGTTGAGGAGTGAGAGAAAGATGCAGAGAAGTTGTTGAGTGGCGTATGACAGGATATGTAGGTGGGCTCGAAAATGAGAGGTACAAGGTATAACCTGAATTGCAGAAATATAGCTAGGGCCACCTGTGCCCTTTGAGGCATTTAGCTGGCAAAAAAAAATATATCTAGTGGATAGGCTTTTAGGACCGCTAGGGCTGGTTGTGAGCAGATGTGGGTGTGAGTCGCAAGAGAGACCTGAAGGGGGCCCTCATGAAAAATAGCACGCTGTGGTTCAGTCATTGGGGGACGGGGGAGACGGGGGGGATCCGGTGTAAGGGTGGGAGTTTTAGACAGACAGCATTTGGATACGCCTCTTATTTGGGCGGATCCCATCACGTTTAAAAAGAGAGTCACTATCCCAGAAGAAGCTAAAATTGCCAATAAAACCAAAGTTGCAGTTCCCGCTGGCGGATTGGAGTGTGAAGGCTGAGGGGTCTACTAAAACGGCCAGATATAAAAACAGACTTTCCACACGTCTTTAGAGCGTCAAAAAGGAGTTTTAAAATCATTTTTATTGCGCCCAGACTCCCGACGGGTGGTGTCATTCGTTCCAACGTGAACAGTGATCCTCTTAAATGATCCGATCCAGTATCGGGAATAGGCAAGGTATACTCCCGACAGATGAAGAACGTACGTGTACTCAGCTCAGCGACCTCCAAACCCATACAGCTGCATGTTTGTTTTAAGGATGGGATTGTTCCTGTTAACATGCTTTCCTCTATTTTTGACTTCCTTTTCTGACCTTATACCAACCTCAAGGTGCCTTTTGGGAAATACCGAATTATAATAATAATAATATTAAAGCAATAGTATTGGAATAGTATCGGTAACGGGCGATATCCAAATACAACATCGGATCAGAAGTGAAACAATGTGGCTCGGTCTATGGCCAAATGGGACGTTGTCTGTGTTTTAGTAGATTGCAAAGTTGTTCCACGATCACAGGATTGCGGTATCTGTTTTACACTTGAAAGTGTACATGACAGCCCCTTGGGGATCTGGTTGGCAATTGCAAAACACACACAAAAATAGCTATAGACAGAGATCATTAGGGCTGTGTACATAAAGAATGTTTTTGCATCGTTAACATTGATTGCGTCTTTGCATCTGTAGAGACGACTTTTTGCGTGATTTTGGGTTGTTTTTGAACTTTCTTCACAACAAGGCAAGGTCTTTTTTTTTCATGTTTCGTTTTTTTTTTTTTTTTTTTTCATTGTGCTGCTTATGTCTTTGATTAATCCATTTGCTCTGCTGCCTCTTTTGCCACGATGCTCTGTGTCGTCGAATTCCTCTGATTTCATTTGCATCACCAGAGGAGCTCTGCGCTGCTTTTAAGCCCTTTGTCTCTTTTGTCCAAAATTTACTAATGGGTATGTGTTCTGCTCCATATGAGACACTGGTGTGTTGACACATCACTCTCGGCTAGTGTTTTTACAGTGATTCCCACTGTTTTCTTGCAAGCGTCTGATTGAAGCCCACAGGGTGGTGGTAACACCTCTCGGCTTGCATCTTTCTCCACTTGCCACATGGCTTCCAGGACATTGTTGGATATAATGGTGCCTTTGTTCGGGACACATCGTACCTCTCAGCTTGGGTGTGAACCAGGTCCATTAACAAATGCACCTTAAGGCAATGAATTGCCTGCTCAGGGAACAGCAGGGACACTGCTGCATACAAATGAATTTAGCTAGGCTTAGTTTAAAGGGTTCTCGCGTCCCTCCGAAAACAGATTTGTAGCTTTGTTTTTAGAAGAAACATGTGGCTTTATCATGGGTTTCGAGCACGATCCAACTTGTTATAGACTGATGCTACTTCTTTGTATATACTGTATGTATATATATATATATATATATATATATATATATATAAACATGTAAGACATACTTTAATCAGTATTAA
>NC_024308.1:19171196-19184180 GCF_000523025.1 Cynoglossus semilaevis | reverse complement strand
AATAAAAATAAAATAAAAACAGTATTCAACTTTTACCCATTTCATATTACATAACATTAATTTATTTTTCAGTCTTTGTCAAATCTAATGCCCTAAAACAGTGGTGCTGGGCAATAGTGGGACACAATAAAAAAAAAAAAAACGTGCTTGTACAGTAATGATCTGCGATTCCATGCACGCCCATCTCACCCATATTGTCAAAACTCAAGCGAAGCAAACTAATTCGGGGCTTGCCATCATTCCGGGTGGATTAACCAAAGAATTCCAACCGCTAACTATTGGTGTTAACAGGGCGTTAAAAGTTAAATTGCGAGGTGAGTGGGAGCATTGGAAGCACCTTCACCAAGACAGGGAGGCAACGCCGGGCGAGTTACGCCACTTTCTGCCAATGGATCGTGGATGTCTGGGCTAAGGTATCATCAGTCTCAAATGTCGTCTGAGCTTTCAACAACGAATTAACAGCAACGAGACTGACTCGGATAATGACGACAGGGATCCGGACGTGCTGGATTGACTGTTTTGTTTCGCCTAATGCGCACCTTATGTATGAAAATAGACCCGTTTATCGATAAGCTAACCTGTCCCGCCGCTGAGATTGAGTATGGTCATGTGACGAGACCGCGCGGCTACGTTTTAGTGCTACATTTTATTGGTTAAACACAGTCACGCTGCGACTGCCTTTGGGCGGAAGTGTCTCTCTCTCTCTCTCTCTCTGACAAAATAAAAGTAGAGATACTGGATCATGGGTGACTCGAGAACTGGATACTGGCTAGCTAAATCTTTATTCAGTATCTCTGAGAAAAGTAATAGCTTAGTATAGCCTAATGTAGTGGAGTAAGAGTACTGTACTCTTATTCATAAATCTACTCAAGTAAAAAGTATAGTGATTTAAAACTACTCCTAGAAGTATTGTATTTTGAAACGCTTACTCAAGTAGAGTAGAGTAGAGTAGAGGAGGGTAGAGTAAGTAAAGTAGAGTAAGTAAATGTAACAGAGTAAATGTAACAGAGTAAAGGTAACTCGTTACTACCCACCGCTGCCTAAAACACACAGATATGTGTTTTGTTTTTTTTTTTAAATCCATCCTTTACAGAGGTTCCCTATACCCACATGTTTACTTTGGCATTTTAATCGCCGTCATTCACTAGCTTGAAAAGGCAATTACAAGAAGAAACCCTTATAGTTACAACGACAAGTCGTTTATTTTTTCACTTTTTTTCCTACTTTAATAACAGCAATAAAATAAACTGTGGGGAGGCTCAGGATCAGGAGTCAAGGAGCCAAGTTCAACATTACTGTGCACTGATAGAACATTCTAGAACAGAGCCCGACTGCTGCTCCCTGGGGTGCATGACTCTAATCTGCAGGGGTGTTGCGTTTACTGACCGTATGATAAATGTAAGATTTTGCTTACGTGGTGTTTTTTTTTTTTTTTGTGCTGGATTCATATCGCATCAAAACCATGCAGCACCAGCAGTCGCATTATTAGTATTTTATGCGTTCAGGAAAAGGTTAAAAAAAAAAACAAAAAAAACTTTAATAGCTTTTTAAGATTTTCAGACAGTTATTATTATAGAATTATTGGTCTTAAAATCCACATTTTAGTTGTTTTCAGAGCATTGTATGGCTCTCACAAAAATACATTTTAAAATATGTGGCTCTCTCTGCTAAAAAAAGCTTCCCGACCCCTGCTCTAAATTGTCGTGCCATCCTGAGATCCACAGGTCATCACAGAACCAACGGTTCTGTTGCCATGTGCAACTTGCATGTGTCGGTCGCGACTGAGCCCAGTTCAAAGTGTTCAAAATGCCTAAGGCCATAACCCCAGAATTGATAAAGAATTGTCTAAAATGATTTGCGAATGATTTCCAACCCTTCTCAAAAAAAAAAAAAAAAAAAAACCCTCAAAAATGGTTTAGATCATCCAAGACTGTATAATAGAGAAGAACGAGTTAAAGAAGCGACTGCAGTTTGCCTTGCAACTGATTGCTGGACATCCAAGGACCACCATTTAGCAACTGACACCTAGGCGAACTTGGCAGAGGAACTGCTAAGAGAGGCAAAGGACAAGCTAAGGGTGGCAGCTAACATAACCAAAACCATTAAAATCCTGAAATGGACCCATCATCTATCTCACTACAAGGGGTTTTACAACTGTAAATGCAGTTGGCTACAGCAATTTATTCAAATGTAAGGGATACATGTTCAAATACATATCACCAGTCAAAGCAGCGCAAAAATTTGGCTGAATTATAAAAAGGCATAAGCGGGGGGAAAATGGAGAGCCGTTTAGGAGCCGTTTAGGAGCCGTTCAGGAGCCGTTTAGGAGCCGAAAGTAAGCTGAGTCCGCAGAGTCTCAGCATCTCCAGCTCAGCCTTTTATTGTCTATTAGACAAAGCCATGTCTCTCTAAACCAGGCATCGTAGCAGGTCTCACTACTGTCCATCTATTCCACCCACCTGCGCCCTTTTCTTAACTTGCATGGTTAAACGAATCCATCTTTGAAAACGCTACTCCTTACGTCATTACGTCGTCCCGCTCTCATTTGAACACATACGTCCTGTCTTTCGAACCTCCGTTCCATTTCACTTCAAAGCAAACCTATCTAGGTGTTCTTCCACATCATGGTCCATGGATCTCAAAGTGTTGATATTGTAGTTTCCCCTCTTCTTTTGCGGGCCCTTCATGATTAGCTCCTTAATCTGATTATCATTTACAGACTGCTGCCTCGATCCTGGTTGTGACTTGACACTTGCTCTCAGTCAAGCTACGGAGGGGACTCCAAAAAAATCTTCTTCCTCAATAGTTCAACTAACAATTCCAGAAAAATATGGTGGGTCACTTGATCGAATCTGTAAGGTCAATGATTCGGATGTCATTCCCAAGGCTCTGGGTTTTTCGAGGTCCGACGTCTTCGACGTCTTCGCTAACAGCTTGTCGTTGCTATTAGCTAAACCAGCACGTCTCGCCGAGTCAGAACACCGAAGCGTTGGTCCTCTGACTCGGCAGTTGCTTTGACTGAAATTGTACACTGTCTGTGATCTTACACAACGATCTGCATTTTTTTTCCCCAGTTTCAGCTCTATTGCAGCGAAAGAGTTTTTAACATCCGCTACGATGCTACGATGCTACGCGCGGGGCAGGTTCCCACGTAGAGGTGGCAATAGTGGAAAAATGACAGAATATTTGTATAATTTAAACACAAATATGCAGCAGTTTAAAAATAACTGACACATCCAACAACAATAAGGATAAGATAGTGAAGGGGAGCACTAACGGATGGCTGGACGTGGCGACTGTTTGGGGAGCGAGAGGACTATGGGGACAGAGTACTCACCCTGCTCCGTGCCAGACAGCAGGTTTGATTTTGAGGCTGTCTGACGGTCTGATTTGAAGTGGGTAGCTGAGCTGTAAATAACCGTGTCCTCGTCATAAAAAATCAAAGGACACACTAGACATATATTGGTCTCAAATATTTCCCCCCAAAATAACCGATAAAACAACACAGCCGTCGTCCGTATCCGCACCGGTACGCGTTTCTATCAATCAAAGTGAATTACATAAAGGGATTACATATTTCTTTATATAATTACACCTTGTCGTAGCGTGTATTTATTTGGTTATGTAGATAGATGGATGCATCTGCCAGTTTGATTTTTTCTGTGTGCGCTGTGCTGGTCTACGTGTTGATGTGTCCCTTGGCAAGGCATCACAAATTCTTCCTGCCAAATCCAAATTTCCCCTGTGAGGCCCAATAGAAGATTCAATCTTTATCATGAGCAAGATAGCACACACTGCATGTACATGCCCTAAAACATGCACGGACACACATTAGAGCGTGCATGCACACACACACAATACACACACACACACACACACAAAACAAGGCCGTCATGACAGCGTACTTCTTCATCCCTCTGAAGTCTTTTCACCCACAGGTCATTTCCATAATAATAGTCTCCATTCTCCCAAATGGGATTTTGGCTGTGATAATGTATGCTGGCTGTCTCGTGCACAGACTGATCAGCCCTGTCATCCGGAATTGCACAAATGTAATTACACAAACCACTTGATAACTAAGCAATGTAATTTTATACTTGAGTGAAGTACAGTATATTTTCCCCCCCCTCCCCCCGCCCCCCCCCCGAATTGTACGCACGTGTAATGCTACACGCAAAACATGTACGCAATTCAAATGCAGCATGTCGCAACGACGAGAAAAAGAAAATACAGTACATTCGTACGAAAAGTGTCGCGAAGGGGAAAAACTTGCGGCTCAAGCGCTTTGAAGTGGTTTTTAGAAGACAATCCTTTGATATTTCGGGTAAGATGGAAACAAGGAATACATATTGAGAAAAAAATATATAAAATATATATATAAATATATTTGTAATATAAGTGCACAATGTTTTGTGTATGATTAAGGATGTGTCAAAAATATATATACGTAGTACTGTTATTCAGAGAACGAAAGCCAAATTTAGTTTGCATCATAAAAACTTTTTTTTTTTTTATCATGCAACTTACAACCCACAGAAATAAATACTTTTCTGGAAAAAAAAATCAGGGTATTTTATATAATTTTTTGGCCTATAGGCATTACAGTATGCCTATAGGCAAAAAAAAAAAAAAAATAGATAATAATGCTCCTGCAAACAATGATGGGGTAAAAGCTGCACTGTAGCATTTTAATGTATTACTTGTTTTTTTTGGAACATTTATAAAAATTCTTACTGTTAAGATTAAGGACGAACAAAAACAGTACTTGATTTTTGCCCCGTATCAGATAGAAAGATAGAAACAAAGAGCCTATATAAAGCGAGGTCTGTCTTTAGAGAATGGGTTTCAAGGCATTAGCTTGCTACAACCCAAAAAGGAGAGAGAGAGAAAAAAAAAATCTTTTCTCCTCGTACTGGTAAATCTAGTTTGAGTGAAATGTCTGTGAAGGTAGATTTACTGATAAAGGGTGAGGTGAGAACATTGGGAGTAATAAAAGCAGAAGACTGCAAGTGACAGTCGGGTTAAGATAGAAGTCATGTTCAATTGCAAGTAGAATCATCAAACAACAAGTTCACATGAGAAAAAAAAAAGAAAAAAAAAGAAACACCAAGCTTGTCTTAAAAGACGATTTTCAGTTGTGTGAAGTGAAGCCGATTATGCACTGTAAGGTATCTGTTCAAAGTGCTGACATGGCCTCAGTCTCTGTGCCTGTACTGTTGCACGGTTCAGGGTACGGCAGTGCAGACTTGGGTCAGTTTGCAGGAGTGAGATTTTGTGTGTAGGGAGGAGCTCCAAGCAAGATCGAACAGGCAACGGCAAAATCACGAGCGAGAATTTAAAAGAACGCACTCGGTCTCCGCGCCCGAAGAGAAGAGCTACTAAGCTAGTTGCTAACGAGTCAAAATGGCAATTGAAACTTCCAATTTTTTTTAGTTTTGTTAAAAAAATACCGTTAGGTAGAGTATTTGCGGGGGTCCATGGTTTACATCGGGTGCTGATTTTTTTAGCAGCGACCTCACCTAGATGTTTGCTGTAAACTGAAACTCATATATATTACCTATTATATATATGGCTAAATATGTTGTAAATATAAAAATATAAAACGTAATGTGCAGTAAACAGCAATGGAAAACAGATGTTTGCTGTAAGCTGAAACTCATACATATTACCTATTATATATATATGGCTAAATATGTTGGAAAAAGTAATGTGCAGTAAACAGCAATGGAAAATGTGCTTAAATCAAATTTGACTTCCATGGCGACAGATTGACTTTTTTTTTTTCAAAGCAACTCCGTCACAAAAGTTAGACTTTTGCTTCTGAGACAAAAATCATTAGAAATAAATACCACAAATTCAAACAGACAGACAGGGTCCTGATACGCCTTCACTCCTGGCTGAACGATCACAAAAGTTTGCTGCAAAATCCTCGCGAAGGACCGACTAGCCATCGACATCCGAGTCCTCGAAAAGTGATTGTGATATTTATAATTCGAATCCGTCGAACACGTCTGTAAAAAAAAAAATTAGAAAACGTTTGTAATTATAAAGATTCTATTTCCATTAACTTGAAACTGAGCGTGCACTTTAAGCGCAGGCTCCTTGAAAGCACGGTAGGAACCAGTACGTCAGTATTCCAGAGGTCACGCGTGTTAGATGATTATTCCGTACTGTCTGTCAATAGTACCTTTTCAACCGAGATCAATGCGTTGTCTTACACCAGGGGGGCGTGTGTCAGCAGCAGTCATTAACATGTGAGTGGCACTCTATCAGTGCCAGACCTTAATAAATCAAAGGGTCGGCCTCAGAAGAAAAGGGGCTAATATTTCCTCAATAACCCAAGAGGGACGCCGTACAGGGATGCAAATTGTCTCCCAGGAGGACCTGGGGACTGCAAAGGAGAAACTCGCTTAGAGCAACGGGAAGCTAATGAGTATAATAGTAAATGTATACATGGAGAGGGGGGGGGAAAAAAGCCCCCTATTTTCATACCAATTAATGCAATCTTATCTCCGGAAATGTATCTGGGAAAAAAAAAAAAGACCGACCCCCGCTCTTCTCCGCCTTTGCTTTCTATCTCTTCGCGATCATCTGTATTATTCAACACAGTCCCAGGCAGTGGTCATTAGAACTGCAGGAGGCTGGGCCAGGCATGGGAAGTTAAGGAGGTTTTAAAATCTCCCCTCTCTCTCTCTCTCTCTCTCTCTCCAGACAGAAAAACAAATTGGTCCAAATCAAAGGGGGGCTCAAACGTGTCCTTTCATTCAGAGGGCGAAGGGAGAAGAACAACAAGGAGAAACCCTAAACTGCCAGTGGGGCAGTATGAACAAAATTGTCTAAATATGGCTGCCTAATGGACAAATGGCCTCAGTCATTACAATGGACCAATTTTGCAAATAGGGGGCAACTAAAAGCAATGTCAGGAAATATCTTTTTATGCCATAAAAATGCACATGCTTTTGTGTAAAAAAAAAAAAAAAAAGATGTAATATAGTCAAGAGATGCTTCCCATGAACATCAAAATAAAAATAAATTAAAATTAAAATTATAATGACAACATAGAAATGTCCAACTATGGCCAATACACTATATATGTATATATGTTAATGACACCATAGAAATGTCCAACTACGGCCAATACACTATATATGTATATATGTGTGCATATATACATATATATATATATTCCTCCCCTATCCCTGCATCCAAAACATACTCTGTGGTGAATTTAACTATAACTAAGTCAATTAGAATTATTCGATCATTAAGTTAAGTATCACTTCATTTCTCCCACCAATGTTAAAAGTCTTGTTCTAAACTCCTCATTAAAAATTAACAGAATATTTTTGGTTGATGGACTTAAAACCGCTTGAGGAAGTAGTTCATCCTTTTATATACAATAGTGATTTCCAACAGTGGTTTAACAATAGTACTAAAAAAAAAAAAAAGAAAAACTGGTCATTTTAAAAATTCACATTTTACCCTATTATACTTCAAATCTGTCCATTTTTCTGTCTTGTAAACATCAAAAACAACCCTACAATTCTTTATGCCATTCTTTGTTTTATGATTTTTGCTGTTATATTGCGCTACAAATCTAAAAAGGTGTCTTTTTTTTTGTATTGTCTCTACCCAAATGTTTTATTTTATGCATTTTACGTTATGTTACAATCTAAAAAAAAACACAAAACGATGATTAAATCCTACATTGTTGAAGAATGACAGCTTGTGTCAATAAATGAGTGACTGAGGAAAAACTAAAGAAAACATTTGAACCCCTTGTCAGTGTTTTAATGTCCCTTTATCTTTTTTTTTTTTTTACTAAAAGCGGAAGACATGAAAAAGTGTCACATTTTGAAGGGCAGTTATTAGAAATGTACCTGACAGCCACCAGTTGTGGGGGATATTTTTCTCCTGAACAGCACTGGTACGAAGGTTAATCACGACGTACCTTTCTACAAACATAACACTACACTGTAGATTGGCAGAATGTGTCAATCTCTCAATTAAATATTATCTTTTTTTAAATATATACATATTACAACTTGAAAAAGTTCTGCTTAATCAAGCAACACGACCACAACGAGAGCGTCCTACGTCTGAGAGGGAAATCCAAACAGACGTTGGAACTGGCTCTCGGGGTGGTGAGGAGGACGAATGCGGAGGAAACAGATTCGACACAGCGAGTTGATTCATCATCATCTGATTAGAGCATTCTCAAAATAGCTTTAGTGTAGATAAAAAAAAAAAAAAAAAAAAAGGTGGCGTACTAGGTCATGGCTGGATTTCCCACGCTCTCACGTGAGTGTTAGGGAAATTATGTGTAAGCTATTCTGTTAGTTTAGTGGTGAAACAAACAGTGTTTTTTTTTTTTATTTACATAACATTGTTTCATCTTTTTATTTAATATATAAATAAATATTTTTAATAAATTGTCACGTGTTACTTACTTGGGTTTGTAACTCTCTGCTAAATTTGGCGTATTAGTATTTTTTTAAGCTAACTGAGAGATATTTCTAGACTAATTTAAGGGTATATGTTTTTTTTCTCACATTCGCAATTTCTCTGCAATATATGGAACATGTTTAAACGACAAGGCGCTATCATACGTAATATCAGCCCGTCACCAGAAACTACACACAACGTATGAACGTACGTGTAGTTTGATAATTGTCTTAACAATTTTACCTGAGCGACCGTCACTACAGCTTAATGATCAACGACGTACTCGACGTACGCACATATTATCGTTATATTGAATTTTAATCGGAGCTTCCGCGACTGCGACATGCAGGGTTGGAAAGTGATCAAACACTGCCCTTTAGTGGACAAAGTGGTTCATAGCCAGAGAGCAACTGGGATTTCAATAAATATGTATGCTTGTGCTGGCATTTAAATTAGCACTATAAAAAAAAAACATTCGTATCGTACTTGCTATACAAGATTCTGATATTTAAAATAAAAAAAAAAAAAAAAGAACATTGCAGTGAGCAAAAGTGCACAAGGTATGAGATTATATACAAAAAAAAAATCTCAAAAACACGCAACAACTGATGCATTTTCGACACTAATAATAATAATAATAATAATAATTAATATTAATAATAATATTAAAAAATATCTGGATAGACTGATTACATTACATTACTGTACTGTACTTACTGTGACTTTAATGGGAATCTAATCATTTATGACTCACACTTTTGAAAAAGCGCTCCATGTTTAAAAATAGGAAACATATATATATACATACATATTAATTCAAGACATGACTATAACCTTGCTGGTGATTAATATATAAACTCATTTACATAAAGTCACTATAATACTGGCTCTATATACACTCCCCATTTCCCCGGTTTTTCATGAAAATAGTATTAATTCTGAGTTTAATGTAAAAACAGTGACAACCCATTGAGGCAAATATGGTCTGGTCTGGACTATACTGTACAAAGACAATCTCCTTGCTATGTTTCGGGTTAAGCACAAACACAGAATACGCTGTGTTAATAAAAGAAGCTAAGGTTAGCAAAGGAGCAACTGTGATCACCAAGCAACGATTTCAGACATTTGAAGAAGTGGAAAAGTTGCTACTGATTTAAGTTTACATTGCACACAATCACAATTTATAGCTATAGCTATTTATAGCTTTAGTTGTGTTTATCTTTTTTTTTTTTTTTTTTTTGTTAGATTGAATTATTTTCTTTGCTTTCGTGTAGGAACATGTACACAAAATACTGCTGAAAATGGTTTGAATATGCAGTCATCCGGTGGTCCAGGAACGGTTTAATCCATTTTACATTGATTCTTTTAGGATAACATTTTTTCAATTCAATTTTTGAAAACTGTATGTTTTAGGCATCACTCAATGACCGGCTGATTTCCTATTTTTTGTAAGTGTGACTTGCTGATTAGGATTTCTTTCAATTCACAGCGTATGCAAAAAGTGTGCTCCATGGAAAAAAATGTTCTTCTTATAACAAGTAAATGAAAATAGGTTCCTGTGCAACCAACTTTCTCACAGAACCCAACATAAATATCTGCAATTTCTTCTATTTTCCAGTAACTCTAAGAAATAAGAACAACGCTGTTAAAGTTTGGCACGGTAGGACCTAAATGCAGCACAAGGGAGACTCAGTAGGTTTATTCAAGTGCAAAACCTCAGCGGACCGGTCCGGAACCGGTCACGTTGAAAACTGGCTGGTGGATCTCTAAGTACATTTTAATTGGGGTTATATAAGAAAACCAACCAAATGCCTGCACGTTTTCAGAAACTGAAAAAAAAAAAGAACTGTATGACTGTCCCTAAAAATCATCATAACAGCCCTTTAGTTGCTTTGATATAAAAGAGAAAAGAAAAAAAAACTACAGGACTCCAAAAAGAACCACTCGCTTGGTACCATTTTCAACATCAAAAAAACACTTTCGAATTTAACAAAGATCAAATGACACAAACAGCAGCGGCGCGGAAACCCTATTGTGTGCGGAACGCCTGGATTCAAGATAGAGAAAATAATCAACAGCACCCACCCCCCCCACCTCCCCGTCACTCCCCTTACAACTTGTCAAAAGCGTAGAAGTGGGGTGCATTGAGATGTGTAAGTGGCGTTTCAGATTTAATTTGACTGGTAATCACACCCAGCTAGAGTTTCAGAGCGTTTCACGCCTCGAAGCCACAGTTTCAGGTGTAAAGTCGGTACAACGACACGCTGATGCTCCGCAGAACACTCACACCTCTTCACAGACGGCCATGTTTTAGGGTTTATTTTCCGCCATTATGATTGCAGTAATGATAATACGAGTGGAATCATCCTGTGTATGTTGGTTTTTTTTTTTTTTTTTTTTTGCTTTTCTGACTCGAAACCTATGAGCTGATAATGTCAAAATCAGACATGAAACGCTGATCCATGCAGTAGAGAGAAATTTTTTTTTGGGGGGGGGGGTTTAATAATAATTTTAATCAGTCAAAACATGATCATGATGCATTGGAAAAGATTCCCCCGCCCCAATAATTCTATCATTTTTGAACCCTCTACAGACTAAGAAACAACTGCAAACATTTGTTTTCGCACTCAGACTCGATGGATTGGGCTAAGGCAGTATTTCTCAAATAGTGGGGCGGGGACCCCCCTGGGGGTGGCATGAGGGGCTTCCAATAGAATATGGCATGCTGGACATAAGTGTACCACTGCTGTAATGCTTGAATGATGAACAAGCCTCCAGTCACTAGGTGGCAGCAACTCAAAAAATATACATGTTATCAGGTTCTCAATAGTGTTTCAATTCGCGGGGGGGTCAACTGAGAACCACTGTGCTAAGGTCACTAAATCCTTGACCACTGGTGTTCACATCTTGCTAATTGAAGTAAAACTACAGGTCAGAACCCTAGTTAGCATCAGTTGCGATTGGTGCTCAGTGAAAAAAATGTTTGCATGTTTTAAAACCTGGGGTGCTCAATAAGTTGCTGGTAGATCATGAGGAATAAAAAAAAAAAAATAAAAAAAAAATCTATAGTGTGTAATAGTGACCAAATATTGTAAGAATTAAATCATTTTTATTGTAGGTAGATCAGCCTCGGTCATTTGAATAGTAGCTCCTGTGCCACTTCCTGTTTTGATCAATTTGGGTGATATACCATAAAAAAAAGAAGAAGAAAAATCACCATATATTTTTCTCCAAAATAATCCTCATTTACAGTGACACAATGCCAGCTGCTGTGATGCTTACACCTCTGATGAGGTGCTGATGTGCACGTTGTTGTTGTCGTTGCTTCTTTCAATATTTCACAATTCATTTTTGCCATGTTATTTTCATGCACAGGGTTTTGCGGGGGGGGGGGGTTTCGTTGTTTTTAAAGTAAAATATGACACGCTTAAATCTATAGTTGAATCGGAAGTAGTAGTTCATTAAAGTGATTTGTACAGTTCTGCTTATTTAGCACAGCACTAAATGATCACGATCTACAGTATATTACCCAAACCCTTAACTAACCAGTGTTAAACATTCCAAAAATGAAAGTTCAATATTGGGTTCACTTTCATCCGCAGCGTCTTTTTCTGGCTCTGACTGAACATATACAATTGTCGGTAACAACACCTCGAGCACCATCACCCTGAGCACGGGAGCCCTCTTCACCCTACGGACACACGACTGCACAGCAACCCACAACTCCAACCACCTGGTGAAGTTTGCGGACGAACCACACCAATGTCTCTATCATTGGTGTGGAACCCCAGGGTTCACCTCCTGGGCAAGATCGAATCCCGGTTAGGATGGTTGGTACCTTCCAGTGGACTCACCACCTGCAGGAAGGTTCAGGGGGGTTGGTACGGTGCAATGTGATTTGGGTGGCGACTGTTTCCCCCGGTAGCGGATAACATTTTTTGGTTAGCCCTTGTGATTACCAAGAATGCTTCTGTCCAGAGGCTGGTTACCATCTGCATTATGTGTTGTGATTTCTTCCTTCTATACATACAACTTCTTATGAAACCAGAAAAAGTTTCATTGTCCGCAGGACTCAAGATGCAAGTCTTGAAGGTGCCTGTTCCTGTATTTTTATGACAAACACATGCAGCAAGCGTGCCGTAATTGAAATAGGGTTTGCTAGTTTGCTAAAATAGAAAAAAAAAAAAAAGAAGAGAGTTTCATGGATTCTGGCAGAAATACAAAAGAAGTTGTTTTATTACTGTGCAGCAAAGGAAACAGCTGTGAAGCCCAAGATACCGACGACCCCTGGTCAAAGACCTGTGGTTTGAGCGATAAGGGAGTGAAAGCTAAACATACGACGAAAGACATCTGTTTTGTTTGAATGCAAACTGATATAAAGTGCTATTTTAGTCTTTGGTTTGGACTTCAGAAGTAATGTGGCTGCAGCAACGACTTTTACAACACTAAGTCAGCGCAGGTTTTGATATCAAACCGTTTTGTTTATAAAAAAAAAAAAATTGAATATGTTTTCGCTTAAACAAACTAGTGAACGGAATG
>NC_024308.1:19164107-19167695 GCF_000523025.1 Cynoglossus semilaevis | reverse complement strand
GGGCGGGGGGGGGGGGGGGGGGCTTCCCGGGAGAGGAGGCTTTGTAACAGATCATGAGAAATGTCAGAAAGAAACAAAATCCAAATCAGTGCTATATTACACTACGACGCCATTTGTATACTTTTAATATACAACTTAGTTGACTTAGGATGAACCAATACTTGATAATCTACAACATTTTTAAATAAGCCCTGCACTCTGTACTTCAACATGTGGCTCTAATAAAAAAAGGGGGGACTGGGGAGGGGTTGTAACCCACTAAGTAATTGCAAAACTGCTGAGTTTCCAGAAAATGGTTATGGTTTTTTTTTTTTTTTACTTTGTGACAGCACTTTTATGACTTCATTGTTTTTTTGTTGGCCACATGATGGCAAATGTGATAAGCGGCCTTGCCTTGTCAGCGAGAACTCTGGTTGCAGTTTGCATGTTTCTCCCCTTGTGTGGGGGGTTCTCTTTGGGTTCTCAGGTTACCTCCAACTGTTAATAATTGTTCACAGTGGGAAATGGGTAAAATGGACACTGGACAAAGCTGACCATAGGCGTGAGTGTCAGTGGAATGGATGTTTTGTCTTGTGACCTAGCGAGGAATTGCCTCCTTCCGAGAAGTGACGATCACTGTAATTATATATTTTGTCTCTTAATCAGATTTTGGTTGGTTGACCAAAAATTGTAAACGACAGATATAAACAAATATAAAATAAAATAAAAAATCACAATAAAAAAAAAATCGGTATTTTCTCATATTCAACCTGCAATGTTTCGTCTTATTAGTTGTTGAACAGTTAGTGTTAAAAAAAAAAAAAAATCTCAACTCAAACCGACCGAAGTGTTGTGTCAATATTATCTTGTCATTGTGACAGAACATAGTTTCTCAGAAAAAAACCCAAAATCTTTTATATAAACTGAATAAAAATGGATTAGGTTTATTAATTAAATAAAAATCTTTAATAAAAGTCTTAATTACATTTCAGAGTGTATCCACATATATTTGTAAAACTGATTCAAATGTTTGGGGAAATTTTGTGAATATGTTGAGCCATTAAGTTAAACCTAAAAAAAAAAATCAAATATATCCAAAAATAAATAAATTAACTCAAAATCGAAAATTTTCACTATGTAAAGAAAAAAAATATTTTTTTTAATTAAAACAAAAAAAAAATACACTATAATAATCTTGGTTACGCTTTCATTCTTTAATACATTAGTATATTTTGTCTTCAATTACTTTTATGGAAAGAAAGTACTCAATTACTATTTTTGTAAAGTAATATTTTTTTGACATATCAGCCTTTGTAAAACTAATAGAACAAACACACCAATAGACCACTTAAAACAATTTTTATTAAAAAAAAAAAGAAAAACACAACATGGCTGGACCTCCAACAATATTTGACATTTTTTTATAGCCACAATGAGCTTCACGACTTATTCACATTACTTACACACATATAATTGACTATATGGTATATACATATATATATATATATGTATATATGTATGTATATATATATATATATATATATATATATATATTATTTATTAAAAATAAGATTTTTATACACAAATATATAAATTTTCTTATACTCTGTTATCTCTAGAAAGCTTTGTACACGTTTTCATAATAAAAAATAGAAAAGGTAAGATATTATATACATACATTCATATTTTGTTTTTACTTGTTACCATTCATTGTAGATTCAAGGGGGTAGTTAATATTTCCAATTAAAAAAAAATGTTTTCGTAAGATTTACATCGTAAAGGCAGATTTACTGGCATGAGCTCAAGATAGCATACATAGTTTGGCCTTTCAATCTGGTCCACCAAACCTTTCCAAATTACATTTCTATTTTCATGATTTCTGCCTTTCCCCTGCAATGTCTGCATTTCCCCAATAGATGGCGTAGACAAGGCTGAAAGCATTTTAGCATTTACTGACTGACTGACTCAAAAAGTCTGCCCACATTTGCTCTGTGTCTTAGTTGGTCTCGGTATGTCACACAACCACCCCAAAATAAACTACACCAGCACATGCTCAGTCCGATATAAAACAAACACAACTGAACAAATGGCAGTAACATCATCTATGCAAACAGGAGGAATAAAAACAATCGCAAAAGCCAGGATTACAGTACTTCTCTATCAAAAACCGGGGGAATCAGCATTTGGTCCCGTTCAACAAAAACCCACTTTTCGATGTGAGAAGTAAATGCCGCAAGGGTTAGCAAGGTTAGCTTGGATTAGCCCAGAGTTTGGCCCAGAGCCCCTGTTTCATGTGACTCCTAACTTAGCATTTCAGCACACTGGTTAGAAGTAAATAGCTTCGAAATAGAATTGTTTTTAGCACAGGTTAGCAGTTGGTGGTGCTACTAGCAGCACTTACGTATGTTTTTGCGGCTTTCATTGGCGAGCTAACAGGCAATGTGTTCCTGCGTCCTTATCACATTGCCCAATACCCTTCCATACTTGCATGCAGGTAATACTAATCAAGAGTTGCCTTAGTTTCTTGTGAGGAAAAAAAAAACGTAATCTGGAGGCCAAGGGAAGGGAGGGCCAAGTTCAATACTAAGAAATACTAATCTCAATAGTCATCAGCTCTCGACCAACGCAATTTCAAATGTGGCCATAGCCAGCGTGCTATCTCAAAAATTATCAGCTCTCGACCAGCGTATTTCAAATGTGGCCATAGCCAGCGTGCTGCACGTAGTGATATAAGCTTTTTGTCTGCTAAAAAAGACCATGAGCAGGCATGAAAAATGGAGGGAAGAACATGCTAATGATAGCAACAAACATGAATACAAAACACCACCCCTCCAGCTCCCCCAACCGTAAGAATTTTTAACACGTTACTTTAAAAAAAGAATCTGCAGTACACATCACAGTATGGCACAATAAGTGAGTACATTCAACATCATTATATATTTCCACGTTCATTTTTTTCACATTTTTCCGTAACTATTTTTCTGTACATTTAAATCCAAGATTGTGTGACATTATAAAAGCCGTCGGCAATGAGGATCTTGCAGTGAGGATCGTGCTATCTGCTCACACTGAGGATTCATCTCAAGTATCATTAGTGGTAACGTTTGTCAGTTTGATGTCACGGTAAATTTATGCTACGTAGGTAGCCCAGCAAGTGTTACTCTGCAACAGGGATTACACAAGTTGTTCATGAGTCTTTGAGCTTAAAAGTTCAAATAAAATGGCCTACTGAATATATATATAGAGTATATATATATATATATATATTTTTTGTTGTGACTCAACATCCTGGACTGTTGGGGTAAACGGCAATAACTTCACCTGCTGAGTCACGCACTCACCCTGACGACAGCAGCAGCGCCATCTGATGAATAATAAATACTGTCATAATAAGGACGGACCACCGCTCACGATATATATAATTGTCAGTCTGTCAGTTTTCTTGCATCTATGTCTCTGTGTATTACAGCAACAATCATTTGAGAGATAGTGAAATTAGAGGAACTAGTGATTCAACCTGTACGTTAAATTGCTACTTTCTTTTTACAAACTTGCATTTTGACATCTCTTTATATATATAATTATATACATTTAGTTATTGTTATATAT
>NC_024308.1:19158884-19164101 GCF_000523025.1 Cynoglossus semilaevis | reverse complement strand
TATATATATATATATACATATATATGTGTATATATATATATATATATATATATATACATACATATATACGTGTGTGCATTTATATATAATAAACAACTTTTCCCAGTGGAACATTCCAACCTTGATGGCAGTGATGGCTAGCCCTTGGCTAGGCTGTGCTACTGCTAGAGCACGGTGTGCTTTGTGTGCTGCCGATGCTGTGGGTGGCACTGCTGTTCTCCGAGGCCGGCTGAGATGTGTTGACCTGTTGCGTGCCTGTTTTTTCACCTGGAATTACAGATAGATATTGAGAGTGGGAGTGGGAGTGGGAGTGGGAGTGGGAGGGGATAGAATAATCCGAAAGTAAATAAAGTTGCTGTTACATCAAGACATTTTTTGGAGACTAATAAATCTGATATTCACTTGTCAGAAGAAAAGCAGATTATACTGACGACGGTATGACATGCGTTTGTTAAAAAAACATCAGAAGGAATAAGTCTAAGTCTGACCACTACAGTTGAGGCAGCCATATGTAAAAGGTATAAAGTTTAACGCTTTGGGTTGGGTTTTTTCATCTGTCCATTTTTATCGTAAGAAAGAAACCATGAAGTTGTGAGAAAAAAAAGCAACTACCATATTTTCCAGACTATAAGTTGCTCCGTAGTATAAGTCGCACCAGCCAGGGAGAGTGCCCTCTAGTGGCTGTCAATGTGAAAATAACAAACGTAAATGTTCCATGAGACAGGAGTAGCAGATACTTCGTACACATGCCTAGAGTGCCCTCTAGTGGCTGTCAGTGTGAAAAAAACAAATGTGAAATTAAAAACGTTAATATATAAGTATATATTTATATAGTATAAGTATAGTATAGTTAAGTTGCAAACCCAGCCAAAAGGAAAAAAAGTGCGACTTATAGTTCTGAAACTACGCAATATTATATTGCTTATTACAAAATTGTTTTGACACGTCAGAAACATGTCAAAATCTTTAGCGATCGTCTCTGAAAGGGGGGAAAAAGCAAACAAAGGAAACAAAAGACGAGCCTTTGGCTTCCAAAAGCAAAGAAATGTCGAAAATGTAAACGTTGTATTTATTACAGATTTATGGCCATCGATGACTCTCATGTGCGAAACTTGCCCTTTATCAAACTCGATGTTTGTCGTCACATACATTTTACTCGCTTAAATAAATAGACAAATTCATGGTCTGTAATTGAAAGCACATGGTGAACATACATACATCATTTCAGGGCCGCATCCGTGCTGAAGGATTTGTTTTCTCTGTTTGCTCACTTGTTTGAATTCAGATTAAAAACAGCTGCAACTAAAAAAGATGCCACTAAAGGAAAGTTCAGTCATATACTGCCTGAACGATGACGCTGAAAACCAAAGGAGACAAAACACTTTTTCTAATTGACAGGGAATGTATTTTTCTCAACTAGATTTCACAGAAAGAAAACGGAAAAAAAACTACCTTCTGACTCCAAAAATGCTTGCCTTTCGTGGTGCCATCATTTTCAGATACTAGAACAAACGATCTATGTATAATGTCATGAAGAGATTTCTTTTAAAATGTTGAGGAGCTCTAGATATCCTTCCATCCATCCATCCACTTTCATCCGCTTATCCGTCACCGGGTCACGGGCTCTAGATATGTGTTGAAATCAAAATTTGGCACAACCACAAATATCAACTTTGTATGCTTTAATTAAAAGCTTCTTTAAGGATCAAACAGTAAAAAAAAAAAAAAAAAGCTTTTCCATATTTACCACAGAGGAGGCGTATGGTTTCTATTAGCAGTTGTGTATATGATGAGCATGTGACCACAGGCAATTCTCCCTTTCTGGGGCCTCTCGGTGCTAATCTTTTCCAGAGCATTTCTGCCAGCAGTCTCTTTCCTTCCCTCCCTGCATCAAGCTCTGTGTCAAATATACTTTTTTACGTAATACCTGAACTTCTCAGCACAGAACATTTTAAAACGGAACAGCCACAGTAAGGGATCATGGTAAAAGATGTCTTACTCCTTGGTTCCCTGGACTGTTATGATGTGATAGATATCGTGTTTGAATTATGAAAGGTTATATAACATATAACCATGTTAGAGGCTTCATTCTGTAACACTACAATAATAATAATATTTTTTTTTTTTTCGTGTAGTCCTTTGGGTCGAGGTGACCCGATGGTTCATAATACGCCTTTGTTTGCTCCTGTACTGCACGGCTTGTGCCAACTTTTCCTCATACTCTAATTCTGGGACGGGAAGAAGATGCAAACCCGAAAAAAAAATTTGAAGGGAATGCGGTGTATCGGTCTGTTGCGGTGAGGAACAGTGATGTTCGATACCACCAATTTCCTTGGGAAGGACAAGGAGACAAGGTTAAAAGCACTTTGCATTTAGTGATTAAAAATATATATAGTGAAACAATTGAGTAGAATAAATAACAAAAAATTTGAAGGGAATGCGGTGTCTGTTGCGGTGAGGAATAGTGATGTTCGATACCACCAATTTCGCTGGTATCGCCCAATACCGATATCGATACCGATATTTTATCATTTGACTTTTAAATTTAAAAAAAATGTGTATTTCAAATCATAGCTTCTTTAACCCTTTCATGCATGACGGTCACTACAGTGGACAGCTATGAAAATGTCATTTTCTATGATAAGAATAGGTTTTGATGGCAGTGTTGCATATACAGTAAGCCTCGACAGTGGACGCCTGAGAATCGCGCTCTCCCCTGATATACTTGTGGAACATAAATAATACAGAAACTTAACAGTAGTGATGTTCGATACCACCAATTTCCTTTCCGATCCGATACCGAGTAAAATTCGGGCTGGTATCGCAGATACCGATATCGATATTTTATCATTTGTCTTTTAAATAAAACATGTGTATTTCAAATCATAGCTTCTTTAAGAATCCGAGGCTGAGGTTTTTATTTATTTATTTATTTTAAACTCTGGAGTGTACTGAGGTAGCTGCCTCATTTACTATACAGTCAACACAACAATAGAAAACCTTGAGAACACAATCATATAAAATATGTCAAAACAATGTTTCAAACTCTGAAAACATGTTATTTGTAAAACAAAAATAAATAAAAAAATAAAATAAATAATCTGAGGAGCCATTTGGGACCCGAAAGAGTCGGATTTTTTCAGTGAACCGAGCCAAAAGAACCGGTTCTCCAAAAAAGAGCCGAAATTCCCATCAATAGTGACTGAGTGAGAGCACGGAGTAGAGCCCCTGTGCTTAAGCATGACGCACACACCCAGGCGGAAGAAGAAGTAGTCCCACCAACCGAGCGTCACTTACTCAAAATCTCAATAATTTGGATACTTTTCACCATGTTTCTGTTTAGGATACACCTCATCTCAGAATGCGTAAGTATCAAAAGTATCGATATTTGGATTTCAGAATCGATTTCAGAGCATAACAATCCAGAATCGGAAGTATCGATATTTCAGGAATGATCCGCACATCACTAGTGAGGAAGGAGCTGAGCCGAAAGTGATTTTTCATCTACGTTCCTACACTCACCTATGGTCATGAAGGAAAGTGAAGGAAAGTGAACTATTACTTGCCATTGTGACACAGCTCACCACTGCACACAACCAAATGTCACCTCTGCTTTTAACCCATCACCAAAGTGAACAGTGGGCAGCTTTAAGCGCCCGGGGAGCAGAGTGTGGGGACTGTGCCATGCTCAGAGCACCTCAGTGGTAACTTGGCAGCTGTTGGACTCGACCCTGAAGCCTTCCGGACCCAAGTAACCACTAAGCCACCACTGCCCCTTTTGAACTTTGGGTCACGACTGAAGGAAAAAGATCCCGGATACAAGGGGCCGAAATGAGCTTTCTTTGACGGGTGGCAGGGCGATCCCTTAGAGATAGGGTGAGGAGCTCTGTCACCTGAGAAGAGGTTCTAGGTTCAAGGTTCAAGGTTTTTATAAACAACTGTCTCCAACTGTCACCCCCACGACCCGGTCCCCAGGAGGATGATGGATGGATGGATGGATTGATTGATGGATAAAGGGAATGGAAAATGAGCCAAAGAAGTTTGAAGGTTTGAAGAAGCTTGAACAGCAAAGGTTTGGAGTGTGAGTTTCAAAAAGAACACGAAGGAAGGTCCAAATGGTGATGGGATAAAGAGGATCTAAGCGAGCGAGATGGTTTGTGTTATGATACCGGCAGGTGAGTTTATGGAGAGATTTTTGAGGGTAAGCCGAGCAGAGGTGAATTCCAGGTATTAATGCGGAAGTTGACGAGACTACGGAGCAGGTTGGCTGCACTGTGGGGTTAGGGTTAGGGGAGGATGCAGGAGAGCAATCTGCATACTTTGCTGGGGTACGCATTTGTGGTGATACCAAGTGTCGCTTATAATTTATCAGGGAAGAATAAGTACCAGAGCAAAAAGTCATGTAGGAATGTTGCCTTGGTTACATTTTAGACACACAGTACTGTTTTAATTCAACCATGTTTGGCGAAGATGTCTCCACAATGAATAAGAAATCTGTGATTAGGGGGCAGGGGCTTAAGGGACAACAGTAGACCCTGAGGCCAAAGAAAACAGACTAGCACTGTGCAGCAGCAAACTCACTGAACTCCTCGAAGCCCATTTCCTCTGGATGGGAGACTGGCAATGAGAGGGGATTTTCAGCTTGTCTTCAGTCATTGTACTTTGAATATTAGCTCTGAAGCTTCCGAAACATTCAAAAGCAAGAAAGCGGCCTGGGGGAGGAGGGAAGGTCTTACCTGTGTGTGAGTAGATGAACCACAAGGCTCCCGTCAAAAAAGCTCCGAGTACCAAGGGAGCAAAAGCAATTCCCACCGCTGTCGGCGTCTCCAACGCATACAGCCTGTCTATAATTAAAAAAAAAACAAAAACGAACCAACAAACAAAAAACATTAGAGCAGGAATAACGTATGGAAATGTTAATAATTATCTGTGGAGACCGAAGGTTGTCCGTAACCAATAATCAATAAATAATCTAAGAAATATTTGTTTATTTAATTTAATTAGAAATGAAAAACATATTTAATTAATATTTAATATATATATGTATACGTATATATATATATATATATACATATATATACATACATATATATATGTATATATATATATATTAAATACATATATGTATGTATAGATATATATATATATATATATATATATATATATATATATATATATATATATACGGATATAGTTGTGATCTACACATAACAAAGG
>NC_024308.1:19154295-19158501 GCF_000523025.1 Cynoglossus semilaevis | reverse complement strand
ACAAATGCACGGAGTCTCCACCGGCAGGCCCTCGCTGAGCTGCCTTAGTCAAAACACAACCTCGGCCTGTAGCTTAATTCAAAGGTTGATTGACTAACAAATACCTGCTGCTTGTTCCTCGGCGTTACAGAGAGCGGCCTGTGATGCAGCGCTGCCATGGAGTTTGAATTAAAAAGACATGAAAAAAAAAAAAAAAAAAGGTTAAAAAGAAAACTCAAAATTTCGAGACATTGAGTTGGTTTGATTTTTCTCCATTGCGGTGCATCTTAATGGTGGCTTTAAGAAAATCAGGAAACTGTTTTTTTTTTTCTCCATGTTCTACAGTCCCTTGACAATTCTGCCAGTCAGCTCCCAAACTTACTTACTTACTGCTCTGCATTTGGTGAAGCTGGCCAGATGTACGCCTGGTGTCTCAACAAGTTGAAGATATGGCAAACACATGCCGCTCTCAGAGATGATATTTTTAACTCCAGCTGCTTACGTTTACATTTATGCATTTAGCAGATGCTTCTATCCAAGAGAGGGGAGCGATTTACAACAGGGGAATTAACAACCAAGTATGTGGTTCCTTCCGGGTATCAAACCCATGACTCGCTGCTCTGTCTGCTTCCAAGGCAGGCGTGCTAACGGCTACACTACGGAACCACAGCTTCGGTGAAATCCAAATGTGTATGAATTTTGTGTAAAGATTAATATATGCTATGTCACAGCATAGATAAATGAATAATGTAGGTAACAAATATTATCAGTAACTTACTATAATCCTGAGGATTCCGTGTGGGTTGAGGAGCTTTGTTTGTAGAGACAGCTGCAAAAAAAAAAAAAAAACATTATTTTTATAAAATTCACAATAAAGGGTTTTTTTTTAAAAATATTTTAAGGCGCCGTACTTCTCTACCTTCTTCCTTCTGATTTGTAAAACACGTAAGCGTTTTTTTTTGGTAAAAATAGCTAAGACCTTGTTTACACGGCTGCGATGTGGCTCCAGATCACGGAGCCAGACATGTATCAGGTTCCCAATAGTAATTCAATTTGCGGGGGTGTGGGTCGGAGAGGGGGGTGTGATAATATTTCTGTCCCCAAGGGGGCGGGCGTGACAAATTAAATTGAGAACCACTGCATTAGACGAGTGTTAGGGTGTGTCCATTGTATAACGGGTCCCAGAGTAGAGCGGTTTGTTAGCCCTACCGTTCTGTCACCTTTTAGCCCAGTAGCCCTGCTCAACCGATACAACAAGTTTGGAAACTCCTGCTCCTTCTTGTTGTGCTGGAGAAGCTCATTCAACTATTTGGTGTTGCTAACTGTAGCACTATTTGGTGTGCTGCATTGTTTTTTAAAGGATGTTTAAAGTTTGCCAGCTTTTTCCGGTTCGAAAGGGGCAGCTGTGGCATGGTGGTTAAGGAAGAAGACTTGGGTCCGGAAAGGTTTCGGGAGTCCACCAATCTGCCACCACTGAGGTACTCTGTGTTATTAGTGTAATGCCCCAGTGATGGATCACACGGATGATATTTAAAATTGCTGACTCGAATAAGTCAAAAGTTTAGATCTGAATCAGTTACACATGACACGTCAGGCGTGGTGATGGCCTCTTCTGAGGTATAGAGATATGACAAAGAACAGAAAGTAATGTTGACCTTGAGAAAAACATTATCTTTTTTTTTTCTAAAGAAATCCCTAGCCCTTTGATGCATGACCCATGATATACTGAGTTAAAAAAATGTTACTCAAAAATGTGTTTTTAGACATAAAAATAAGAACTGATTTGGTTCTGTTTTTATACACCAAATTTTCTTTTTGAATGTTGACACAATTATTCTGCCGTTGCAAAGGCTGACCACTGTATGGTAGTGTTGAGTGATTCTCAGGCGTCCACTGTAGAGGCTTATATGCAACACTGCCATCAAAACCTATTCTTATCATAGAAAATGACATTTTCATAGCTGTCCACTGTAGTGACCGTCATGCATGAAAGGGCTAGTTAAAACAAGGTAACCCAATATAAGCAAATAAAAAAGATAAAGGTTGGTCCAAAAATTTCTGAAAGCAAAATCAACGTAGCATAAATTGCAATTGCGTACCGTATTTACGATGAGTTGCACTTTTTTTCCATCCTTTGGCTGGGTTTGCGACTTATACTCAGGTGAGACTTTTTATATTGAAACAATTACAACCAGACGATATAGTCTCCCCTAACTTACCCGTGACCCCAGGCTGACCAAGGCCGTCCACTACTACGAGTGGTTTGGTGCATGTCCTGCTGTTCATCATCATCTTTAGGATATTTTCCACACCTAGGGACTCACAGGCCTCTCCAGGTTGTAGACACTGCGAACAAAAGAGGCATTCAAGATTTACAGTTCAGTAAGAGTTCATATAAACAGTTGCTAAATTATAATTAATTTAATTAAATTATGCTAAATGCAACACATGTGTAACACAGAGAACCAGTTTAACCCTTTCATGCATGACGGTCACTACAGTGGACAGCTATTAAAATGTCATTTTCTATGATAAAGAATAGGTTTTGATGGCAGTTTTGCATATAAGCCTCCACAGTGGACGCCTGAGAATCACCCAACACTGTCATACAGTGGTCTTTATTAATTTTAATAGCTGTCCACTGTAGTGACCGTCATGCACGAAGAGGTTTGTCTCAAAACGTTTCCTGGACTGCTTAACACGAACTTGTTGTACAAATAGTAAAACAAGTAGTATTTACAATTGCATTGATTATTTCATTTTACATCAGATAAACCTTTTATCACAACAAAATCTGGAACATTTTTTTTTTCTATTTTTATCTTGATAGAAACAGGAGCTGCTAATCTACTGCAGTAGTTCGGTATGACATATATATGTATCTAAATAAATGATTTTAAATACCCAAGATATGTGTTATTTCGTTTGAACGTAACTGTAGAGGCAGTAAGATGTATCGTAGTCCTGAAGGGGTTTCAAAAAGCAGCATTTCTAGGTAATTGTGCTTTACAGTTCTCACTCTGTTTTAGAAAATGATTGAATTGCAACAAGTTTGACCAAGCTTGAGCTTATTTTCCTAAAAATAGGCAAAGAAGAGAAAGAATCAGGTTTTGAGACCTAGTGTAACAACACCCAGAAATGTAAAAGCGAATAAGCGAATAAATAGATACCATAACGTAGTAGCGACTATAATCCGCTACTTTTTTTCCACACGTTTTAAACCCTGCAATTTCAATAATGGCTAATTTATGGATTTTTTACGGACTTACGAGGCTCATACCGTTAGCAATCAATGACATTTCTGGGAGGCTACTGCGTGTTATGCTAGTAGCGTATGTCTGTCTGTGTTTGCAGTTTGAGCCCTGTCATGTTGAAGCGTGAGTTGGTTATACAGGAGCTGTTGTTCTGCGGTTGATAATAAAGACCCCAACTTCCCTGTTTCTGTTTACCTTTGCAAGCACAAAGTGAAGGGAGTTAGCCCTGGAGCTAATGTTAGCTTTGGCCCGCTGAGCAGATCACTAAGTCTCTCCTGTGCATTCCAACTACGGTCGGGGCGCCCAAGCAGGAAACTTACGGTAAGTAAATATTTTTGACTTAGCAGCTCACTTTTTTCAGTCCATGAGTGAGGGGTAGACAATCATTTTTATGTAATTAGTAAAAGTTTACCGATGGCAGTGTTTTGATGTTCTTAAGGCTTTTGGAGCACAGTGACATCTCACAGTGCAGGAATAGCAGGGACATGTTCAACTTCGAGTCAAAGTTGAAGCTGAAGCTTTTCTTCTCTTTCCGTGTTCGAGGGACAGAGAATTCCGTCTGAGGGTAGAGTGCGACTGAGTGGTCGGTTGGGCACACCGTCTCGATAAGAGTGTAATCTGATGAGATGCTAGGGTTAGAGTTGGGAGAAATATAGCACGAAATGATGGTGAACCCCAGATTTGGGTCAGTGGATGGCGATGTAACCTGATAGAAACATAAAGAAAAAAAAAAACGGAACCGTGAGAACACAATGACAGTTCAAGTCTCGAGATTGATACAAGGTTTTAACTGTCCATGGGAGGTACGAAATTTGACTGTAAAAAATCAAAAGGTAAAAAGACACATGAGGCAAATATTAACATAGCATACGTGTTAAAAACGTAATCGATTAGTTATCATAACTATCACACTTTATTTGACAAATTCATTACTATTGCGAGGAGGGCATTGACAGAAAAAAACATCTGTTGG
>NC_024308.1:19138055-19154251 GCF_000523025.1 Cynoglossus semilaevis | reverse complement strand
CTACACGAAAATCCTTCTTCTTTTCTTTCTCAAATTCCTGAAAGAATAGCCGCGTTGTGTTCAACTAAACAGGCCCAGGTTGCATATTGAGTAAGCTAATTGAAACAACAATACCTAAAGACATTGAAGTCATTAAAGTTCTTTGCCATTTTTGTTGGACGATGCACTACGGCATACGTGTCAAACTCAATGTCCGGGGGCCAAATGCGGCCCGCCGAGCCGTTTTGTGTGGCCGCGGGAGCTTAAAAAGCATTTCGAGTTTCTTAACATAGGAAATGAATGGTTTATATAATCAATCAAATAATATAATATATCAATTGCAGAAACATGTGTTCTGTTATGGAATATTTTGTTCCATTACTGGTCAGCCAGTACCACCCGTTACTACAGACCGTTAGCAAGGTACTGAACATCAAAGGATCATTAAATGATATTTTGTTTGTATCAGAGTCTGAATGACCTATTATTTTTAAAATATTGTCAGATTATCTTTAAATAAAGAAAGTAAATGGATATGACTGGATTTTTTTTTTTTTTTTTGAATGAAGTAAATTAGTAAAGGTTCATTTTCTTCACTGTGTCCCACTGCGGCCGAATGACCAAATGACCTATGGACTGGTACTGGTCTGTGGACCTGGGGTTGGGGACCCCTGATCTATACAGTCTTCTATTTACAACAGTTTGCCACCCCTGCACTATGGGATTTATAAAAGTACACAATTTGCTCTGGCTCAAACAAGGCTGGGAAACATTGTTCACCGAAATTATAATTGACCAGTTGGATTTTTCCCTATATCACATCTCTCTACCGTATCACCTGTCCCATATATCCATCAAAGCCCTGCGCTCCCTCTTTTTGTTTTTACAATAAACAACTAAACAATCCTGCCATCATGTCAGTGCATCGTCACCTCCTTTGTTTTGGTAAGATGACAGGTAAAATGGCCTTCAAGAAGCCAGTGGACCTCTACATAACTGCTTGAGATAAAATGATCTGGATGTCTGAGATATAGCTAGCTAGATATGTTTTTTGCGTGTACTTTCCCTTGCAGCCATGGTATAGTGAAAGATGGAAGACGAATCTATCTGCAAATAAAACATTTCATTAAAAACAAGGTCCTAAAAAAAAAAAAAAAAAAAGGCTTACCTCTACAAACACTTTCTGATTGTGTGAAACAGTGTGGAAGGACTGGCGCGACGGGGTGTTGACTGACGGCGTGTCGTACAATTCTAAGTCGAACGTCGTATTTCCGACCGGACGACTGGATGGTTCGGGTGCGATCCTGGTGTTAAGTGTTGCTTGAATTTGCTGGTTCTTTCTGTATGTGCAGTTGAACTGCGAAGAGAGTTGAAACATTAGGCAGGGATATTCAGATATTTGATACAATGACTGAGCATACTCCAAAAACGAAACCAGGAGACCAGGGAGTCAAACGTCAAACAAATGAGACTATACACATTTTAAAAATTACAAATTTCAATTTTAAAAGTGAGTCCGATGTCAAGGTGGAAGGTGGTTCCGTTAGGCAACTGAACATTCCATTTTCTCAAGAAGACGTTTCACCTCTAAGAGGCTTCTTCAGTTTTAACTGGTGGTGGGGAGTGCAGTAAATATATACGTGGGGATTATCTTACGATGTCTGCACCTTAGGTTGAACCGCAGATGGTTCCTGTATTCTGCAAGTTTTCTGGAAGCGTTCTCATACTCCCGCAACCAAGCGAAGGGTAGCGAAATGTCTTCTTGAGAAAATGTCATGTCCAGTTGCCTAATGGAACTCTTCAACCTTGACCGTGACCTGGATGAGAATCTTTATAGACACGAGTTAGATGTCTTACTGCAATGGCTGACTGCTGCTCTGTAGGGTCAGTTATTGTCCTCTCAGATTTGACTGGATCCTTCTGAAATCGCATTTCACCGGATTCCAGGTCGACATAATCCAGTAGGCCGCCACTGCCATCCTTTGTCTCGGCGTGATTTATCAATACCTGTTTCACACAGAGGCCAATGTGTTATGTGAAAAGCTGTGTTATTTAAACTACATGAAAAAAAAAGAAATAATAACTTTCCCATAAAGTGAAAACTACTAAGACTTCCACAATATACATGTACAAATATAACAATCAGGGCTAAACAACTTAACATTGTTATCACATTAACTGATTCATTAATTAATTCAGACAATTATTTTAGAGTTTTTTTTTTTTTATAATTTAATAAAGTTACTTTAGTTGTATTTGCTTTGAAAAATTAATACAAATTCATTTAAATTAAAGGTGTTTGCGCAACAACTGTTGTGGCGCTTGTGTTCACATGGCAGTACATTAATAATTCAAATAAAACTGCACTATACACACACATTTTCAAAATTCTAAAATCCACTCATATCTAGAGCGCATTTTGCCTTTTAAAAATAACCAAAAAAAACCAATTCATTCGTTCCAGCCCCCCAGAAATATACTATTAAGTTCCACCCCATCTAAACATCAAAAACATGGTATAAAGCAACAATAATTAAGAATACATTTTACGTTATTGTTATGTAAAATAAATAAATAAAATATGTAAAATAACAACCCAAGGGTCAGTGAGACTGAGATATATATATATATATATATATACACACATACATACATATACATACATATACACACATATATACATATACAGACATATATATATATATATACATATATATACATATATATACACATATATGTATATATATACACATATATATACATACAGACATATATACATATATATATACAGACATATATATATATATATACATATATACATATATATACACATATATATGTGTATATATATATATATATATATACACACATATATATATTATATATATATATATATACATATATATATATATATGTATATATATATATATATATATATAGTATATACATATACTATCTATATACTAGCTAAGTAGGTAGTTCCTGGTATCGCGAGATGAGATATCATGTGAAGATATTTTAACGCATACCTAGTTTCGTATTAAATTCGGATAGATGTTTGTTTAAAAAAAAAAGTAAGCAAAAGAAATCCCAGAATTCCCCATTGTTTCAGAATTGACATTCAAAGCAGTTAAAAACAAGAAAACTACGCAACCCTCAGAAGATCACTAAAAAGATAAAAAAACAAGTCATTTTATCACTTTGTGGTAATAAGTTCAAAAAACATATGTTTGAGGCGCAATGGTGATTGGCATTGACCTGTAACTGTAGGTACTGTACTCACCTGGTTGATATACAAGGCCATGGAGCTTCCCGGGATCGGATACATGGAGGTTTGACAGCCAGATAGAAGGGTTTCCAGGGTATAATGGGTGGCATTAACTGTTGCTTTGCATTCTGGATCCTGAAGTGTGAGGTTGGCATAAAAAAAGCCCTTTTCCTAAAGAGATATAAAAGCAAGTGACGAGACTTAGTTTCTTCATCTAAAATGCTAAAGCTGCAAATTCCCACAGATTTAAAAAGTCTCCATTCTGTTATGAAGACTTTCTGGTCACAATTATACCACCCATACACTAACTAAGAGATCATTAAATGTGTTAAATAATTCGTTAACCGTTTTTTTTCATTGCGAGTTACAACTACAGTATGTCACAAAAGTGAGTACACCCCTCCCATTTCTGCAGAGATTTCATTATAATGCTTAATTGAACAACACTGAAGCAACATCGCTTTGACACAATGAAAAGTAAGTCTGTGTAAAGCTTATATAGCAGTGTAAATTTATTTTTCCCCTCAAAAAAAAAAAACTCAAAATATAGCCATTAGTAGCTGAACCCCTGGCAACAAAAGTGAGTACAGTGATCCCTTGCTATAACGCGGTTTACTTTTCACGGTTTCGCTACTTCACGGATTTGCATCGTGCATTGTGTTCTGCATTCTGATTGGCTAAAAAGTCACTCCGCTTCTTCTCTACCTGTGCGCCAATAACGTTGCGGTTTAATATGTACACGTACGTAAAACAGCTTGCCAAATTGACATTACGTACGTGCAAATTCTCTTGCAATTTCGAGTTTATCAAACCCCATAATGTCGACAAAACGCTCTGGACCGGCAAAAGTACCTGCGGTAGGGACCAAAAGGCAGCGGAAGATGCTGTCTATCGGTGATAAAGTAAAACTATTGGACATGCTAAATGAAGGTAAAAGCTATGCGGCTGTAGGTCGGCATTATGGAATTAATGAATCTTCCGTTCGTTCCATAAAGAAGGAAGAAAAAAACATAAGGAAGACAGCAGCAATAAGTTTTAATAAGGATTCAAAAAGGGTTGCAACTGCCCGCAACAAGACCAGGTAATTTGTATTTTTTTCATAATCATTTTTAATTTTCTCCCGTTCACGGTGGGCGGTGCTAATCTCCGCAATTTGAAGCCTTCTGTTCACGTTGATGATTAAAATTATTATTTGACAGTACATTACAGAAGTTATTTGTTGAAACGTTTCTAAAGTACTTTTATTTTACTTTATTTGTGAAACAAATGGTTGAGACTGTAAAATGGTTTGTTCGTTCTTTCTCTTCTTTTTCTGAGTATTTAATTGTAAAAAAAATAAAGATTTCTACTTCACGGATTTTGCCTATCACGGGTTCTTTTTGGAACGTAACCCCCGCGAAAAACAAGGGTTTACTGTATTCACCCCCTTGGATGTTTTACCCTTTTAGTGCTTTCATAAATCAATCATGGTCAATACAATTTGGCTTTTTTAACACAAACATTTATTGGAAAAAACTCTTTAATGTCAAAGTGAAAACAGATTTCTACAAAGTAATGTCAATGAAATAAAAATATATAAAGAAATATAATTGTTTGCATAGTTAATCACCCCCTTTTTAAGTTAATGGTCTAATTCAATAGAGGTCCAAATTCTTGCCAATAGTCTCACAATTAGTGAAATGAAGATCACCTGAGTGGTGTGGGTGTGCTTCAAGTGATTGAGGTATAAAACACCTGTGTCCGAATGGTCCAGACTGGTGGATCAGTATTCTTGGTGACAATTACACCATGAAGACAGAAGAACACTCCAAGCATCTCAGGGAAAGGGTGATTGAGAAGTACAATTCAGGGGATGGATACAAACACATTTCCAAGGCATTGAACATCCCCCGGAGTTCAGTGAAATCCATTATCAAGAAATGGAAGGAATATGGCACTTGTGTGGATCTGCCTAGATCAGGCCGCCCTCGTAAACTAAGTAGGAGACTAGTGAGAGAAGCAACCAAGACCCCTACGACTACTCTGAAGGAGTTACAACTTCAGCTGCTGAGATGGGAGAGACTGTGCATATAGCAACTGCTGCCCGGGTTCTTCACCGGTCAAAGCTTTATGGGAGAGTGGCAATGAGAAAGCCACTGTTGAAGAAAAGTCATATTAGATCTCGACTACAGTTTGCCAAAAAGCACGTGGTCAAGTGGAAGAAGATTCTTTGGTCTGATGAGACCAAAATCGAGCTTTTTGCCCATCAGACAAGACGTCATGTTTGGCGGAAACCAAACACTGCACATCACCAAAAACACACCATCCCCACTGTTAAGCATGGTGGTGGTAGCATCATGCTGTGGGGATGTTTCTCAGCAGCCGGACCTGGAAGGCTTGTAAAGATAGAGGGCAGAATGAACGCTGCAAAATACACTCAAATCCTGGTGGACAATCTTATTCAGTCTGCAAGAGAACTACGGCTTGGGAGAAGATTTATTTTCCAGCAAGACAATGATCCGAAGCATACTGCAAAAGCTACACAGGACTGGTTAAAAAAGAACCAGGTAAATGTTCTGGAGTGGCCGAGTCAAAGCCCAGACCTCAATCCTATAGAGCAGGGGTCTCAGACTCGCGGCCCGGGGGCCAAGTGCGGCCCGCAGTACAATATTTTGTGGCCCGCACCTTAATATTAAAGTATACTGTTAGTGTGGCCCGTGGAGAAACTGGACCTCCGAAGAGCCAATCAGCAAGCTCCCGCGCGCCGTCCCTTGTCGGGGATAGGCTAAGCTTGCAACTTATACCCCAGAGCAATTTATGGAAAATGCGATAGTCTTTCTCTGGGGCCGCAAAAAAGTGCAAAACTGAGGTAGTTCTTCCAGAAAAAAAAAAAGGTGTAGTGCATTGTTTTTATACTCACGCCTGGTAAAGACATTTGGAAAAAGAGACCCACCTGCAGGCTCTCTTTGTCAACGCTGACCACCATCCTTGTGTCGTCACAGTACACGCTAAGGCCAATGTTAAGCGGCTCCTGATACTTCTCAGGTTCCCCGTTTCCTAATATTTGGTCTTCTATGGTGGAGGAGATTGGTAGTTTCAGATACGAAACCCCATCGTCGGAGACAGGCGGTGGAAAAATGAAGGGCAGGCGTGAAGCTGTTCCCGTTTTTGGATACGAATGAGTGCTGGAGCCCTGCAGTATGGAGAGCTCTGGAGGCAGCAAACTGTCCAGAGGTTCCACCATATCTGAAAGTCAAAGATTGTTAAATTATGTTTTGGAAACCCACATTCAACAAGGTCTAGCACAGCAGCAGGAGGAAGAACATTTTAACGCGGCATTAATAAACGACTGGCAACAAATAGCAATGTCCAAATAAAGCCTGAGAAGAAATGATATGTAGCTGCATAAGAGATTTTTCAACAGCAAGGCCAACTTTTTCTATTCTATCAGTGCTCTAATTACATAGGGCTTGCATACAACCATCTTCAACTTCACCATTTAAACAGCAAGGGCATACCAACATGTACATCAATTGAAGTCTATAACATAAAATGTGAAACATTTATCAAAATTTGTAACTCCACATGTTCAACTTGGGGGTGTTAGCTAAAGCATCGTGGCATTAAAATACATTTATTTTGATCACAAAGATAAAATAGCAAAGCAAGGCCATTCAAAACATTTTATAAAGTTTAAGTAAATGGAATATAAGGTGTTTTTGACAGTACAGTGGAACCTCGAGATACGAGCCTTCAAGTCTTCGATCAAATTTTTGCTTCGAGATACGAGTAAAGATTTGCGATACGAGCACGCTTACAGACACCGAAGATGGGTGGCCGAGCACACCGTCTCACTCGTTCACTTCACGCGTCCGTTGACTTCCGTACTCATCACCCGCGAGTCTTCCGTATTGTGTTTGCATTATCTACATGATTTTCTATCTATCTATCTATCTATCTATCTATCTATCTATCTATCTATCTATCTATTTTGTGCATTATTCTTCATAATAGTGACGAGTCCTAAGAAAGTAAGTGGTAAGGATGATAATGAGAAGAAGAAACGCATAATGACCATGGAGATAAAGCATGAAATTATCGGTAAATATGAGCGTGGTACCCGCTAAAGAAAGAATAGAAATAAAAAAAAAAACAAAATAGAAAGAAGAAGAAACAATAAGTAAGTTAAGTTAATTCTAAGTTTATGTAAGTTACATAGTGTACGTGTAAGGTACGGTACGGAATCAAGTGTCTACGTACTAGCTAATTTTCTTCCCTCCCTTCCTAGCCGCTAATGTTTGTGTGTATGTCTTTATAATTATGCAATTAAAAACATGTTTTTCCATTGTTATTAGCTCTAATAAGGGAGTTTTTAGAGGGCTGGAACTGATTCATTTTCTGTTATTTCGTATAGGAAAAAAAACGATTTGAGACACGAGCACCTCGAGTTACGAAAGGGGCTACGGTGTCACAATTACCCTTTCGCATCAAATATAATCGTAATACTGAAGATAATAATGAATAAAAATAAAGAGTCTCATTCCAAATTACCTGGCTCTCTGAGTCGAACTTCAAAGTGATTAGCTACAGGAGTCCTGGTGTAAGATGTGACTGGGACGTAGCTGTGCTCCTCTGCCCACTTAATTAGGGCTTGTGGCCCTGAGGGTAAGAGCTGCTTGGGAGACGTCACTGTCTTCATCAGTTGCACTGTGTTGGAATTAACAGTTATGGTGTCAGATGCCTGTAAAAAAAAAAAAAAAAGCAGGGTTGAGTGATTTTAATCAACATGGATGGATGGATGGATGGAATATTTAACATGCTGGAAATGTTAGTTTTCAGGCTGTAATCTCACCACAATGTGCAATTTGCCAATAACACGATGGACTTTGATCACCCAGTTGACTGATTTCACACACTGGAGCAGCAGGACGACTTCACGCTGCAAGGTCACGTCCTTGACCAAAGGCTGTAGTTCCACTGTAACATCCACTTGGAATGCACTGCCGTGAAAGAAACAGAGTAAGGAGTAAGGAGAAATCTACTCATTGCATCTGGCCAGCACATTGACAATAAATGTTACCAGCCATGAAAAAAAAAAATAGAAATATTCAACAGAAACCTCAACCTAGAAAATAATCACACGACTGGGGAAAGCTAGCGGCAGAAAAAGACTACCGTATTTTCCAGACTATAAGTTGCTCCAGAGTATAAATTGCACCGCCATAAAATGTATATGAAGAAGAAGAAGAAAAAAAACAACACGATAAGTCACTAGTGCTCTCTAGCAGTACAGGAGTAGCAGATACTGGTACACAAGGCGTGAAATTATATATTTTAACACATAAGCTGCACCTGAATATAAGTCGCAAACCCAGCAAAAGGATAAAAAAAAAAAAAGTGCGACTTATAGTCCGGAAGACACGGTACTTGTCAATTTCTCGCTTCAAAATAAACTGACACCATGAACTCCCGGTGTCAGCTGGTCACCTGCTGGAGTTGGGGGCCTCGAGCTCAACGATGTGGACTTCCCGGTCTTTGTCCGGACCGGACAGAACACAACCTTTGGAAAGCTGTGGCTCCCTGTAGCCACCCAGATAGTTCAGCGACAGGAACTTCGTGTCAATCTTGCAGGTGTCAGAAAACACTGGATCTGAAAGTAGAGAGGGATAAAACATTTGTCACCGGTTCTGGCCCCGTGTTCCGTGCTTTAGCCCACCACTTCCGCCGTAGCAGCTAACACCCCCTGTCCTCGGATCTGCACTTTAGGGTGCGATCACACTTGATGGCGGCGCAACGGCTCAATTGTTTCGACGCAAAGATTAAAATGGTCTAGCAGGGGAGAAGGGAAATGATTTAAGGAAAGTTTTTTCACATGAAATGCCAGTAGAGAAGGGGAAGCAACAAACATCTGCAGCTACTCTACTTGAAGTGAATATTACAGCGCGATGGGTGCTAGCCAAACCACATCCCACTAATGACATAAGCCAATTGCTGTAATGCTGAGCACCCATCTACTCTCCACAAAAAACAAACAGCGCGCTGAAAACACTTACATAAACAGCCAGGACTGGAGCCATCGTGTCTCTCAAAGACTCTTATGACTAGAGTCGTAACCTTTATGTTCATTTCCTTGAAGTGAAAACAACTCCAAACGAGTCCTATCTGCGAGCCGATCTAGTGTGAAGATGTTTCTCACCCGACGAAAGATTAAGACGCACAGCCTTAGATAGGAGAGAACGAAAGGGAGAACGGTGAAATGGTGAGGCTGCAAGGAGCAGAGGTGGTGAAGGTGCAGGAGTTTAGGTACTTAGGATCAACTGTTCAGAGCAGCGGAGACTGTGGAAGAGAGGTGAAGAATAGAGTACAGGCAGGATGGAACAGCTGGAGAAAAGTGTCAGGAGTGATCTGTGACAGAAGAGTGTCAGCTAAGGTGAAGGGAAAAGTTGACAGGACGGTGGTGAGACCAGCCATGATGTATGGTTTAGAGACAGTAGCAATAGGCAGAAGACAGGAGGCGGAGCTGGAGGTGACAGAGTTAAAGATGCTAAGATTCTCTTTAGGAGTGACAAGAATGGACAGGGTCAGGAATGAGGTCATTAGAGGGACAACACAGACAGGAAGGTTTGGAGAAAAAGCTAGAGAAGCCAGATTGAGATGGTTTGGACATGTGCAGAGGAGGGACAGTGGATACATTGGTAGAAGAATGTTAGAGATGGAGCTACCAGGTAGGAGAAAGAGAGGAAGGCCAAAGAGGAGATATATGGATGCAGTGAGGGAGGACATGCAGGTAGTTGGAGTCAGAGTAGAAGATACAGAGAACAGGGAGAGATGGAAATCAATGATTTGCTGTGGCAACCCCTGAAAAAAAAGGGACAAAGCCGAAAGAAAAAGAAGAATTTAGACAGTACATATATCTTAGAGCAAACATGGCGTGGCAAGCTGGCTGGCTTAGAGTCTGCCCTGAGTGTGCGGTGGAGTTGTGCAGCGAGCAGTCGGTAGGTTTTTTTTTGGCATGTGCTGTTACTGACAACAGCGTCTACTGAAAGAACTGATAAAGCTGGCTTAGAGTCTGCCATGAGTGTGCGGTGGAGCTGTGCAGCCAGCGGTCGGTAGGTTTTTTTTTTGGCATGTGCTGTTACTGACAACAGCGTCTGATAATGAACGACCGATATTATCGACACCATAACGCAATGCCCGGGTTTCGCCAAATGACGTGTGCTCTAAAAAATAGTGTAACGCCCCGGCGACAGACCAGTCAGATGCTCTGAAGAAAACTTCTTAAAACCCAATTTGCAGTAACTCTTTCTAAACTCCTTCATTGCTTTCAACCCAGCTTCCTCAAAAACTCCTTTTCCTCCTATCGCACTCTCCGCACCCTCTCTTCCTCATACACACACGTACTCTCACCACACCTCCTCCTCCCCTCCCCTCCATATCCCTTCATATCCATAACTGTTAACCTCTTGATAACACACTCACAGAACATCATGAACAAAAAAAAAAAAACAAGCCCTCTGGTCACTAGATGGCAGCATTGCGGCTCATTTTATTAATCGAATTTGTTAATCAGGGGATTGTGTGCAGAACGCTGGTGCCAACAACTCTTACTGAGGTATGGGATAAATAAATGTTACTAGGTGCCCAATAGTACAGTGTAGTACACTGTCCAAAACAGAATGTAGGTGGAGCTAACAAGCAGGGGAAGAAGGGGAAACCCCAGCAGTGATTTCTGGATGTAGTACAGATGGACATAGATGGTTTGTTTACCAGTAGAGGAGGAAAGAGAGAGTACACATAGCCTGATGATTTGCTGTGGAAGGAAAAAAAAAAGCCAAAAAGAAAAAAAAAAAAGAACAAGAAAAAGAAGATTCCCATTACAAGCAACAGATCCCTATCCTGTTCTATCAGCTCTAAGACATATCCAATACGCAAGTGTTTCTAGGGGAATAGCAGCCAAAACTGGAAAAAGACGGCAAGTAACTAAGATGATAGATAGTTATTTAAAAAGCGCGATAGGCCGTATGCCACAGGAGGAATCGGATTCTTCGACTAGACGTGCGCTGCAGATAATGATTACAACAGACAAATTCTGGGCGAAGTTGTGCAGAACTGAAGAAGAAGCTTAACCCTTTCATGCATGACGGTCACTACAGTGGACAGCTATGAAAATGTCATTTTCTATGATACGAATAGGTTTCGATGGCCGAACCAAATCAGTTCTTATTTTTATGTCTAAAAACGCATAAAAACACTTAGTAACATTTTTTTTATACTAAGTATATCATGGGTCATGCATCAAAGGGTTAATTCGTAGTTTTTATAGTTTTTTTTTTTTTTTTTGGAGATGTTAGGAATCTCATTACCACATACCTTCTCCCACTTTAATGTAAATGTCTTGTGTCATCCTGAGCTCGGAGAAAGAGGTGACCGCCTTGTACTTTTTCTCAGCCCAGCCGAGGAGGCGCTCATTGCTATTAGGGAGAATCTCTTCATCCGTTTGGCAGCCAAGGGAAAAGTTTGCCGGCTGGAATTGAACTTCAGAATCCCTTGTCACCTGCAGCGCACAAAAGGAAAAAGTGTTAGATGATGATGAAAGAGTAGCTTTGACTGTTATGTCAAAGCACAGTGGTTTTGCACAACGACACATCTATGGTTAAAATCACTTTTCTCGCCGCTGCGTTCAGGGTGTTGAGAAGGGTTTGGAGGTAAGGGAATGAATGGACGTAAGAACACAGCTTGCTCATCCGAAAACAAAGTCATTTTATTCGAACGGAACCGACTAAGCTGTTGTTTGTACCCAGTAAATGAGTGTAAATGTTGAGCTCAGCCAAGACAAAAACGTATATATATGATATATAAATGCAAATCGTTTCAAAGAGAACTCAGGCCAGAGTGCCTCCAGGACTACATAAACATTCATAACCTAAGGAATTTTCATCTCTAACATTTTCATCCTTGGCTCCCTTTTGTTCATCTTGCACCCTCCTTCTCTCTCTCTCTCTCTTCCTTTTCCCTTGCCCCTTACGTATGCCCTAATTCTTAAACGTGCTTGAGGGAAACGTGTTAACAAAGACGTCATCGTTTTTCATTTACACAAACACTTCCAAAACACTTCTGAGAGCTCGGAAGTGTTGAAGCGTATAAAATATGTGGTTGTTTGAACTACAACAACTGCAAGAAACGTCTATCCTAGTTTACCATAAACATCTGGTTGCCATTTGGCTGAACCAAAAGGTTAAAAATCAACCAAAAATATCTTAAACATTTAATGCATTTTTTTCAATTCCCTACTTTTTTACTAACAATTGCAAATTTTAAAATTAAACACATTACACAATTTAATAGAAAAAACAACCAAAAACAGAACAATTATGCCTTATCTTAAACATTGAATGTCTTTTTTTTCAATTCCCTACTTTTTTACTTACAATTGCAAATTCAAAATTAAACACATTACACAATTTAATAATAGATGTTTATTTTTGTTAGATTTTTTTTTTTTTTTTGCTTATTAAACAGAACCCAGTGAGGGTAGGATGGAGCGTGAGATTGACAGGCGGATCGGTGCAGCGGCCGCAGTAATTTGATCAATTTTGTGTTTTGTTTTCAAATGTTCAAAAACAATGATAAAAGCAGTAAATGCCAAATGCTTCTCCTGGAATGTCGGTCAGTCACTAAGTCACTAAATGTGACTAATCCATAATAATAAAGTTAGGCCAGAAGAGAGCTGAGATAGACACAGGACGCCATTTAAACAAAAACATGCATCACCCAGCACTACATTTTTTGTACATTTTTTACACTTATTTGAATGGTTTATACATTGTTATTACGAGTAGCTCTCACAAATGTACGTGATTTTTTTTTTATAAAAGCAAAAGGAGGTGGCAACCCATCATAGAATTTGATTATTAAAAATTATGAAAAATTAACTGACAGTGGACCACATTTTTGGTTGGTTGAAGATCCGACACTTTGCTTAAACTTGATTAAAAAAAAGTGTGTTAACAAAAAAAAATTATAAGACTTAAAATCACTTAGCTTTTCCGCAGATACATGAAGCTCTGGTTAAATTGGCTTTAGGTTAGTTCCTGTTTATTTTAAGTGGTTATAGGTGCACGTTTATTTTAATAATTTATATAAAACAAAAATAACTCAAATAGATTTCCCCACAACAACAGATAACAAATCTGTGAATTTTTATGTAGTGTTCATTTTTTTTAAATTTTGTTGTTCATGACCAGTTGCCTTATTCTTTGTAATTTTGCTTTATTAAAAAGCAAAAAAAGCACAAATGACTATCTTGAATATAAATGCAGCATCAATAGCTGTAATTTGTTAAAATAAATTAGCCAGAAAGATCTTAAGATAAATAAAGGTCATAATCACACATTTAAGACAAGACGGGTCGGAATATGTGAACATAATATGTTGATAAACCTTCAATAATTTTGATGTCACCAAAATTAAAACGGTTCAAACTTCGAACTTTTTCTTTTAAAGGCATCTTTATTCGAGTTTGGTTTAAATTTAATGATTGCTTTTGGTTTCAGAATTGAAAAAAATTAAAAAGTGTATAATGTATAAAAGCTTTTCATTTTATTCCAATCTCAGGAGAATTTCGCTATATCGCATTTTTTTTTTAAATATTATATATATTTTTAAATGTACGATATTTTCATTATTGACGTTAAAAAAAACATGTGTAACAACTTGCATTCTACAACTCTACTGTGCATATAATAGATTTTATTATGTGCTGACAATTTTTTTTTTTTTTTAATTTTCAGTTTGTTGATTAAAAAAAATGCTCACCAGCAAAGGCCAAGCTCGCAGGGATAATCAATCTGTGTCCTAGGTTTTTAAAGGCTTTTGGGAAGTTTGGACTCACATGAAAGATGCGTTTGATGCCCAGGGCCAGATTCTCTGGCTTAATCTTCCAGATGAGTGGTCGGGGGGAGTTAAGCACAAAAACCAGGGGCTTCGCATGGTGCAGTAAGGACTGAATGGGCTTCAGATGCAGGTCCACCTGTCGAGACACAGAAATGAAGGAAACAAAAACATCAGTGGAAAAACTCGATTAGGTACAACTCGGGGATTATGTATTTAAAATATTTTTTAAAAATATTCTCTTTGTAATAGGACAGACACATTTAGTGTGCTGTTGTAGTCGCACGAGTCTGTTGATTTTCTTTTCCTTTTAGTAGAATCTTGGTCCGACTGACAACTGCATCAGATTTAATTTTTGTCTTTGTTAGAAGAAAATGACTAGTTCTGGTCAATGATTCAAATTAAGCCTGCATATTTTAAAATATTTTAAAATATTGAAGTTGCATACAGTTCGTGTCTCTTTCGGATTTTTTCAGCTTTATTATATTCCCTTATATTTTGATCTGTGTTTTCGGCCTTGGTTTCCCCATTTTTGGTTTTCCGTTTCAGCCGTGAAATTGAATTTCGGTGCAAAATAATAATAATCAAAAATGAATGAATGAAATGAGCTAGCCTTGATTAAAGTTGATAATGTTCCGTGTTCATGTGTTATGAAGGAGTTAACAGTTACATGCGTGTGAGCGGGAGTGAAGAGGTCTGGTGAGAGCGTGTGCGTATGACGAAGAGAGAGAGAGTGCGGAGAGAGTGTGAGTGGAGGAAAGGACGCTGTTCTGTGCAGAACTGCGGTTGTTTTGTTTTTTTGCCTGCATTGATGAAAAAATTTGAAACAAAAAGAGTCGAATTTTGAGAAAATTCAAAGATTTCAAGTGCGCCTTGTAGTCCGGAAAATACAGTGTATAAGAATCAGGTAAAAGAGCCTCCGTGGTTCATAGAACCGGCGTAGAACTTTTTTCTAAAAAACTGCCTAGGAGTCCCTTTTAAAAGCAAAAGGTAGGATTATACTTGGAAATTTTATATGGCACTGGTAACTATACTCAGAACTGAATACTTTTTAATGTTACTTCCTGGTGAGTTTAACGTTCGTACAAGAGCCTCGAACCAGATGAGGATCTTTCACTTACCTCTGGTCGAAAGTTGTCTGATTCCTCTGGGAAGTGTCCTCTCAAGTTGATGATATGAACCTCTTGTGGGAAACTGCTGGTCCCTCTACTTGCACAGCCTGACAGGGCAGTGAAGGTCTTTAAAGTTGCCTGCACCGGGTGTGCCGAGCCAACAGGCAGCAGCTCACAAGGGCTACGAGACAACGGCCCTGCGTAGATTAGAAATATTATTCTTATTAAATTACTTAAAACAACAAAATGCAGCGGTTTTCAGGTAAAAAAAAAAAAAAAAAAAATGGTTTTCAGGTTAAAAACAAACAAAAAAACAACAACATTTCAGCTGTCTAATCACCGAATGTGTGAAATGGGCTGTGAAAGGAAAATTGAATACCTGAAGAAAATCCATGCACATATTGGAAAGTGCAAACTCATATTACTAGTAATATGATCCTAGTAATATAATATATGGATCGTAATAGAATATATGGATCATATAATATGATTAATTTGATGGTTTTGTATGAGGAAGTCAGGAGTGGCAGATGGATCATAATATAATATATGGATCGTAATATGATATATGGATCGTAATATGATATATGGATCGTAATATAATATATGGATCATATTACTAGTAATATGATTAATATGATGGTTTTGTATGAGGAAGTCAGGAGTGGCAGAGAAGTATGTTAGTTTGGTGCAGGACATGTATGAGAATAGTACAACAGTAGTGAGGTGTGCTGTTGGAAGGACAGATGACTTCAAAGTGGAGGTGGGACTACATCAAGGATCGGCCCTGAGCCCCTTCTTGTTTGCTTTGGTGATGGACAGATTGACAAACGAGGTCAGACATGGACTATGTTGTTTGCTGATGACATTGTGATCTGTAGTGAGAGTAGGCAGCAGCTAGAAGAGAACCTAGAGAGGTGGAGGTTTGCACTAGAAAGAAGAGGAATGAAGGTCAGCCGCAGCAAGAC
>NC_024308.1:19117796-19137797 GCF_000523025.1 Cynoglossus semilaevis | reverse complement strand
TCTTTAGGAGTGACAAGAATGGACAGGATCAGGAATGAGGTCATTAGAGGGACAACACAGACAGGAAGGTTAGGAGAAAAAGCTAGAGAAGCCAGATTGAGATGGTTTGGACATGTGCAGAGGAGGGACAGTGGATGCATTGGTAGAAACATGTTAGAGATGGAGCTACCAGGTAGGAGACAAAGAGGAGATATATGGATGCAGTGAGGGAGGACATGCAGATGGTTGGAGTCGGAGTAGAAGATGCAGAGAACAGGGTGAAACGGAAAACGATGATTGGCTGCGGCAACCCCTTAAAAAGGGACAAAGCCGAAAGAAAAAAAAGAAGGATGTGGTTTTAGTATCTTTGAAGGAAAAAGACACATTTCTAACAAGAGTTAGACACTTTACAGTAGCAATAGCAATAACACTACTGTTATTGCACCAACATCTACTGCAACAAAATTCAGTAGATCCTGACATCCATTAGATTTTTACGTCTGCATGACCCCCTCCTACAAACCCCAGATACGGCTCCTTTCACTTGGAGTGTGAGCAGTGAACAACTCCGCACTTTAAGCAATGCATACTACAAAACATTTGTGGTGAGTTTTTGGGGGGTTTTTTTTCTCTCTGAGTCAAACCGTGCTTGCCAAAGACTAGCTCAAGTTACAAAAACACTATGCTAAAGACACGGAGAACGTCACAGAGAACGACAAGCATTTGGAAACAATTAAAGTCAAAGTCAAACACGGCTTCGTAACAGCTCTCGCCAAAAATACAGTGTCTTAGCAACGGCGTGAGTAAAGAGAGTGAAGCGGTGGTTGGCGGCATACTTTTTTTTTAACGTCATTTTTTTTTTTTTTTTTATTTTTTTTAACGTCATTTTTTTTGTTTTTTTGTTTGTTGCTTCCAGCATGTTACATTAGTTGTTCATCAGCTGAGCAGCGAGAGAGAAACGGCTGCTTGAATCACACAGTTCTATAGAGTATATACGTACATATAAAGAGAGAGAGAGAGAGAGAGACCCCGACTATTCATTTGTGTGCTCTCTGGTGGACATTGGATTTTGTTTGATATTCTTTAAACCATTAAAGCTAGCCTGGGGCTGGGACCATAGAACACAAAGTAGACCGAATGAAGTGGAACAGTGCAAACACAGTAAGTAAGTATATTTTGAAAAGCGTAGTTATGAGTCTGAATTTGAATAAAAGCAAATAAGTCACTGTTGAAGATATCCAGTGGGAGTGAGTTCTAGTGTTTTTTTTGCTGAGTAGCTGAGTAGCTGAAGACTCCGATACCCATGGTACTGTATGTTGGCAGGTGGAGGGAGGAGGTGAATAGAGAGGGAGGTTCTGAGGAAGAGGAAGGAGGCAGCAATACGGAGGGGGTCTGACAGATAATGAGGGGTGAGGTTATGGATGGCCATTGAAGGTGTGCAGGAGGATTTTGAAATGGGTACAGAATTGAACCTAGAACCCGAAACTTGCTGTAGTGCAGGGGTGATGTAATTAAACATTCTGGACCATTTAAAGCATATGAACAGAAGCGTGAGGGAGGCCAAAATGAAGAGAGTTAGAAAACAATCAATGCAGGAGATAACCTATATAGGTTGTTATGGGCATGATGTTTAACCCTTTGATGCATGACCCGTGATATACTGAGTTAAAAAAATGTTACTAAGTGTTTTTTATGTGTTTTTAGACATAAAAATAAGAACTGATTTGGTTCTGTTTTTGTACACCAAATTTTCTTTTTTGAATGTTGACACAATTACTCTGCAGTTGCAAAGGCTGACCACTGTACGGCAGTGTTGGGTGATTCTCAGGCGTCCACTGTAGAGGCTTAGATGCAACACTGCCATCAAAACCTATTCTTATCATAGAAAATGACATTTTATGACATTTTCATAGCTGTCCACTGTAGTGACCGTCATGCATGAAAGGGTTAAAGACTGTGTACACACATAGACTTGGCATGCGTCCTTTTCCGCCAGTTCAGATGTATTTAAAAATTAAATGAGCATGGAAATGCTGTTGTCCCTTTGGAAACACTTAGAGGTGATGCCGGGAAATGCTGCTAATAATAATAAAAAAAAAAGGAGTCACCAGAATGATGTGCATATCAGAGACACACGTTATGAACAATAAACACACACATGTTCGCAATTATATGGGTGCCCAAAGTGGTGAAGATATGGGTATTAACAATGGCAGCGTTAGCGTTGTTAGAAGACCTTGCAAATGGTGCAACAAGACAGAGCGGCGAGTATTCAGGATTTCTTTCGTTTACCAAAACCAGTGTTACTAGACTCGGGGTTGTCGGTTCCCTCGCAGGTGCTAACCATGCTGAGGTTCCAGCCATGCCAGCTGTGCAGGACAGTCATTTGAAGAATCCCAAAACAAATATATAAATGAAAATATGTAAAAACACAACGAAAAAAAAAAAAAGCAACATACACGTTGCGCTGCATTTCCTGCTTTAACACTTTATCCCACTGCTGCTGCAGCGTTTAGTCTCTCTCAGCAACTGCACTCATCTCTTTTCGCCCATCCCCATCCTCCTCAATGCCAACATTTCTGCACATGGTGCAGCCGACCAATCACATGTGGCTTAAACAGAAAAAAAAAAAAGAAAAAAAAAGCAGCTACAGCATGATCCTAGTCTATCCTTGCATGTGATTGGCCGGATGGTGTGCCTATCAAAGTAACGTCCCACCCTAGCCTGCATGGATTCCCAACAAAGTTGAGCAGGAGTCGCTGATGGAGAGAATCAGCTCTTGTCCTCAAACAACTTATGACTATGTTCTACTATTGACGTTTAACTGCAAATTCAACTTTTCTAGCCTTAAATTGAATTGCCGACAAATGTCTCGTCACATACAATATTTACAACCAGCAATGCAACCAAATTTTATGTACTATAGATAAATGACATCGCTAAAAATATGTACTTTTAACAACCGCAGTTGTTAAGTGTTCAAGTGACACCAGGGAAACAATCCGGGGCCTGTGACAAAAACGGACAAAGTGGCGTGTAGTTTAACTCGAAAAACATGAAAAATATACAAAATATCAGTGCTAAACCCAAATGCTGTCTAAACTAGCCTGCGGTTTTTGCGACATCTGTTTTAAATGCTCGTCCCGTGCCTGGCGATCTAAACTCTCGGGTTATACTTGCCTATTTTTAATCATTACCTTATCTACGATTTCTACGAGTGAGTTTGTGGGGAAATCATTAGGCTCAAAGAGAACCCAATGTCGTCTCCCCTTTTAGAGAGACACTGTTGTTTTCTAAAGGATTGTTCCAAAAGCGAGGGCAGAGAGTCTTTTCAGTCAGGACTGCCGTAGTGGAAACAGAGTGTGGAAGGTGAGGCCCCATGAGGGGGGAAGCTTGACAAAAGACAACACCTGGAAACCTTCACTTAGCCTGTTTATTAACTTAGTTGCGCACTCTGAAGCTGACACAATGTATTTAAATGATTAAGAAATAAAACGTTATAGCATAATCACACAAGTTTTTTTTTTTTAATTATTTATTATTCCTGTTTTCACAGCTACTAACGTTAAAAACTGAGGAATTCCAGATTCAGCGTAACTCTCTTTTTCTTCAATGAAGGCACACTTGGAATCACTATTTTACTCCACAGCTTTTACTCCAGTGGCTCATGTGCTTTTTTTTTTTTTTTTTTTTTTACAAAGGGCCATGTAGCACAATGGAAAACACATGATGACTACAGCTGTATTCTATTACTGGCAGTGAGTGATATAATTTATTTGCTTGCTCACTGAAAATGAGCAATGGAAAAGAAAGAAAAGGAGGGAGGGGGGGGGGTTGGACTTGCTTTGCTCCTGCTCTATTGAGTAAGGACTGTAACACATCATATGCTGTGAACAATACAGGAGTGACCTGTTACAAACAAAATCTAAGTTTCTTAAAAATGCAGAGACTTTGCCTGTAAATTAGGCTGGAACTCGGTCTAAGAATATTTCTTGGGCCAGACATTGCTCTTGGATTAGAGTAAGTAAACATTTTCAAAAAAAAAGGTCTACAGATAAGATAAGATAAGATAAGATAAGATAAGATAAGATAAGATAAGATAAGATAAGATAAGATAAGATAAGATAAGATAAGATAAGATAAGATAAGATAAGATAAGATAAGATAAGATAAGATAAGATAAGATAAGATAAGATAAGATAAGATAAGATAAGATAAGATAAGATAAGATAAGATAAGATAAGATAAGATAAGATAAGATAAGATAAGATAAGATAAGATAAGATAAGATAAGATAAGATAAGATAAGATAAGATAAGATAAGATAAGATAAGATAAGATAAGATAAGATAAGATAAGATAAGATAAGATAAGATAAGATAAGATAAGATAAGATAAGATAAGATAAGATAAGATAAGATAAGATAAGATAAGATAAGATAAGATAAGATAAGATAAGATAAGATAAGATAAGATAAGATAAGATAAGATAAGATAAGATAAGATAAGATAAGATAAGATAAGATAAGATAAGATAAGATAAGATAAGATAAGATAAGATAAGATAAGATAAGATAAGATAAGATAAGATAAGATAAGATAAGATAAGATAAGATAAGATAAGATAAGATAAGATAAGATAAGATAAGATAAGATAAGATAAGATAAGATAAGATAAGATAAGATAAGATAAGATAAGATAAGATAAGATAAGATAAGATAAGATAAGATAAGATAAGATAAGATAAGATAAGATAAGATAAGATAAGATAAGATAAGATAAGATAAGATAAGATAAGATAAGATAAGATAAGATAAGATAAGATAAGATAAGATAAGATAAGATAAGATAAGATAAGATAAGATAAGATAAGATAAGATAAGATAAGATAAGATAAGATAAGATAAGATAAGATAAGACAAGAGAATACAAGACAAGACAAGATAAGATAAGATAAGATAAGATAAGACAAGACAAGACAAGACAAGATAAGACAAGACAATACAAGACAAGACAAGACAAGATACGATTTTATTCATCCCACACTATAGAGTGACTATTTGCAGCGAGGAATAAAGTGACTAAAGTCATAGTGCAGGTGGGAGAGAAGAAAATGAAATTAAAAAAATTAAAAAAAATTCACAGTGTGAACATGTACAGTAAGGGGCTTGGTTTAAGTCAAATATGAGTGGAACAATTTCAATGTTGTTTTTTTTTTTGTCCACTCACATCGAGTTTTGGCAATCGTGACTGCAGAAAGTCAGTTGCGACCCAACAAAATACTTTTTGTTTGACTTTTGACATGTCCCTGTCCCTGTGCTCTAGTATAAAACTGATTGTATTTTATCGATGGCTGTAATGCGAAGGATGTGATGTGGTTTTGCTACGTCGCCTTTTTTTCCCATTTATTGCAAACCCTTTTCTGCCTTTAATTGCACTGACTTTGGAAAACAGCTACACAAGAATGCAACTGAAAAACAGTTTAAAATGTATGAAATGAACGAGTCTGAAAACAAAATATGCGCGTGTGTGTGTGTCCTGTTCGTTTTGGGTTCGACGGGGGGTGCGGAAATTTTCGAATAAACCAAAGGGGGGTCCCAGCAGAAAAGGTTTGGGAACCACAGACTCGGGCATTGGCTGTAAATATCACTCGCTCTAACTTCACACTTAACAAGCAATTCGGTTGTCAACGCTTACGCATGACGCACACACCCAGGCGGAAGAAGAAGTAGTCCCACCAACCGAGCGTCACTTGCACAACATCTCAATAATTTGGATACTTTTCACCGTGTTTCTGTTTAGGATACACCTCATCTCAGAATGCGTAAGTATCAAAAGTATCGATATTTGGATTTCAGAATCGATTTCAGAGCATAAAGATCCAGAATCGGAAGTATCGATATTTCAGGATCGATCCGCACATCACTATCAATCATCGGCTGCGCCGTAACAGTCATCGTCACCTTCCTTCATCATCATTTTACTGCGCATAAATATGGTGTCACTACTTCGCGGAACTTCAGTTCTCGCGGCAGGCCTCGGAACCTATCTACTGCGATAGACGAGGGACCGTTGTACTTCCAGTGTACATTTTCATCTAGAATAGAATGAGAAAATGGGGCTACTAAATGCGGCTTTACTAAAAACAAATTGTGTTTCTGAAGGGGGAAAACGTTAACCAAATAGTTCTTAAATGAAGTGTTGGAATTAAAAATGTATCGCATGCCTTTTTTTCCTAAATGTTTGTGTAACCAGAAATAAAGTTTGTGGTTTGTGACTGTTTCGAGTGGATTTACACAGTACTCCGTTCATCTTTGTAAACAAACTCTGCACAGACATTCCACAACACATGTCCAGATTTTACACGCCAGGTCCATGACCTTGTTGAGGGAAAAAAACACAAACTGTCATGAAGAAAAAGAAAGAATAACCAGAACTTTGCTCACAAAAATTGAAATCAAATCGACCCATAACATGGGATTTCAATAATGACCAAAGTAATGTGGTTATTATTTTTAAATATTTTTACTTTTTTTTTTTTTTTTTTTTCTCTATAATCTAGTGGGCCACTCTTGTCTTGAAGCCCTGGTTGACTTGGATGACTGATATCCTGCTTTAAGTACACAGGGAATAAACTAATTAAAATAAGTGAAATCAAAATGAAATGGAAAAATTAAATCATCTTTCATGTTTACTCTTTTTACCTTCTTGGTATTTTTAACTCATTCCTTTATACCTTTTATCCCTTCATACCATTCATCAATTTATAAATTGATGAATGGATTTTAATGGATTAGGTCTCGGGAGCCAATGAATGAAACGACAAATGTTTTATTCATTTCCTAAACACATCTCAAAAAAACGTCGATTAACGATTGAAAACATATTTAGAAACACTTACCTGCAGATGCCACGCAAAATAACACATGAAGCAACGGTAGGGCAGAAAACGGTGACGACATTTCTGTTATTATTCTTCAGGTTCCAGACTGAGGAAAAGTGTATTCTCTGGCCTTGCAGCAAAAACCTTTTCTTAATGACGTACTCTTCTACGGACTGTCGGCTTGTGGGTCCAGCTGCGAAGTGAACAGAATGAATAAAGTCAGTGTATGCTAAATTTAAAAATTGCACCAAACAAAATAAATCCAGGTGATAAATGACGAGTTCAGGTGTACTATTAGATCAATGCTTCGCAAATACTCATGTGACAAAGTGTGGAATTGTTGACTTGGAGATACTAGGAAACATGTCAAGGGTTATTAGAACACACTCAATTGATGTCAACAGGAAATGCTGAGTGATTTAATAGTACACATATTATTCAATTATCATTAGGTTCAAAAAGTCCTCGGTTTATGGCATCCTATGGCATTTCCCATATTTTTATTAAAAAAAGTCTTGTTCCGTCATTCCAACGTATGGTGTTAAAACAAATTTTTGCAACGCAAAAGATGACTTTGTTTACATTAGCCAGTCAGTTGTGAGCTATACATTGAAATGTGCTACATTTGCTTTTTTTTTTTTTTTTTTTGTGCGTGTAGTTTTTTTGGGACTTCCCAAGCATAAGTCAGACTCGGGATATGACTCATAACTCATAACAAATTTTTCATGTCCTACATCATAATGTCACCACTGTGTTAGCTCGGTGCATGACACAGGTACTTATGTACAGTTACTGACTTACTGCAAGGGATTATGTTGCGCTGTAGGATCAAAATTCAATTCAAAAAGGACCCCCTGTATTGTATATGTATTTAATATAAAACTTTGCAAATCAAGTCAAACACAATTCAAACATTCAAACAAAGTAAAGAACAATACATTAGCTTAGTTGAATGTCAGTTAATTTTTTTTTCTTTCACACAACCATCTGTCCTTGTCCTAATCTTTTATGTAAATACAATAAGGAGGCAGCTAATTATTGATAACTTCAATCAATTTTCCAAACACAATTTTGTCTTCCTAGAACTCCGAGGGATGCCTTTCACACCGGACAACAACCTGCCTCTGTGCTTCATCTAAGGACTGTTCTTTCAGTTATGCTATTTCAGTAATTCGAAACGGACCAAGATGAAAAACCCTGTTGCAAAGCTTAAATTTATCTAGTTTAAATTTTGATGTGATTTGATATATTGACTACAGAACTTCAGTCAAGGCAGTTCAAGACCTCTCAGAAATGTTTTAACATATTTTAGTTAACAAACTTGGAGCACTTCACAACATAAAAGTTGAGTTGAAGAAGCCCCAGATAAGCAGTGAAGGCTCTTGAAGTAAAAAATTGAAATGACAAAAATGTAAATTACCTGGATGAGAACCATTATTATCACATGTATGACAGGAACAAGCATAGTTTGTTATGTTTATGTTATTTAAATTTCTTTATTCTGTGGGTTGGTAGCTTTTTTTTTTTTTTTTGCTCATCACTGGACCCCATTTATTATCTGCACAGAAATTTGTTTTCTGTTCTGGAAATTGTTTATCAGTAATGCTCTGAGGCCATGTGCAAGATATGGAAAGATACATACAACAGACACGGTTAGAAAATTAAAACAATGAAAACCCCATCGTGTCAAAAAAACGACACGATGCCTAATGTCAGAAACGTCTGGAACGTGTAGTTAAAGTAAATGTATGTTTAAAGTAGGGATGCACCGAATATTCGGCCACGGAAGATTTTTTTTTTTTGGCCCAAAAGTGCATTTTCATACACTTTTACTACTGAAACAAAATGGCCGAAACAGGAAGTTATGATGATATGGCTTGTCTGAAAGTGCCAACATGTCTGCGGGGTGGACGCATTTCAATATATCTGAGAATGGCCCACAGATAGAGTTTGCAAAACTTGTCATCCTTACATTTTAAACATTTCAATCTTCATCAAAGAATTTCTCCCCGTCGGGTTTTATTTATCACCAGAAATCCAAACATCCCGATCGCTATGCTCATTAGGAGAGGAAGGAGGTCTTGCAGCGCAGACCAGGAGCTCCTCGACTATACATTCGCTTCACACCACTCGGTCTCAACAGAGAACATTCTCTCTCTTCTTGCCCCGTTTGAGCGGCTAACTAAAGAGACCAGCTCCTCTGATGCATCTGTAGCAGATGGTATTCCTTTAATCGATCCTTTAAAGATGGACCGTGGTACGACTGTACTGGATCCCCGTTGTAGGATCATTACTTGGATGCGGGAATAAAGCAGCGCGCACGAGAAATGATCCAGCAATTGAGTTAAATGCACTTTATGTTTTTATGAGAGAAGATACCTAATTTGACAATTTTTCAGCAGGCCAGTATACACATTTTGTAATTGTTTTATTCTTTTAAACATTAATATTAGTTTATGCAATTGTAGTGCTTTGATGGTACTAATAATTGGCATAATAATTTCTTTGTTATTGTTTCTGTGTTATGGTTTTCGGCCTCGGTTTTTTTTTGGGCTTTTTTTTCATTTTTGCTTTTTGGTTTTCGGCCAACAATTTTAATTTCGGTGCATCCCTGGGTTAGAAACATAAAACGCATGAAAAAACAGCTTTGAAGCAGTGGTATCTACAAGGGCTAAGAAGTCATTTTTGAAAACTGGTGGCAAATATTACACTTTCCTCAAGCGCAAAAGAGCAGGTGACCTCTGTATGATTTATGTCCCATTCTGACATTTATGTCTTGACAGACAGAAAAGTTAACTGCGTAAAATACATAAACCCAAACCCGGCCAGCAGACTGATACAAAAAAGGACTTACAGGGGAAAATAGATTTCAACGACCTCGTAACCTCTACAATGCCGAAGACATCGTCAGTGTGGCAGTATTTCACAATAATAGACATCGGAGAAAAACGTCTCGTATCAAGTTTCAACAGTTTGCATATTACAGCTCACCTACAAACATGGCACATCACCTAAAAACAGTAAGCGAACTTGCTAGGTTGCTCCATCCAATGTGAGTATAAGAACATCAACAATCATTTTATGACTCAGTCCCTCAGATACAGAGACCAGGCTGGATGTTAAGCATCCTCTATCATCCAAAATGACATCACAGAAGGAACTGCAGATTTTATTGCTCAGGATATGAAGCCCATCTGTGTCGAGAAGGGCCAGGGTTTTTAAGAACTTGTTTAAGAAAGTTTTTGGATCCTGGATATAGTGTTTTACAACAGAATACAATATACAGTACAATACTGTAATTAGCCTATTGCGTAATTGCGATGTGACTGCAAGGCTTTTTTGTTTTGAGCCTATGCTTTTTTTTTCTATCCTCGTCTTGATTAGGTTTTTTTATTTATTTATTTCAGTGCAAAATAATAAGGGCAAACCAATTTAACATTACGCAAATAAACTACTAGTCCTTACACTTATTTATAATTCATTTAGGTGGACAAGGCTACCAAACACGGAGCATTTTATACCCGCTTTGACACACCTGTGATTTTTGTCGAAATTGTAATTTAAGAAATACCGGACGTGAGTTACAAAGTCACTGACAATCAAAGCTTTTTCAACACCAAAGGGAGGTTGAAAAATCATTCTTTCCCCAAAAAACAAACAAGAGTCAAGGTCCTGATAACTTCTGCAACCTGGTAAAATCCTGTGCAAACAAGCTAAGCTGAGGCCTGGTAACAAAATCCTGTGCAAACAAGCTAAGCTGAATTTTCCAATATATCGCGAATCCATGAAAATGCAGCTTGTGACCTTGGATTGATTTTAGATCAATCGTATTGACAGCGATCGTTATGAACACCTTCGAGAAACTGGCGAAATCTGTAATCCTTAAGAACACTGAGCATGACTACGGTCCTACGCAATAGCCTAAAGGCCCAACAAAGGTGTTGAGGATGCCATAATCCAATCCCCATGTTTAACTATGAGGCTCCTAGAGCATGCCGTAGCAACGGAGAGGCCCTGAACCACTCTAGCGTATGCAGACGACACTGTTTTTATTTATTTATTCCAAGACGACACACCATAAGGAGCTGCACCAGCAATTCTTGGCCAATCAATCTAGAGTGCAAAGTAAAGTAAAAAACCATCAGCGCAACAGCAGTCCATTGCTCAGAGTTCTGTGAGCATGACTCCATGTGATAAGTTCTCTTTCAAAACGAAACACAGAAAAGACGTTAATTTTTACGGAATTATTTTTCTATTGCTGCTATTTTAACTACTACAAAATGGTGTTCTTAGCTAAGAACTTAATTAATTCAATTCATTTAATGTTATTATCTGTTTGGTTTTTTTTTTTTTTCTATTTACCCTACTATTCCAGTTATTTCATATTTCCTATTAGTCCTACGGGAGTTGACAATATTGCAATACTTTTTTTACACATTTGATTTATTTATGTTATTTATTTAAGCTCTTTTTCCCCTGAGATTATTTTATTTCAAGAGATATTTTTGGTGAGGGAAAATACATTTTAACGTATTTTTCTAATTGTAAATTGTCTAATTGTTAACACCTATCTATGACTTCAGGTAGCCGGCGGACTAATCTCTTTCAGCGCAAACATGAAGGCGTCACGATAATGAACTGCGCTTCGCAAATAATCAGTACGTGGGGATTCTGTTTGTCTTTGATGTACGATTATTGATTAAGGAATTATGTTCCCCTCCATGAAAAATTTGACGGTGATTGTCTTGAATATAATTACATGTAAACAAAAGAAAGATTTCATTCAGCAACAAAACATACAGACGTATAGTAATTGTAATTTATGTTACTATACATTAGCATAATGGTTTCAGAATAATTTAATTATGATATCATCATTATATTTGACGTCATAATCTTTACTGAATCATATGGTGAGGCACATGGGAATTCCCACTGCCACAAATTGGACTCGGTGACGTGAACGATAATGGTAACTTAACTAGCCATTACTAAAAAACAAAGTGTTGTTTTTCAAGTAAATGTAGCCACAACGTACAGACAGAAGAGGGTTATGTTATAAAAATGTTATTAAAAATTTTTTTTAAAAATTGCAATGCAGTTGAGTACAATAAAAGAACAATTTATTCCACTACCTCTTACACAGAGTGTGTACTCTAAACAGATAGTGTGCATTTTAAAATCCGGGACTACCATGTCAAATAAGAAATGAAAGTCGAATACAGTATATGAACTAAACAATCATTAAATTAAAAAAAATCCACATTCTTTGCTAGCACTCCTTAGCCCATTGTTTCCCAAAGACGCGGGTCGCGACCCTCAGGTGTGTCGAAGAAATTTTTTTTTTTTTTTTTTTTTTGTTTTTTTTCCGCTTATTTTTCCCTTTCCCTGGACTTCACGGTCATCGCAATAGCTAGATTGCATTCCCAAGTCTCACTTTACCAGAGCACAGACCTTCCCTGCGGTGTTTGAGCTGTTTCTGTCGACATGTTAGCATATATAACATTTAATGTCCAAATATGAACACCTTTTTTTGCTGGTTCAATTACTAGTTTTCCGTTGTTTAAACACCTGAGCAATACTAACTGCTATCAGATATCACCTTTATTTTGTGACTTACAAATAACGTCTATTGACTTGGGTCGCAATGGTTTGTGACTTTTAAAATATGGGTCCCAAGAAAAAAAAAATGTTCGGGAAACACTGTCTTAGCCTATCTATATGTGCCTGATAAGAGATAGAGAATGGAGGAAAGAGAGAGATAGAGACAAAGAGACTGGGAGAGAGAGAGAAATGTGATAATATGTAACAGATGTATTTGACAACAAAGTAACTAACATCATCCTTTAATGGAATGAGGTCAGTGTACCTTCAGTTTTAGAACAACGAAATGAAATGCATATCAATGCAAAGTTGCAAGTTCGGCAAAAATCACACAGTACTGCTCTACATTCACACGTTTTTGCCCGTCACCAATTCAGTAACACATTTTGACCCACATACTGATGCTCCGTCTTTATGTTGCTCTATTGTTCGACCACTCGCGTTAACCCGTTCACACAGTGAACTGGCATCCTAAAAACAAATGTCAACCGCAAAGTACACTGGCAGAGTTGTGTATCTGTCTATTCCGCTGCCTGTCCCCTTCATAACGCATGTCAACTAAGCTGTACATAAACGTGGTGTTTACTACTACTGACAACTAAGTACGTACTAGACGTTACCCTTAATAAATTAATACTTATCAGAGTTGTGGTCTGGTTTCTGCGTAAGCATCTGGTCTCGAAGATTCCCTGCAATCCACTACAGATACACATGTTAAGAATAGTTTTAAGGGCGGTGGAGACGTTTTGTACAACGTAAAAAAAAAGGTTTTCGTTTTAACCTCTTAACGCGTGATTATACCACAACAACTTTTCACATCTCCTAATCCCAGCGTTTAAAAAAGTAACGGACGTACCGTGAAGACCTGCCCCAAAACTGGAAGACAAACACGGTGGACGTTAAGCAGTCGCCCCGCTCCTCTGGATGAAGTAATCACGCTCCTCTCTTCTCCTTCACAGCATTTCGTTAAAAAGAAGGGAAAAAAAACAACAAAGCGTACACAAAACTCGGTGTAGTTTTACGTATTTAGGAGCAGCGTGTGAATAGACATACGCTGTCCTTAAATTTAACGCCGTTTACTACAACATGTTTCCGCTTCAGCTGAGAGCTTCGTGCGAGGGTGGGGCCTATAGGAAAGGGGCTAAAGTCGGTGTGTGATGGGCAGAAGAGGAGCGTCCCAAAACGGGAAGCCCAGGCTCCAGGATAGGTCGCTCTTCAGTGGAAAAAAAAAACTCCCCACAAACACATTTTAACAGGGGCACTTTAAATTTCCTTTGCAAATAATGTGTACGCTGACCACTAGTGGTGAAGGAGAGCATTGCAGGTGGTCTCAAAAGTTTTTCTAAAAAAAACACTTTTAGGTGTATTTGTTGCCGTTATTCCTAAACAATTTTTGAGTGATTGAGTGATCATTTTGAATCATTTTTATTATTATTATTTAATATAACAAACTAAACATTTTTTATTTAAAGTTTACTTTTAAAGTTAAATATAAGGTAAAAGAAATCTTGCTTGATAAATATTTTATCAATATTTGTTGCCGTTATTCCTAAACTATTTTTGAGTGATTGAGTGATAATTTTGAATCATTTTTATTATTATTAGTTTAATATAACAAACTAAACATTTTTTTTATTTAAAGTTTACTTTTAAAGTTAAATATAAGGTAAAAGAAATCTTGCTTGATAAATATTTTATCAAAGTATGATTTTAAAAATTGTATGTGTAGTAAAGTATCATAGTTTTTATTATTCTGCTATTTCAGCTCCGAAAGGAGTTCATTCCTGTGTGGGTCCACAGAGAGAAATTTTCTTGTGCTGAAAACATGATCACACACCCAAACATTACAACAATCTGTGTTCATGTAACCTGCTCAGATCTCCCTCCTTTTTACCTATTTTCACCACTACACCATAGATAGCAAATAGCACAGCACTACCAATAACATGACATATTAAAACAAACTGCAAAAATTCACCTTGGAATTTGTAATCAATTCGATTTCATTTTATCATTATAACGAAATATGTTCCAGATCTCCTGAATGTTAATTTCTGCTGCCTCTCTTCTTAACTATGGCAAAACATCTACCAGAGATGCGTCAGAAAGACCAAGAGATCTTTCTTCCAGGACACTGATGGATTTTACCTAATTGATCACTTCTTTCCTGAGCATGGAAATGGCCTTTACCATTTTTTTTTCACCCACAAAATGTGAGCCTTCCTCCACTTTCTCACCTCGATGAGAAGTTCCACACTTTCATTTTCAAACTTTCCCCTGTTTCTTCTTGTGGGTGTGGGGGTATGTAGTTTCTCTCTGACTTTTTTTGGCGTATTGATATTCTTTGTGTGACAGGGAGTGGTATGTTGTTAAGGTTTTTTTTACCAAGGGAACAGAAATGGGTAAAACTAAGAAGGGAAGGTCAACTTACTTAGAATATAAAAATCAAAATAAATCCAATGTGAGGTAAGTACATAAGGATACCGGGTTGAAACGGAGGAGGCAAAAAAATCCTATGATAAGTGACATTGCAAGTGTGCTGTTGACACAAACGTTTGACCTGGTCCCTCCATTGCCTCAGACTGACAAATTTGTTTTTTTTTCTCCTTCTAAAATAGTCCGAAATAAAGCAGAAGCCTCCTCTAAACGAAGTTAAAATGCCAATAGGCGCTCTTAGGTAAAATGTTTGTGATAAGAACATGATATAAAATCACCAACTGGTATGATTGTACATGTTTTGACAGCACTGAGTCTGTGTTTAAAAACATCATTCTTATCCAGTCTGTACCTTGCGTACTGCCCGACAGCTAAGGTTATCCTTCTCCGCACATCCACCAGATCATGAGACGATACCAACCCCTGAGTCTGTGTTTAAAAACATCATTCGTATCCAGTCTGGACCTTGCGTACCGCCCGACAGCTAAGGTTTATCCTTCTCCACACGTCCACCAGATCATGAGACGATACCAACCGCCTCAAGGAATGTTGGGATACAGGATGCGGCTCTAATCAGTTGTACAATCAAAAAAGAAAAATCTGCCCACAAATAAATACTCTTCCGTTATATATAGTGATTCCGTTATCACTATGTAAAAACGTCATCTACCTTGGCAAAAAAAAGTGTAATAAAGACCACACTGTAAGGTTCAAAATGAGCCCTAACCAATAGACACCTCTCCTCCACAACATGTTTGACCTCTACAATGGTTGGAGTAAAAATGTGTGAAAAAAAACATCACTGTGTGTCTCTTGCAAAAATAGAACGTCAATGTGTTTTCATTTTTGCAAGCTCATATATTAGCACCCTTTTCCTTTTGTTTCTCTGGCACCATTGACGGTCAGGCTTCCTATTCTAAAAATACACTGCCTGGCCAAAAAAAAAAAAAAAACGCCACCAAAAAAAAAGGGTCATACACTCTAATATTTCGTTGGAAATCCGCCTTTAGCTTTGATTACAGCGCGCATTCGCTGTGGCATTGTTTTTCGATAAGCTTCTGCAATGTGACAAGGTTGATTTCCATCCAGTGTTGCATTCATTTTTCGCCAAGATCTTGCATTGATGATGGTAGAGTCCGACCGCTGCGCAAAGCCTTCTCCAGCACATCCCAAAGATTCTCAATGGGGTTGAATCCAGCCTTTCACAATTGGCCACAATTCCTGTGTGAAAATGATGTCTCGTGCTCCCTGAATCCAGCCTTTCACAATTTGAGCCCGATGAATCCTGGCATTGTCATCTTGGAATATGTCCGTGCCATCGGGGAAGAAAAAAAAATCCATTGATGGAATAACCTGGTCATTCAGTATATTCAGGTAGTCAGCTGACCTCATTCTTTGAGCACATACCGTTGCTGAACCTAGACCTGCCCAACTGCAGCAACACTGCCCCCACAGGCTTGTAGGCAGTAGGCACTAGGCATGATGGGTTCATCACTTCACCTGCCTCTCTTCTTACCCTGATGCGCCCATCACGATGGGTCCCCACTATCCTTCCAGTTTTTAATAATGCGTTGGACGGTTCTTAACCCAATTTTAGTAGTTTCTGCAATCTCCTTAGATGTTTTTTCTCTGCTTGATGCATGCCAATGATTTGACCCTTCTCAAACAGACTAAGATCTTTTCCACGACCGCGGGATGCGTCTTTCGACATGGTTGTTTAGCAACTCATTGCACCAGTTGGGGTTAAATAACTTGTTGCCAGCTGAAAGATAATCGCCCATGCAGTAATTATCCAATAGGAGGCTCGTACCTATTTGCTTCGTTAAATCCAGGTGGCAACTCTTTTTTTTTTGGGCAGGCAGTGTACAATTCATGGTGATGATGGTAATAATAAAAAAAACAACATCTAGAACATCTCAAAACGAATCTGACAAAAGAATACATAAACCAAATGTTTATCCATCATTGCAAAGCAAGCAGTTTCCTGACTTTAATTCTAAATTCGTCTTTATTCCCTGTTTCACCTGACACTTCCTCTTTCTACCTCTAAGAAGAAGAAAAAAAGATTTGATTTTTTTTTTTTTAAATAACGCTTTATTAACAGGAGGCGTGAAAACTGTAAAGCACGAAACAATCAACAAATTAATTTAGGGGCAATGCAAAATGCAAAAGTTCACGCCCAGCCACCTGGAAGAGAAGATTTGATTGGTTAATGCAACAGAAGAAGAATGGCTACATGCGTATGGGCTTTTATCTTCACATTAAAGGAACAAAGACACCTGCTCAAAAACAAAGGATCAAAGCATAAGTTAGGGGGGAAAAACAAAGATTTTTGACATATCATATCTGTATATGTTCGTACATGTATAGACGTGTCTATATGTGTATATATATACACGTATATACTACATACGCTTATATACGGGTTTATGCGTGTATTTTTTTTACCTACATACCGTATAATTAAAAGAACAGCAAGACGACAACATCCTCTAAGGTAAGTTTATGCGTGTATTTTTTACCTACATACCAGCAAGACGACAACATCCTCTAAGGTAATTTTTGTGGACAGTCTACAGGAGGTGTCAAACTCTGCCTGGTCAATTCTTACGGGATTTTAATTTTGTGAAACTACTTTTCCGATGCACGTGAACACATCACAGCGAACCACGTTTTTAGTGCGCCATCCCCGCCCCTTTCTCCTGGCTTAACAACCTTAGTTCAAGAGACTGTCGAATCAGACGAAAACAAAAGCACTGAAGGTAACCCGGCGGGTTGCATAACTTTAAAAGAGTCACCCGTTGTCTTCGTTACTGTGATTGTGATAAATGTTTACAACACATTTGCTTGCTGTACGGTTGAACCCCCCCTCCAACCCCCCACTTTCAAAAGTGTATCAGCTACAGATTGGCAGGGCGTGAGCCGCTGTCAATCAAACGGCTAAAATTAGTGGTACGTTTAACCAATCATTTTTAATACCTGAAGGTGTGTGCTATAAAAACGAGGCGGTCTTGCGGTATCTTAGTTCTGCTGCTTAATGAAAAAAAAGTTGTGAATGGATGGGCTTGCAAAAAGGTAAACGCTTGCTCGGTGTGTACGATAAGAAACGTTAGGTCGAGTTTCCGACTGTTGGGACTGTTGCTAAAACACTCGAGGCGGTCGTTTGCGTTAGAAATTGAACGGGTTAATGAACTCCACCACCATTTTACGCTTGCCCCATGTAGTCACTTATTGAAACTTTGTGCATGTTTAAAAATTAATGAGTCTTTACGTGGAAACAAAAATGTTTAAATTCAGGTCACACCGTGCGATAAAAAGTGAGCGTTAACTAGCTCATGGGTTAACCGCTATGATCTTGTTCTGCTAGCGTAGAGAAAAAAAAATACTTGCGGAGTTTTTACACATCAGATTAATAATTTTCGGGTTGGGAACAAATATGTTGAAATACTTTAAACTGTCCATGGGATTTTTATTTACACACATTCGTAGCTTTGAATCATGAAACTACATACGTACCGCATAGTAAAGAATTGGCCAAGTCTGTTGTACAGATTAAACATAATAACAAGCTGCGTTCAGGCATTTACATGAAGAAAAACATTACACTATAGATATCGAGACTAGACGATATGTACAATATTGGTCTCACGAAATTGCGACGACATTTTAAGGCTCGTTAAAAAAAAAACATAGCAGTTTTGCCCAACTACAATTGTATTTTTTCCAGAATATAAGCACGAAAAATCATAAACCTTTCAAACATGAAAAAACAAACAAACAACTAAATTGGTTTTTTTTTTTCCTTGAAAAGCATTTTCAAAGCTTTTTAAGGATACAGACAGCTTAAAATGGCACTGGATATGCACCATAGTATTTTTCAGAAAGAATAGAATTTATTTGACGTCCATGTTTTTTTTTTGTTGTTGTTGTTTTTTTTAAAGCTACAAGCTACATTTTCCAGTAGGCTGTCCTCAAAAAGTGGGCAAGTCTGCATGACCACATTTTGCATTTCCCAGTTGACATTGATAGTGTGATATGTAATTGTGCTGACCGTTGCCATTGAAGCTCTGCTGTTATAGCAATGCTTTCTTCTCCCTTCAGTTTCCCTGTGTCCAGGATTTAGTGGTTCTGCAATTGCCATACGAGAAGCATGTCACCACAACAAAATGGTGCACGCTTTGGTTCCAAAATGGTGATAAGTTGCAAAACCCCACTTTTCTTCCACTTGGGCATTAAGTGCAAACATAGTTGTCAGTATTGTCTGCCTCCTTTGTGTTAACTTTTGCATGTGTCGCTTTAAGTAAAGAGCCTTGGGTGGCTTGCGTTAGTTGCCGCACGGGGATGTATTTACTATACGAAATATCGCCGTTCTCTGTAAAACTACTAAATGTTTACACAGAACTTCTACAGAGCAATAGCTCCAATTGCTGCCTTTCCTGACACAGGCACAATATTTTTAAAATGTCGCTAAATCTTGTAAAGAAACGTTACAGGGGTATAAAAAAAAACATTACAGGGAAGCTTATTAAAATGACAATTTGTGAGATGCAACAACACGGTCTAGCGAATCAATTGCGTAAAGGCTACATAAAAGGTGAATAATTCGAAAATTGCTGCTAGTTTGAAATTTTTTTTATTTGCCAAAATTAGATTTTTTACATTCCATTTCATCCATTAATATAACAAATGTATAGAGGAATGTATTTGGTAAACTAAAATGTTTTCTTAGGAACGTTGGTGTACTGCCATTCTTCAAATCCATTCTCAAAACCTTTCAGTTTCTCTGTGATTACGCTAATTTTTAACATGTCAATTTTTGAGCGCACTATGTGCTTGAGGGTTTAACAGGCACCTATAAATAAAATGTGTTTTTTATTTATTTTTATCAACAGTGCCAGATTTAGAAAAAACAATGACTAAAATCTGAAAGTCAAAATAATAGCATTGATTGGTTGGTTTAAGTCACCAGTGCAGCCTTTAAATCTTAAATGCGTATTCAAGTGCTCTTTTGGTTTGATTTTTCGATTGATTTTTTTTTTTAAGAATTGTAATTATGGTTGAATCAAAGTGTTTTTTATATATATATGTGTATATATAT
>NC_024308.1:19112644-19117735 GCF_000523025.1 Cynoglossus semilaevis | reverse complement strand
TTTTACTTCTTTTTCTGTCCCTAGGAGAGAATGTTATGATTGCTCCGGTGGAGGACAATTGTCGGATGGCCATTAGACTACACAATGTGTGACATGAAAACTTTTACTACCGTGAGCAAAAATCCTCCTCCACCAGCGGTTGTCAAACAGAACAACCCTGGGCGTGTAACAAATCAGCTGCAATTTCTGGAGAGCGTTGTGATAAAAGCTTTGTGGAGGCATCACTTTTCATGGCCCTTTCGTCAACCGGTTGATGCAGTGGCCCTCCATCTTCCAGTGAGTAGTTTAAAAATGTATATAAAACATCAGAATCTTTTTTTTTTTTTAAGAGATGTTCATTTCAATGTCTTAAACCTGAACTTATCTGAAAAATCTGTTGTGTAAATATATGTACGTAGGTTTAAAGTAAATTTTATAAAACGCATATTTCAACATACTGCCCATACACATTAGATGATGTTACTATAGCCCTGTTTTAAGAAACATTAGAGGTCATATATATATGTATGTATATATATGTATATATACATACATATACATACATATATATATATATATATATACATATATATACATATATATATACATACATGAATTACATTATCAAATTTTAAAAAAAAAAAATCCAGAATGCAAAGACTAAATGCAACAACGTGTCCTTATCATTTGCGAATAATGTTAACTGTCAGATTGTTAAATATATTTTTGAAAATATCTGATTCTGTTTTTTGTTTTAGGACTATTATACCATAATAAAGAATCCAATGGACCTTGGCACCATCAAGAAGAGACTCCTGAATAACTACTACTATGAAGCTCATGAGTGTTTGAGAGATTTCAACACCATGTTCACCAACTGCTACATGTATAATCAGGTATTTTTTTTTACAAGTGCCATATTGAGAACATTCTTTGGGTGAATATATCCGTTTAATACTTTTCTGTTTTACTGTATTCTCTCACAACAGCCTGCAGATGACATTGTCTTTATGGCACAGACTCTGGAAAAGCTCTTTTTGCAGAAAATCTCTCAGATGCCTAAAGAAGAGTGCGAAATCAAAGATTTAGCAAAAGAGCCCGTGGACATCAGAAACCCATGTACAGGTACGGTAACAAACTGGGGCCTAAATAGGGCTGGCAATAGAACCTCTTGGGGGTTCTGTTGTTGGGCTCATTTTCCGCAATTCAATAATGGCTTTAAATTATACATGTACTTTTGATTTAACGTATTGGCAACATTGTCTTATAATGATTTTATATTAATTTCCTAACCATCAATATTTGGCTTAATAATTGTAATCCAATCAAACGGGGAGGGATCCAGAGATTCCTGCCCTTCATATTTAAATTAAAATGAATATTTAAATTAAAACATGAAAAATGTAAATATCAATATAACTCTGCGTAGTAGTGACTATATACTGCAAGAACTGAATCGTACGGTGCGATAGAGCTAGCGTTATTTAATCAATATCCAAACATATATGTAATACGTATGTTCAGTTTATGTTTCAGTAAATATATGCCAGGAAACTTGCCTTAACATTATAATGGACAAATATTTCTTTCACTCTACATGGACATTGTGTCCTGCCCTGCAGGAGTCTTAAAGCAGAGATCAGTGGTGTCTGAAGTAGTTTTGCAGCAGACAGTGACTGTCATCCCTCCTGACGTGCCTCAGCTTGTGCCTTCCATGCAGTTTACGGCGGAAATTGACGCTGCGGTGAGTATCTTGACATCTTCACATGCATGACACGGACTTGTTTGTTTAGAGTCATCACGTAAAAGTTGATATACTTTATTTTCCTTCTGCATCGCATGCAATATTTCCCCATATGGGTTTAGGTTTTTAAAATGATTTAAATAAGTGTTAATTCAGACCAACTATCTGAACACTTGAATTTTTTTTTTTTTTGCAATTTACTGCATAATTTATTGCTGTTTTTTTTTTTTTTTCTTTTTCTTTTTTTCTTTTCAACATTCAGATTAAGAAAAGTTTAAAAAGGAAATCAAGTACCAACACAGTTGGTGAACACTTGGCTACATGTGCATCAAGAAAAAGTAGCGGTCGTACTATTAAAGTTCCTAAGAAAGACTTGCCAGATGTTGATGAACATAGGGTCAGACTGCCTGAGCAGCTTAGGCACTGCAGCGACATCCTAAAAGACATGTTCTCCAAGAGGCATTACACGTATGCATGGCCCTTCTATACACCTGTCGACCCAGTTGCATTAGGCTTGCATGATTATCATGACGTCATCAAGCAGCCTATGGACCTAAGCACTATTAAGGTGAATCACTGTGTTTTATCATAACATCAATTCTCACGTTTTAGATCTGTTTTTTTCTGACACACGGTGTTGCTTCCCCAGAAAAAACTGGATCAGCAAGAATACGCCACAGCGGCAGAATTCGCAAGTGACATGCGAATAATGTTCTCCAACTGCTACAAATACAATCCTCCTTCACATGAAGTGGTTTACATGGCTAGAAAACTGCAGGTATACATTCCTTTTTTTGGGGGGGGCATATTGGTTAATAATTATAGTTTTACACTAAAGAAAAGGTTGCTATATGGAATATTTTGTCTCTAATTCTCTCAAACGGATTTTAACATTAACAGTTAAACATTTCAGTGTGCTTGCGATTATCTTATGCCAACAGGCCACATATGTCCCACGAAGTCATTTAGTGTCACCCATGGGACCTTAAAAAGTGTTTGCCATATAATAAAGTCCATGCTGCTGAATTTTTTTATTTATTTTTTTGACCTGATAAATTAATTGAAAAAAAAAACAATTACACAGCAATGTACAAGATTTGTAACTTCCGTAAATAATCAATTGCAGAAACTTTTATTAATACCTTATGAAGTAAATTTTAAGAGTAGCCAAATAATGCATTGTCTTTCATATTTAATTAGACAAATTATGACATGTAAACATCTAAATAGCTCTACATTTCTAGTTCTGAATTTACTAAATTCACAACCTTTCATGATTTCCGCACATAATCGCATTTGTGCCCGAACAATAAGTGAAAAGATGCATGGCTAAGTTTGTCGTTTATGTCCAGTGAAAGAGACCACTAGGGGGCAGTGGTGGCTTATGGGTTAAGGAAGCAGACTTGGGTCCGCAAGGCTTCAGGTTCCTCACACTTTCCTAACACTACTATCCTTTATGCTAGTGTAAGACTGAGCATCATCTTGTTTGTTTGTTCTCCCCTGTAGGTGGTGCTGTTTTACCCGACAAATGTAGATGCATTATTTAAATTTCTTCCGTCAATATTTAGCTCTCAGCAGAGAATGTTTCAGATTAAAACTGCCAGCTTGAATGTCTATAAGACCATGCTGTATGTAATGTTGACCCCGGTGTGAACCTTGTAAGTTAAAATAATACAGTTTGTGATTTTGTCAAACACAAATGTTTGTTCAAACCAACAGGAAATTTTCGAAGCGCGTTATCAAAAGATCGTTCAGGAACCAACGGTTTGTTCTGTGGCTCATCATCCAGTGGAAAAAACACAGAGAAATGGCTTGACAGCGTCACCCAGTTCCTCCAGTCAAAGTTCCTCAGAGGAAGAAAATGCATCAGAAGTGGTGGCCAATCAGCTGGCCAATCTGGAAGAACAGGTTGGTATGACATTTGATTACACCGGGGCTTTCAAACATACTAAAAAAATGGACAAACACTACATTTTCTATATGATATTCATTTATTATGAATATTGTCTAATGTATTTCTTTGCATGAAAACAAAGGGGAAAACATGTACGTATTGTTATTTAGCCTAAAGATGGTACTGTAGGTAACGTGCTTGCAGTCAGTGGACTTCCTCTTCGATGTCCTGGCATTTGCCCCTGTTTTAATTGTGCTATAAAAAAAAAATGTTTTTCTATTTTTTATAACACAAAATCAGCTGAGAGCTGTCAGTAATCAGCTGAAGAAACTTACCCAAGACCCTCAGATGAAACCCAAGAGAAAGGGAAAATTGAAAAAAGGAAAATGGTCCAAAGAACGGCACACTGCTGGAGGAAAGACCAAACTCTCAAAATACAAACGTGCGGCCAAAAAAGGGCCAATCATGAAGAGTTCGTCCTCTCTGTGAGTAATCCTTTGGGAGCACTTCAAATTCATTCCGTTTTAAATGCGTAAGCTCTTGGGGGGGAAAAAAATTCAACACGTTTTAATATTCGCAGGGCAAACAACAAATACGTACAACAGCTGGCCATAAAACGCAAAAACAAGAGCATGTCGTCACCCATGACCGCGCAGGAGAAGCTGCAGTTGAAGTCGGACATCCAGCAGCTGCCTGCTGACAAACTGAGCAAGTTGCTGAAAATGATAAACGAGCGCGAGTCTTGTCTGAGACACACATCACTGCAGGAGATGGAATATGATTTTGAAATGCTCAAATCATCCACACTGAGAGCCCTGCAGCTGTATGTCGCTGCATGTCAAAAGACACGCAGCAGCAACAACATGCTTCTTGGTAAGTCCACTATTTTTTTTTTTTTTTGGAGGCTTTTTTTTACGCATTGTTAGCGTTTAAATTATGGACCAAGTCGTATTGCTTATTTTTACAAATTCTTTGGTTTAGATACTTGTGAAATTAGGATATGTGGATTTTCATGCTTTTAAAATGTTTAATCGTTAGATAACCATAAAGCCTAGCTTATTTGTTTTGTGTAAAATATTGAAGACTAGGCCTTGGCAACCTGTGACTCAACCTCGCCTCTCTAACATTGTCTCCGAACTGCTCAACAGTGATTGCCCTTCAAATATTGTTGTTTTTGGTTTTTTTTTCCATGCTTGGTCAAGCCCAATGAAAATCTCGAATTGTTTCAATTCTTTCGTAGTCACGCTTAGTCACCGTTTCTGAACAGCAATATCGAAGCAAAAATTGCATCAGAGGGGCTGAAATTTAGTATTGGTAATTCATGGAACATAAATACTATATTGAAATTTCTCTCTTTCTCATTAAAATGAATAGGAATGAATTTGATAAAATTTAGTTTGTGACTACAAATACCCAGTATGTAACGAACAGACCTTCTTCTGACATTTTAGGTATATATATATATATATATATA
>NC_024308.1:19109880-19111759 GCF_000523025.1 Cynoglossus semilaevis | reverse complement strand
TAGATGGATGGTGGGGGAGGGGGGGGGGGGGTGTTTGCTTGTGCAATGTTGGCTGAAAACTCAAATGATAAATAAGGTTCTGTGTCTGACTTATTCAAACACGAGATAAACAAAACAACTGTTCCCAGGCCTCAGGTTGTTTCCTAGATAAAGTAAATAAATGCAATTAAATCATAAACTAAATAGAATGAAATTGATACAAAATACGAAATTCCTACTTGATCTCACTTAACTCAACAATTTCATCAACTGTGGAGAAGGATGAACCATCCATCTCCGACACTGCTGGGCTGCTGTTAGACCCAGCATTAGTTGCGCCGTTAATTTCTCGTCTGCTGCTCAGTTTACATTTTTGGGCTGCATTCTTTATATTCTTCCGGCTATAAATGCTATGGGGTATATTTTCGAGATATGTTTCAGAGCACCAACCAAACTAAACTACTAAAAAGGTTCCTTCCTCTGTAACGTAAAACATTAGCATGTCCGGGACTGTAGCATGAAAAAATGAAAGTTGCATGAAGAAAAAAAAAAAAAAACTTTAAATATAAGGTGTACCTGTAGCTTGTCTTATTTCTATTTTTAGCCTCACGTGACTATTTTATGGACAGTAGGTCTCACAGATTTTGCTCTGCTAAAAGAAATGTCCTTGCTTCTTCAGGAAATCTGCAAGTCGTTGAGTTTTGAGAAACATGTATGTGTGTGTGTTTATATATGTATATAATGATACGTGACCATATTTTATCCAGTAGGTTAAATGTATAAGACTGTATTGTATGAGTTTTTTTTATATTATTTGCATGTGTTTCAGTGTCAAAAACAAAGGTACAGAGAAGTAAAGAGTCATGCCAAAAGATGAAAACGGACCAGGTAAATTATTATGACTTAAAGATTATTCGCCAATATTTGCCAACGAATCCTAAATAGAAGGTTAAAAACACATTTTCTTATTAAAGGGTGTGCACGGTGCTTGTACTAAGCAGTCAACAGTGACAAAGGGTTTGACCAAAATCTCTACCAAGACACATCCACCAGCTCCTGACGGTTATGGGAAACACCATATCGTAAAGCAGACCTGTAAAGAGCCAACTAATGTACCTCCAGGTAACCTTCAAGTTTCTGGGACTGTCCCTGTCTTTTTTTTTTTTTTAACTGATTTAAATGACTGGATCTAACAACTTTTCGTTACATTAAGTAGAATTGATTTATTTTACATTAAATGAACCATTTTGGATCTTCTATTTACAATCTAAATCAATTCAAATTTTTTTAAATTAAATTTTTTTAAAAATAAAATCTAAATTAATCTAAATCTATTTAATGGAACTCGCGTTGAAACAACAGAAGAGCAGACAATTTGATTTATGTAAAATTGTCTATGTGAAAGTGACAGGCAGAACAATTACACATTCTTCCAGTAGGTGGCAGCAGATGGCTATAAAATTTCAACGCAATTGAGTCAAATCTTCATGTGTTGTTCAGTCTCACAAGTCTAGTCTTACACTGAGTGAAGGTAAATATCCCCAAACGAAGGTGCTGTGATCACTATGCTTCTCTGTTTTGTTTTTTTTTTTTCCTTGAAGTTTCTGTGATACGAAATGTACCTTTTACAATCTGGGTCAAGTCATATTATACACAGTTATTTGAATCTATTCTCCTTTAACAGATGTGTCCACACTTTTGTCCCCCATGGTTTCTCCAGACGACCTGCTTGACTGGGCTTGTTCTAGATTTGAGGTAAAATGTTTTTGGCATGATTTGTCGCCCCCGCAACTTTTACTATCTGTGAAAATCTTATTTGGGGATGGCTGATGACTTGACAGCTTTACCGCAAAACAAAAACAAACAAAAAAAGTGTTTTCTACTTCTGTCTTTAACGATG
>NC_024308.1:19102746-19109780 GCF_000523025.1 Cynoglossus semilaevis | reverse complement strand
TTTCCAGACCAGTCACTCAGGAGTATAAATCACACCAGCCAAAAAATGCATAATGAACAAGACAAAAAAAAACAAACAAACAAAAAACATATACGTTGCACCAGCCAGCTAGAGTGCCCTCTAGCGGCTGTCAGTGTGACAATAACAAACATGTACATTTTCAGTGGTACAGGAGTAGCAGATACTGGTGAAATTATATGTGAAAAAAAAATGTAAATGTGAAATTATATATAATATATATTTATATATTATTCGCACCTGAGTATATGTTGCAAAGGATGAAAAAGTCCAGAAAATGCAGTAGTTCTTTTTTGCGCAAGACATACTCCATATAGTAAATTTAGATTGTCTCATCAGCCTAAACCCCTAATGGACATGTTTTTGTGATTAATGAAAGAAACGCATAAGTTTTTGGTTTTTTTTTTAATTTTGTTCAATAGTTTTACTTCTATTTTGTTTATATGCTAAACTGTAAGCCTTCTGAATAAAGCCAGTGAATATGTGTCACTGTGTTTTTCTGTCTGCAGATGTACTGTATCGACATGAGTATGCAGCGAGACATCATGGCAACCTTTGAGCTCAACCTGGACTAAAACAAACAGAAAAAGATCTGTTCTCATTTGGCAGAAGAAAAAGCACCGAGAGTCTTCATTCAAAATAAAAAAATAAATAAAAAATAAGAGAAATTTCAAATAGTGTGGGGAAAATGTTATTAGATGTATACAGTAATTCACTCTGGAGTGTAGGGTAATTGGGGGTTTAATTTTTTTCTTTGTTTTGTTTGACCACACAAACATGGATGACTCATATGACTGCTGACACATTAGCAATTAAAAAATCTCATACCCTCCTATGTTTGCTTGTATTGGACCAATCCTAGAACCATTCGAAAAAACAAATTCTCGTATGTTTCTAATGTCTGCCAGCCGTACAGTGTAGCCCTACAAAGTCCCGAATAAGGAGGAGGAATTTCACGGGAGTCCGAATCCACTGCTACTCCGTTTAATCTCGTAGTGTTTAAAACACTTTATCATTGGATTCACAACATGTGCATGTTATGAAACGGACAGTTTTTCCCCACACTTAAGAATGTGTTAATCGTTCCAGTTTGAAATTATTGTGTTAAAGTTGGCCTCGCGTGTTTGTTTTAGTCACCTCCTTTAAAGTGCTATTCACTGTGTGTTCTTATCAGCTACGCTTTGACCGAGACTGAACGTTTATACCTCAGGTTGGTCCTAGTCTAATAGACACCCACAGCACAGAGAATCACTACTTCAAATCAGAGTTCGGTACAGGGGTACTGATTGTCTTCAACCAACCCAGTGCTTTGAAAACACAAAAGTACTTTGTTAATGTGTAAAATGAAATCTTTAAAAAAAAACGTCTTTGGAATTATTTCTTTACTAATGTTCCGAATGTGAAAAAAAAAATACTGTTTTGTTGTCAGAAAGTACTGCAATGTGTTCTTTTTTTTTTTTTTCTTTTTACCATTTTTGAATTCCTGGGAGTATATGTTTAAATACCCTCTCATAAATAATTGTCTTTCACTCTTTACTCCAATTAATAAAGATGTGGTCACAAAGAAACTTCATCTGTCATTAGTGCTTCTAGTACTTAAAAGGTTTTCATTGTCAGCCTAGTGCCGCCAGGACCCGTATGGACAATAACCTACTATGTTAACCCTCTAAAACGGTGATTCCAACCAATGAGCAGGAGGACATAGTGTGCCGTGAGAGTTCATCAAGTGTACTATCCGATTTCAAGTAATTGATTTTTATTTATTTATTACGTGCTCATTTTTTTGTCTGTGTTCATGCCTGTTAGTGACAAGAAAAACAATGAAATACTCCACTAGATGGCAGCAAATGACGGCTTTTGGAGATCTGTTTTGTTTCGAACACGGCATGAAAAAACTTAACTTCTAACCTGAGGAAATGTGTTGCAGTAAGTTTGACCTAAACATTTTTTTTTATTTTTGAAATATTTATTTTTTTGGAACTCTTTTGTTTATTATTTGATTGATTTTTATTTTTATTGAATTTACCTAAAGATTTTAAGGTATTCGGTTAATTTGTTTTGTTATTTCATTGATAGGATAAACTCTCCTCTCTGTAATTTTGTCTAGCTGATTGAATGCTCGTTAAAAAATAAATCAGATGTTACTCAACAGTTCTACTCAGTACTTGAATAGTTTTTTTTTTCACCAAGTACTTTTTTACTCTTACTCAAGTAATTATTTGGATGACTGCTTTTTACTTCTACTTCTTCTTTTCCTTTGGGCTTGTCCCCTTTTCAGGGGTTGCACACAGCGAATCATCGTTTTCCATTTCACCATGTTCTCTGCATCTGCAACATCATAGTCCATGGGGACTCCTGTCTGACCTCATCTGTCAATCTGTCCATCACCACAGCAAACAAGAAGGGGCTCAGCGCCGATCCTTGATGTAGTCCCACCTCCACCTTGAAGTCTTCTGTCCTCCCAACAGCACACCTCACCACTGTTGTACTATTCTCATACATGTCCTGCACCAAACTAACATACTTCTCTGCCACTCCTGACTTTCTCATACAATCATCTTCCTTCCTGTAGTCTTCACAACATGTCTCTTTCCTTAATTTCCACCACTTGATCTCCTGCTCTGTCTTCACTCTCTTCCTTTTTTTTCACCTCCATTGTCATCTTTCACACTACCATGCAATGTTGTTTGGCTACACTCTCGCCTGCCACCACCTTACAGTCTCTAATCTCCCTCAGATTACATCTTCTACATAGAATATAATCTATCTGTGTGGACCTGCCTCAACCCTTGTATGTCACCCTGTGTTCCTCTTTCTTTTGGAAACCTGCCCATCACTTCCTCATCTCCTCTGTTCCCTTCCTCTACATGACCATTGAAGTCTGGGTTCTCCAATCTCTGTCTGACTCCACCTCCACATTCCACCACAGTTCTTGCATATTCTTCCTTTAGGATCCGTTTCTCTTCCCATCTAGACCATGGTAAAACAGTTTCCAACGTTTCTAGCCTTGCTGCCCTTCCATCTACATTCAGAGTTCCAAACTCAGTAGTGCAATTTCTACCAGTACCCTGTAGGTAGGTCAGCGGCACTGTTGGCGGTCGTTGTTAACCCGGGCCCCGACCGATCCAGTATGGAAATCATTTTTGTGATACGCATATTTGATTTGGCTAGAAGTTTTACACCGGATGCCCTTCATGACGCAACCCTCACCATTTCCGGCATTTTAGAAATACTGGCTTGTGTACCCTAGTGGCTGGTTATTTATTATTTATTTATTTATTATTACTTCTACTTGAGTAATATTATTCTGAAGTAACACTACGTTTACTTGAGTACAATTTTTTGGCTACTCTACCCACCTCTGATTAGTACGTTTTTCTGCAATTGATTATTATGTATTCAAGTTACAAATATTGTACAATGCTCTGTGTAACAAAGAAAAGTAATTTATCGAGTCAAGAACCTTAGCAGCATGGACTTTATTATAAGGCAATCCAACACTTTTTAAGCTCCTGCAGGCCACACAAAATGACTCGGCGGGCTGCATTTGGGCCACGGGCCTTGAATTTGACACTTGCTAAACGTCAAAGATGAGAGTATAAACCGCATGTTGGTTGTGACTGCACAATTTAGTATACAACAGGTTAGGTTGTCAGAAGAAAATATTAATTTATGAACAAGCTTAAGTGGCTAAACAGATTGTAGAAATAAAGGATCAAGGATTATGATTAAAACATATTTACTGTTATGGTTTTTTTTTTATTGCTTTCCGATTCATGATTCGATACATTTTCTAAATTACTCTCTGTACATAGTGTTCAATATTAAGGCTACACGCCGTGCATATACAGCTTGTGTGGTTATGAGCAACAACAACGTCAACAACCTGCAAGGACGCACGCACGCGCGAAGTGTGATGCGAGTCTTATTCAGCAGCAGCAGCAGCAGCGGCGGCAGCATTGTGTGGGAATCGTCCCTTCACGCCACAGTCGTGCGGATGCGTCGGGGGAAAGAGCGCGTTCATGAAAAAGAGTCCGTAAGCTGTGATTGATTTCTAGGATGTAAACATGGCTAGAATGTTCCAGAGCCTTCTGGTGTTTACGGGAAGAGTCGCGCACGGCGTCAGAGTCGCAGGCTTCTGGTCACTGATATACGGTTACTGTTTGCTCTGCAGCCTGGTGGCGCTATTTAAACTTTGGTGGAGCCTCGTCCTTAGGCCGACCACCACCTTACAGTGGCACGTCCGTGACTGTCCCCCCGCATGTCTGTGTGACACGTCCTTGGGAACCCACTGCTATGTACGGATCAAGGTAAGACAACAAAATGTGACACGTTGTCGTTAACAACGAGGACGGCTGCGGTTCTTGTGTGTGGGTGTTTTTGTGTTTGTATGTTTGTGTTTTAACACTTACGACCATATTGTGTTTGTTAAAAAAAAATATTTTGAAGAATTTCACGTGTCTGTCTTTGCTACATCGTTCTACTCGCGTCAAATTAAACAACGACTATTTGGTTGGACGTAAGTAAAATTTTGTTATGGAAATGTACACGTAGAGTTAATAAAATGTTTTTATGAGGGTGAATAGCTGGATTGAAATGACCAAAATTAAACTGAACACGACTTCCGGCGTAGATGGAAAACAAGTGAACTTCTGAGTGTTGGTAAATAAAATGTTTGAATGTACAAATTAGCAAATAAATGCTAATTTATTAGTATAAATAATACATTTTTTATACTAATAATTTAAATAAATATATATATAATAGTAAATGAAATGTTTGAATGTACAAATTAGCAAATAAATGCTATCACAACATCACACAATATCACAACAAGCTTGCTCTGCTGCCACCTACTGACTGGAGGCTTGTTTATCATTCAAGTGTGAATAAAGGCTGTATACTAAAAGGGTCCCTCTCTCGCCCCCTGGTGACACCTGGTGCGCACCCCAATATTTGAAAAGCCCTGATGTGATATAGTGTGCACTTTCGGGGTTCAAATACTTTGCTAGAACTAAGCTATGAACTTGATCACTTTTTTTTTAGATTTTGCCCCAAACTCTTATTTAAAGTGTCATTCTGTATATGATTCTGATGACAATATGTTGTGGTGTAAAAATAGTGCAAGGACCTCTTGGTTCTACAGATTGCTTTGTTCTCTTAAGTGTTAAACATGCATGCAGCCCATAAGCCCCATTATCTTTGAGAATTGTTGTTAACGTTCCACCTCTTTATTTCTACGCTGCTTCCCTCAGGAGTCTGGCCTTAGGTTTCACTATGTCGCAGCTGGAGAGAGGGGAAAGCCTCTCCTGCTGTTTTTGCACGGCTTCCCTGAATTCTGGTAGGTGTAAAGAAGAGCAAGAAGTCAGTAAAAACATCACTCCTCTTTTGTAATTAAATGTTAATCATTCCTGACATAAAGTGAGACCCTTAACGCAATTGGTGACAGCAGAGCCTGACACGAAGTCAAGGATAAATGATTGGCTGCGTTGCATAAATGAACCATTTCGTATTATTGGCTTGACACCTGTCACTCAGTAAGATCACATCATTACGTTATTTTTCAGATCAATGGCTAATAAAATGAATACCTACAACACGGGTTATGTTGAATTCTATTTTATGACTCTAATGACCGTTACAATTAAAAAAAAATAATTACAGTAGTATGTGCAGGAGAAAGAGGAAGAGGATGAATGCGCGTATGTATCGTTCCTGCTACGGCATTCCACGAAGATTTATGGACATCAGTAAGCGATTGTTCGTATCTACGTCGTATCTAAGTCGTATCGTGGGGTACTGCTGTACTCTCAGACAAGCCCGCGCTGGCATGCGTCATCATAAATTTCTGTTTTGGCTGTGTTGTATTGGCAATAAAAGTCTTTCGGCTGAAAAACTAAAATGCACATTAAGGCCATTTTTGGCCGAAAATGTTTGTGGCTGAAAATTCAGTGCATCCCTCAATATTTTGTCCAAACATTCTGCATCCCATCTGTACTGAACAGGCCCACCCGTCAAATGTTAAATTTTGGCCCATGACCCAAATGTTTGCCCGCAACTAATCCCTAACTAAACTAAAACATAAACTTAACCTTTACCCATTTTAGCTTTAGGGTTTTTGTTACCCATTTTTAGGTTTAACCCTTAAGGTTAGGGTTTGTTTGAGTGTCTAGTTTATTCAAAATCACCATTTCACCTGTGTCTAACCTGTCTTACCTTGTTTTAAGTAACCAAAGTTTATCTAACACAATGTAATGTAATGTAACGAAACATAACCTAACCTAACCCAACCCATTCCATTCCATCCAAACCAAATCTAACCTAACCCTAACCTTACCTAAAGCCAGTTCTTACCTACAATTTGTAACTACTCACAAGCCACCAGCAACAGACAAGAGACATTTGAGACAAAGGTTAACAGGACTTTTTGTATCCATCAGGTTCTCGTGGCGCTACCAGCTTCGTGAGTTTAAGACTGAATACAGAGTGGTTGCCATTGATATGCGAGGCTACGGGGAGTCTGACCTGCCTCTCTCGACTGACAGTTACCGCCTTGAGTTCTTGGTCACTGATGTCAGGGACATTGTGGAGTACTTAGGTAAAATAAGACAGGAGAGCTGCTCGTCTGTACCTTCTCTTCTCTTTTTCTTTCTTTGAGGATGATAGGTAATTCTTATACTACAGTCATGTTGGGTTCAAAAATGATACGTAACAGCAACAGCATAGTGGCATGCCAAAATGCCTGTGAGGTGCCAAACAAATGGCCCGCAGGCCAAAAGCCCGGGCTCACTCGGGGTTAAATCCGGCCCTCTTGATGAATTTTGAAAATTAAAAAAATACACAAGCACTTCATGTTCAGGATATGATTAGATACATTTCAATAAAAATCTAAGTTTAATCTAAAATAATTGTACTTCTTTGCATGAAAACAAAGGGGACAAACAGTGACTCATTCCTATTTTTAAGTAATTGTTATAATTGTAGTCCATATGAGTTTGACCCTTTGTCCCTGATCT
>NC_024308.1:19100611-19102646 GCF_000523025.1 Cynoglossus semilaevis | reverse complement strand
GCAATGACTTGGTCCCACCTCTGCCAAGCACAACAACTGGCTTATGTTGACTTTGATCCACACTTGCATGCACAAAGCAAAAAAAAAACAAAAAACATTGCTGATCTTAAACATTTATAAACGTATCTGGTTACTATTTTCATTTCAGCTACAACTGAGTGAGCTTAAGCATGTCTCAGCATTTTTTTTTTAGGTTACAACAGATGCTGCCTAGTGGGTCACGACTGGGGTGGGACCATTGCCTGGATCTTTGCAATCCACTACCCAGAGATGGTGTCAAAACTCGTGGTCCTCAACTGTCCTCACCCGTCAGTGTTTACAGGTAACCATTTACTGTAGCTGACAACACATTTATTCTTTGCCAAGAAACAGTTTTTTCAGATTATTCTGGTTTGGTTCTTCGATTATTAATGTAATTATGATCACTTTATTCTTTTGCCTAAAATTGATTTTTAATGTATTATGACTTGCATCCATCTAGCACAGGGGTCGGCAACCTTACCCACTCAAAGAACCGTTTGCACCGTTTCGCACAGAAAAGAAAACACACCGTGAGTGAATAATTATTATTATTATTATTATGAATTATTCAAAAGACTTGTCTATTTGAGTCCCCAATTTTTAACGTCACTTTTGCAAGTTTGAACGTCGAGGGGGGTACAAAAAAATGTTCTTTTGCAAGCGTTAACGATGGTCTCGCAAACTTTAACGTCAAAATAAAAACATATTTTAGCCCTTTGATGCATGACCCATGATATACTGAGTTAAAAAATGTTACTAAGTGTTTTTATGTGTTTTTAGACATAAAACTAAGAACTGATTTGGTTCTGTTTTTATACACCCAATTTTCTTTTTGAATGTTGACACAATTATTCTGCAGTTGCAAAGGCTGACCACTGTATGGCAGTGTTGGGTGATTCTCAGGCATCCACTGTAGAGGCTTATATGCAACACTGCCATCAAAACCTATTCTTATCATAGAAAATGACATTTTCATAGCTGTCCACTGTAGTGACCGTCATGCATGAAAGGGTTGATTAAATGCTCATTGGCATGCAGTGTAGAGTAGAGTGGAGCGGGGGACACAGCGGCATCTTAGTCACCTGCTGCAGAAGCAGTTGCAGGGAATCAATCGGTGTGTATTTTTTAGTAGGGGAACAGAGGGTGAGAGCCGGGAGACACTACGTTGTCAGTGCGAGAGGACACGGACCACGAAAAAGGTGTGGACATGGAGATTTATGTTTGTTACCTTTCTGGTGGACAAAAAAAAAGGGCATCAAAATCTACTACTGGAGTCTGCATGTCTCATACGAGGGTAGCCCACAGACAGACGACACACACACACCTGTATTACACGCCGTATTTTTCAAACCCCGGGTTGTCGACCTCTGATCTAGTGCGACCTCCCATATTGACAAAATTATTCAAGTATTGATTTTCACAATTGAAATAAAAAATAAACCTTTGTTGTTCCTCATCTTAAAGTATCCTTTACTTTACTTGTATATCCTTACCTTCTTTCCTCTTTCCTTTTTTACTGCTTTCCTTTCTAGATTATGCTCTTCGCCACCCCAGCCAGTTGCTGAAATCCAGTCATTTCTTTTTTTTCCAGTTGCGTCATTTCCCGGAGCTAATGCTTTCCATCAATGATTTCAAGGTGCTTTGTGTTTTTGTTTTGTATGGCTTGTATTTGTACGTCATTAACACGCTTTCTGGCACAAAACACAAAACACAAAACATGGTCCTGATCAGAGTTAAATATAAATGGGCACCGTTGGCTAGCAGTTATTTAATTACCACAGTTCACCAATCGGAATGGTTTCTGCGTTTAAAAGTGTTAACCTTCAGAAAGCACCAATTGTGTTTTAAAAGGATTTAAAAAGAACTTAACAGTTGCCAGCTGTTCTTCTGGGGGTTTTTTTTTTCCTAATTTCCTGAAGGGGAATTTTTAGGGATATCCGATATTTACTCTTTGCTTATATCCGATATCAAGCAATACTGATAGATGCGGCCATTTAGGTTAAAGGCAGAGGAC
>NC_024308.1:19080562-19100548 GCF_000523025.1 Cynoglossus semilaevis | reverse complement strand
CATTGTGTTATCAGGTTTTCATTATCAAGGTAAAACCGATAATGATTCTTAGCGACATAACGTAATTAAGCTAATATCGGCAAAGAATAAATATCGGTTGTCCAATGTTATCGGACATCCCTAGAAACTTGATGTAATCTTCTGCCTCTGCTGTTGTGTTGTACCGCATTGTGGCAGGTCTATTATATTGCTGTCTCTACACTTCAGGCTGTCAAATCACTATTCACCAGCCGTAGCTCAGGGATTGGGAGGAAAGGCCGCTGGCTTACCGCAGAGGATTTAGAGGCCTATCTCTACGCCCTGTCTCAGCCGGGAGCTTTGACTGGCGCTCTCAACTACTACAGAAACGTCTTCAGGTGAGAAAATGTCCCGCTCACAGAGAGCATGATGCATCAGATACAAAAGCAAAAAAAAACCTCAGGCAGATGTCACATTTGAACCCCCAGGTGTCTTTACTCTCTCTGAAGCTTAGACGGGGCTGTAGCTGCTTAACCAACACATCATGCACCTGCCATTGTGAGATCCATTTGATTCACTGTCTTATACATATATAACATAAAGGAACATTGCTTTTAGAAAGTGACGGTAAAAACTACATCGGTAGTTTAACTGGAATAATTTTACTTACGCTGTCTGGGTTCACTACAACAAAACATTTGAACCACAGGACATACTTAATCCAGCACATGAAACAAAAGAAGAAGAAGGCAGTGAGACTAGCCCATCTGGGACCCACACTGTCAAGCTTCTTAAAAAAGAGAAAAAGTATTTCATTTTAAATGTACTGCAAGTATGTTAGAGTCAGCTGCCTATAGTTGAGAGGGAGATGATGGAGCTACAGCTAAAAAGATATTTAGTATTTTTCTTTAAGTCCACAGTTGTTTGTTTTTACTTTGGACAAAACACCCTTTATTTAACCCTCCCATGGTCCTTTGCTTTTTGTCCACAGCCACAGCGTCCTCGCAACGAGTTTACGTGTTGTCCCAGAATCAGAGTATTCAGAGGAAAACTTGGCTCAAGCCTTGCAGTGCAGCATCACACACACATACACACAAAGGCATATCATCACCTAGACCCAAAGGACAACACGAAGTTAATTATGAAAATGTCAGGGATTATTGCATTTTTAATTATACACATAGACCAAGTCACTAATAAAATGCCAATGTGACACTACCTTTACTTGCCTAAACTACAGCAGAACAACAAATACCCAATGCTGTATTCTTACATGAAAAATAACCAGTTGTAGTATATAACAAAAGTATTAAATGCTACAAAACGGAAAAAGAGAAATGGACAACAATACACCAAGAAATGACAGACTAAAAACAGTTACTTTTGGAAAATATGTAACGTATTTTCCGAACTATAAGTCACTCCGGAGTATAAGTTGCACCAGCGAAAAAAAATGCATAATGCAGAAGAAATAAAAACCCAACATATATAAACCGCTCCGGAGTATATGTTACAACGGCCAGCGAGAGTGCCCTCTAGGGGCTGTCAGTGTGAAAATAATGAACATGTGAAATGATATATTTTAATATACGAAGTCGCACCAAAGTATAAGTCACAAACCCAGCCAAAGGATGAAAAAAAAGCAACTTATAGTCCAGAACATACGGTAATGGAAATATGAACCATAAGAAAATGAAACACTTTCAAACCTATTTTTAGAAATGCTTTCTTCTTAATTTGTCCTACGTAAAACAGTCTGCCTGTGAGACCATGTCGATAGCTCGATATTTTAAAGTAAGCGAATGCAAAGGATACCCTGTTAGCTGAGCTAATACAGCAGCTGAAGTTGAAGTACTGTGATAGATTAGTCAGTAGTAACCGATTCATCTGTCGACTGATAACTGCACTTCGCTTTCAAGTACTGGCAACTCCGCATCAAATTAAATCAAGTAGCCTTTATTTTCATTTGCATTAGCATAACAACAAAATTTTGTTGGGCCCTCTCCACTCCTGGTGCAGTCAATTTACAGCTTTTAAGGTATACAATACGAAAAAAAAAACCTTTGATTTATCAGGTTGAGAAACTCTGCATCATTGACTTTATTAAATGCTTTTTAAGCTCCCAGTGTTCTACATATTTGTCATTCAAAAAAAAAAACAAATAAAAAAACATGGCACTCCACCAAAGAAAAATCTCATAAAAAGTATATGTAATGAAATGTATATAAATATGTTTTGTTTACTCACAATTTACTAACGGGTAAAATCTATGCCTGTTTAGTTGAAGACAACAACATATTCACAGGAATTGAAAAAAAGACACAAACTTCTGATTCTTTTTGTTTTGTTTTTGTTTTCATGGACCTCTACTGCCATCTATTGGAATATTTAATAGTTCTGAATGTCGCTATGCATTGACGGACAAAGAAAAAAATATTTGCAATGAATAGAGAATAGCTATCAGATCAATCAAGTGACAATGGATAATATTGCACGTCACCCTTGTCTGCAATATGACAGACGACAGACTACTGTTGTGTTTTTCAATATTTGATTCTGCAATTTTGACTGATCTGACCGATCCCGGGTGTCAGATCGAGCCTTCTCTAATTCAAACAAAATGAATGAACCAAAATAATAGATACGTGTCCACCTAAAATGAGATAAATGACCTTTTTGATGATAAAATGTCTCCAACTTTAACTCAGTCTTCTTTCCCACTTTTGCTCTCTTCAGCTTCTTTCCCCTGAGCCAGAAACATGTCAGATCTCCAGTGCTGCTTCTGTGGGGTGAGCACGACACTTTTTTGGAGCAGGAAATGGCCGAGACGTGTCGCATCTACATCAGGAACCACTTTCGTCTCAACATCATCACTGGCGCTAGTCACTGGCTGCAGCAGGACCAGCCTGAGATTGTAAACACCCTCATGTGGACTTTTCTCAAGGAGTGACATGGATGCAAAAGCTCCAGGACCTAACTGACACAGCAGCTTCCTCTCCCTTCTGATCCGTCTTAACCATCTCTGACAGGTGATGCTGAGCTGTGGTGTTTTTTTGTTTTTTTTTTCACATAAATTTACATTTGAAGACATTGTTTAATTTAAACTTGAAAGAGGACATTCTTTTCAATTATGGGGAATTTGAAATGAGATTCAGTGTATATCCTCCTGGACAATGTTGACGCTAGGACCAATGTCTGTGTAAAGACACGCTGTGCCAGCTGATCCAGAACAGCCCACGGCAGGATGAGGCCACTGTCGTGCTTCAAGTCAGTTTGGTGATGTGGGATGTTAAATGATAAACAAGCCTCCAGTCACTAGATGGCAGCAGAGTAGGCTTTATTAATGTATTTTTTTAAAAATCAGGGGATTGTATGCAGTATGCAACTACATACAGTGTATTGCACAGATAAATAAATGAATATCAGCAAGCGCTAAATGAAGCTGTGTCCATTGGTACTGTTGGGCAGGCAATCTCCTAAGGCCTAAGACAACTTACAAAAAGATTCCGTAAATGTGACAGGAGAGTGTTTAGTGTTAGAACGGATGGAGTTAGAAAATGACTTGTGAGAACGGCAACACACAAACCATTTGTGCAACAGGCAAATTGGACCGTTGTGTAGGGGGAAGAGAGGAGGATCGCATTTGTGTAAAAATAAGTACATCATGTCGCAGCTGTGGTTGAGTTGTGCATCATGGGTTGGTTTATAGTTTATAGTTTTTTTTGGTAATTTCAACATCAGATCTGCTACACTGCAGACTGTCATTTTTTTTTTTTTTGTCAAGTCCCCCTTCGAACCTATTTTTTTTTTCTTCAGTTCCCTTCTTCTGATTAATGTGTTTAAATAGAGGAACTTTCTTTGATGAAATTCTCACATATCTCATCAGCTAAAAGTAAACGTCTACTTTCGCCCTCGTTTTTATGTGCATTGGTTTTAGGTTCATTCACTTGTTGAATTTTATTGTCTTCAAAAAAAAAAATACACGAGGACTGTGACCTTTGTTATAAAAGGGTGTCCAGTTTTGAAAGCTACACAAGCATTGTTTTTTAGTTAGAAAAGGATGAACATTTAGAATGCATTCCATTTTAGGTCAGATAGTAGTAAGTCTACAGTTGATATGATGGTTTAAGACAAGTTACTGAAGTTCTGATAACAACTCAAGCCGTCGTGAAGATGTACCGTAATGACTAAAAATCTATGGAGCGAACATTTTGAATTATACTTCTCTTATTCTGCATATTTTCCCGATTTAAAAACAGCTGTGAAACACCTTTTCCAACCTGCTGTTATATGTCTAAATAAAATAAATAGGAAAAAGATGTTTTTGTCATGTTCAGGAACGTTGATTAATCAAGTGACAGGTGAGACTTGGGTCTGGGCTTCTCTGCTTTGGCTACTGGGCCTGCGACCTGACCTCTGATTAAAAAAAAAAAAAAAGTAAGTGATCATTTGGTTTATCATGAATAAATACATTTAATTTAATACAAAGCTATAGTGATTTGTGATTAATCGGATTCCAGCCAGCATCTTTCAATTACATTACAATAAAATTATTTAAATATTAACCTTTATTTATTTATGATTCTTTTTTTTTTTAAATTACATTATAATCGTAACATATATTTAAGCTCCTTTCCACAAGTTTTTCTCCTCTGACATATATATATATATATGTATATATATGTATATATATATATGTATATATATGTATATATATACATATATATATACTTGCTGATAGAGATAGAGGCGGAGATTGATGGAGTTTAAAGACCTGTGTTTTTGTTTCCAGCCAGACTATGTACATTTCTCCCATCCTTGTTATCCATTTCAAGGCAAGGAGGGTTGAAAGAGGGAGGGATATCTGTTGCCATGGTGAAGGTTCTTCGAGCAGCTGCTGATTCGCCCACCACTGTCGCAGATACCGTACTGGACTTCTCGTGTTCTATCCTTCCTTTCATCCGACAGCCATTCGAGGAGGATAGCGTATTCTTCGACAATCTTTTAAACAAAATTCTCCCGCTGCTGACCCTTTTTTTTTTTTTTTTTTTTTTACTGAACAGAAATGGGAGACCATTATAAGCACAGGTAGAAGATACTATCAGGTAGGAGAGATTATAACGGTGTATGTGTGTGTGTGTGTGTGTGTCTGTTTCCTCCCCATTAGCTTGGGCTAGCACACGGGTCCTGATTACTGCTTCATTCGCGCTGCAATTTATTTCCATATTTAGCGCGATGTTTTGTCGTCATTACTTCATTTGTGATTCCTGGAAAATGCGCCATGTTTGTTTTTCGAATGGTTTTAAATTGTCGTCTTTTCACATTATTGCGCACTTCACAATTAGGTGCTTCCGTGTGTACATGCTACAGTTGGGCCATAAATATCAATATATGTCGTTCAATAATAATTAATTCAGCACTACCAGTGTTTCGTCAATTTCAGCTCCTGTATTTCTTGCCGGTGTAATGGGATGTTACAGTATGTATCACGAATTTTGCCCCACATTCTTGACAGAGAGCACATTTGTGTGTTTGGTTTCCAGCAAGCTAGTGTACTGAAATCATTTAGCCATGTATTTATCAAGGGCATACGACGCCATTGTTTGATTAAATATCAATGCACAGCTGTGCATCAACGTGTTGTTCTAATGTTTTTACATTCCTGTGGCCAAGTCCAACACAAAATGTGTTAAAAACAAAATTAGGAAAGATGCACTTGAGCTGTCATTAACAAAACAATGCATTACGTTTTCGCTTAGGGGTGGCAAACAAATGGCTCGCGGGCCAAAACCGACCCAGCATGATTAATTTTGAAAATAAAAAAAGTACACTCCGTCTTCAGGAAATGTTTTGTAAAATTTCATTATCATTAATAAAAAAAATAATTAAATATAGTTAAGTTTTATTTAATATATACATATTGTTGGTCTGGCTCACTTGACATCTAATTAGGTTGTATGTGGCCCCAGAATCAAAATTAGTTTGACACCCCTGGTTTATTTTTTAATCCTTTCTTTATATATTAACAATAAAGGATAGATTGGATGAGTTGATGAAAAGCCATTATTTACATATATACAAACTCACATGTAAAATGATTTTGCAATGAACCTTACTGTGGTTTTTGACCATTTTGTTAGACTCTCCACTCCCCTTTCTTTGCTTAATTTTTGGAATGTTACTGCTAGCATCAGTGTCGCTCCAAGACAATATATGCATTGCAAAGTCTGGATAATGTGATTTCATTTGAAATAAAAACAGTTTCATCTGTTATTGTTCATACGTCTGCACATACAGCAAAAATTGTTCCCTGAGTTTAACCTATCCATAAAACAGGAGCAGCAGGACTTTTGGTTCTTGGTCAACACACCAGAGCCCGGTTGTTGCTGGAATGCCAAACAGCAATCCTCACTCCTCGAAGCAAAACTGTAACCGCAAGGACCTAAATTCAAGTCGGAATTGGTAAGTCGTATGTGACTGATGGTGTGGCTCAGAGAGGGCCGGTTCCTCAAAATATTTGATTTCACGATGTCAGGAGAATCCCTGGAATTTAAATGGACACACTGTTTTTTAATGCAAATAATATGAATTCCTGTTGTCCAAATTAAATGTGGTAAACCTTCCCTGGGGGTAACTATAGCTCCTGGGTATTTGTGTTTTTGTTACCTCAACAACCTTCACATACATACAAATTTAAATTTGATTTTAAACATTATAAACCACAATACTTGGTTCTCTTTAACGCAGTTGGAGCTACCAAAGAAGACCAATGAAAGTTGCACACCGTCAGTGGCTGTCTGCCTAGTTTTGTGTTTGCGTAATGTTCATTTAGTACAGTGCAGAATGAGCAGATGTGCTTAACCTTTGAGTTGTTTACAGTATTGGTCCTCAAAAACGGAAGGACATTTGAAGAAGACACTTCCAGATTTTAGGAAAATGATGTAACATCTATTAGTTGTCGGACACATTACACCCAGAAAAAGTCAATTTTGCATGATATTGAGACCATAATATGAACACAGGCAATATTAAAAGTACGGTACCATACAGTACTTTACATTTCTCAAGAAACTTTTTGAAGCTACATTTGAATCCGCTCAGATCTGCCGGAGAAATTTACACATTTAATTATCAGCTGGCCAAGTTAACGTGTTATCATTTTCAACCATTATTTAGTTATGAAAGTACGTCGCTCACTGTATTGGATCAATCACAAGCAAAGCTTTTCTCTTTTAAGTTAACTGGTTGGAGTTGTAGTTGTTTTCTTCTCGCAGTAGAACGGGCTTGAATTGAGAGGAACGAAGGAATAAAACAGAGATGAAAAGAAATAGCGGCCACACAGTACACACCGAAACAAGACGCTGTCGTTTGAGTAAGGATTTTGTATGTATTTCAATAACTATTAATAGATAGGCAGAGTGTAATGGGTGTATGAAAGAAAAAAAGACAAGCGCTCCTGATGCTGATAAATGCTAACATGCAGCAACAGTCGCTGCTTGACGATGCCAGCATCTTCCAATTGCACCTTTTTCTTCTAAAAAATTATAAAATTGTTAAAGTAATAACCTTTATTTATTGGATTCTTTAAATAAATTCATTGTAAAATTACATTATTATAAATTGTTACATTCATTAAAAAAACAAAAACAATGTCTTTTTCCATGTATTAAAAAAAAATTGATTGATTGCATTCTATGTTTTTTCTTTCAGCAATAATTGTAAAATGGCCTTTATTTGATCCTCATCAGACCGCTGTGTGCAGATAGACTTCAATTCGTAGGACTGCATCCTTCATGAAGTCTGAAGGACTGGCCAAAGCCAACACACCAGGAGAAGGTCACTCGTTATCATCTACGACTGCAAAAATGTTAGATGATGGAATAGCAGCAGCAAAAGAAAAGTCATCTTCAGCCTCCGAACTGGTTGCCAACGACACTGAGGATTCAGTTGTGACACAAGATTTAGCAGCCACCACCCACCCTAAAAGCTCTTACGTAACTAAAGGGCAACAAAAGAAGCCAAACCTAGGTATCAGGCCTAAAATGGTGGCCTCAACCTGCACATCATCTGCAAAGCCTCAGAAGAGTCCAGTAGGAAAAGGACAGGTCAGCCCGTCCGCCTTGCTGTGTTCTCAGCCTGTTGCTTCTTCGTCTGGCAGCACCTCACTGGAGAATGGAGCCAGCAGCCCAAGTAAAGGCACAAAATCCACCTCAGGTTTAGTCTCTTAATGATATTTATAAAAATATGTTACCATAGTACCATTACGAAATAGTGTCCCCATATGTTATAGGTATGCACAGGCAGCTAAACAACATACATATCAGCACACATATGCTGTTAGTTAGACAGTCACACAAATGTGAAATGAATGTAGAAAGACATACGTTTTTGCTATGTATTCATTATCTATTTGTGCCAAATGTTCTCTACCTAATGGTTCTGTATGAATACGCAACCGTAACAGCCTATCTATAGTGAGAGTGAAAGTTTTGTAAGGATTAAAAAAGTAGAAATACTACAACAAATAAGCAAAAAAAAATTGACTTGAATTCCTTAACTTGAATTCCCATTTTATTTTAGGAAATGTTTTGAAAATGTGTTTGCAGGATTTTAAGTGAATATTAACAGTACACAATAATCAATTACCTGGATGATGAACAAACAAATCAGTGTTTGATTTCTTTTTCATGATTTTCTGTATTTCAGGAGAAAAACCCAAGTCGCAGATCAAAGCAGTGAACAAAGTCCCACTGACGAAACCTCAGAAATTAGACTCCAGAAAGACCAACAGGTGGTTTACTTTTCAACTTTTTCAAGTTTATAAATATCCTAATAATGATATAATGATAATGATATAGTATTTATGAAAGCAGATATCAGTCTGATAACTCACAGCTAAAACATGTTTACATTATTTGCATAGACTGCTACCTTTGTCTTGATCAATTATTTAAATTTAAATCGGGGAATCCCAGGTAGATTCTGATCAATTTTTTTTTATTCTTTTGCAGTCCTTCCAGTAGGACAGGTATTAAAGATGGCTGCAAAGTAAAAACTGGTGCAGCTGAGAAAGTGTCCAATTCACCAGGAACAGGCTCTTCTAGAGGAAAAGGAACATTGGACCATCACGGTAAAGTATTTGCTTATGCTAAAAAGAATTGCAAACATATCATGCAGTAAAATATCCATCATTGTATTTTGTGTGTTGTTAATTCAGTATCCAAGGTGGGATTTTCTACAAAAAAGCAAGAAAAAAAAGAAGACGGCAGGAATAGTTTAAAAGCCTCGACAGGACACAACACCAATTGTGAAAAACCTAAAAAGAAGATCATAAAAACGAGTTCAGAAACAAGTGACACAACCAAATCCCTGTCTACGGTTACTGCTGCCAAATGTACACCCAAACTGAGGAGTGTTACCGAAACACCTGCGGAGAAGCTTTCACCAAATTCTGCATCCAAAGCCTTAGCTGCTGCTGCGACCCCCAAAAAGTCAGCAACAAAGGGAGGAGAGATAAAGAATAGTAGAAGGATCAATTGTAAATATGAGCCTGGCCCAACTAAAAGCAGTAAGCATGTTGCAGCGCCTAAAGCACCTGGATTTGGTGACCAAGTGATACATAGCACGGAGTCAAAAAACCAAGAAGGAGAAGAAGAGTTGCAAATCTGTGCAAAGCTGAAATTGTCAGACACAAGTGTGCCAACCGAGAACAAGGTTATTTCTGATCTCTCAGATGATCGTCGGCAGATTAAAGAAAAAGAAGCTAGCGAATCCCCCAACAGCATCATCCGTAGTCACATTAGCGAAGTGCAGACCCGTGTGGTGAGCTTCCCAAACTCGCAGAAAGGTAAAGAATCCCCCGCTGACAGGCCCTGCAACGTAGTAAGCACAACTACCCCACTAGAGGACTCCTTGAGTGGAATCCACCCTCAAGTCAGCCCCGAATCTGAGACTGGCAGCACCCACACTACCTCCTCCGATGACATTAAGCCCCGCTCAGAGGACTACGACGCCGGAGGTTCTCAAGACGACGACTTCTCACATGAACGCGGCGTTTCCAAGTGTGGAACCATGCAGTGTCATGATTTTCTGGGTCGTAGCAGCAGTGACACAAGCACTCCGGAGGAGTTAAACGTGTGTGAAGGAAGGCCTGGGCTGAGGGTTGAGGTGTGGCTGCATGGAAGGGAGGTGGAGACTACCAGTGAGGAGGACACTGAGAGGTGCCACCGTCGTTCCTGGTTGGTAAGAGATGAGGTTTGTTTTGCAAAGGAAACCTCAGAGCCGGAGCTGAGTGCGGGTGTAAAACGTGTCCCGGACCACCAGCTCTTCTCCTCGGAGGATGAAGAAAACGAGGACAACGAAGAGGAATCGGAAGACGAAAGGTCAGCCGTGGAAGTTACTCCAAGTCAGGTTTTAATGGCGCCGGTTGACCCATCACTCCAGTCTTTAGGGATTGTCAATCTAGCGTTTGATGATGACATTTTGGACCATGAGAAAAGCCAAGTGGAAAACCAGCCCAACAGTAAAATCCATCGATCATTGTTGTTGTCAGTTGATGAGTGCGAAGAGATATGCTCAGAGGAGGGCAATGTACAAACACCAACTCAGAAACCGGACGATGCATCATCTCATTGTGACGTCCCTCCCCGTGACCAACAAAACCATTTTCAAAAAAGTAACGATATTCAAAACGAGGAAGGAAGATGTGAAAAATCTCAAGTGTTCCTGCCAGAGCTTCAGGAGTCCGTGCAGGTCAAGGGGGAATACACCAAGGAGGACATGGGTAATTCCAGTATCATAAACTACACCAGAGATCTTCCTCCTCAGGAGCGACCGTGTCAGCTTGACCTACGACACGCTGAACAATACAAGGGCGGTCCACAAAGCATTCACGTAAAACTCTCAGAAAACAAGAAAGATGACTTTCACCTAGTACTGAATGAACTGAAAAGGAACACTACTTTACCTGCTTCACAACATCCACCAGGTAATGTATGACCTATAGATCTTTCCTAGACCTTGCATTTAAAACTAAGCTGGAGCCTATAACCTATTACATTTCTTAACATTTTTTTTTCTCTTTATGTAATTTTCTTTGTTCATTTACTACACCACTGTGTACACAATTAGCTTCTATTGTGTACCTTGTGTGTCAGTCTAAAATACACAGTATTTACCAGTGAACGCAGGTTACAAACATCATCTATAGAGCCCTGTAGAGATGTTTCACATTGTTACGTGCAAAAGCTTTGAAGGTTTTATTTTCTAATAAATCATCGCAGAGGCTCTATAAGCATAAAGGTCAAAAGATGCTGAAGCTGAAAGCTACGTTGCATTTCTTTGGCCACCATTAGGTGACTTTTTTTAAATTGTTGTTCCCTGCAATACGTCATACGTATGACTGTGCTATCAAATTGTCATTGTCGTCCATTCCTTTTTTAATTTAACCATTCGCTGTTTTTACAGTCCCCATTACCTTTTGTCCCAATTCAGTGGATAACGTAGATGCAAATATGTCAAAAAAATGTCAAACAGACATAATGTCTTCGATATGTGATGTCCCTTTAGAGCAGTTTGCTCTCTTGTCTTTTTTTCGTTCCACCAAAAGTGTTCGATGTAACATTACCTTTACGTTTTCAGTTACATCATCATTTTTTTTGAAGAAAAAAAAAAAAACAAGAGTGTCGCTTAGTGGTGTGCTAATCTTTGTTTGTTTTTTTTCTCAGTTTGTAAATGTCTTTAGTAAACGACTTAAATGAAAAGCATGCCTCACTTGTGGAATGGGCAGATGCAGCATACATTACAAAAACGTCCCCCTGTATTTTTTTCTAACTGATGTATTTGCATTTTAAAGTAATAGTTCTATTAGCGTTATCATACATTGTAAATATTAATACTGACTGAGAAAGAACCAAAACAAAGCCACCAGGAAACACATAAATCAGTCTTTGTTGTGTTTTTTTTTTTTTTTTTTAATTAAATCTTTTGTAACACAACACAAGTTTCTTAACTTAACGTATCTGTGTGTCAGGTGCCTTTTCGTATAGCTACCTTGGAATCATTTATAATGCATGTGTGGTCACCTGAATTACATTTCTTTTATTTATGATATTTATATATCTAAAAAAAAAAGGCTGCCAGGCTAAAATAAACAACATTTTTAGCTTCTGAGTGAAAAACACATATCCTTAACAATACAATACCTTTGACAAATTAGATCTGTCAATTCCCAAACTCATTTCCTTTTTTTGGGATGTATTTTAAAATGTGGTCATAATTTTCACAACCAGTACAAATGGTTTTTTTTTTACATAATAGACCAGTGACTTAAAGGCAGCCATAAATTGATCCCTGGTTATATATGGTTATAAAACTGGAAACAAAAGGTTGGTCCTCACAATGCATTGTACCTCGTACAACCACGCCTAAGGTGTAAAAGTATAAGTAAATGTGATAGATTCATCACTAGCTTACTTGCCTTCATATTCTAATGATCCAGGTAGCCTTTTAAACAACATTATTTAAAAAAAAAATGCAATGAAGGTCAAACATTTTTTTTCTGTTTTTACTGAAACTAGCCTTTTAAACAACATTATATATATATATATAAAAAAAAATGTTGACAAATGAACCCGTTTGTCATTTTTCGGTATTGTCAATTGCTTTTAGGGAACAGTGGTTGTGAGAGACTGGATCAAATCTGCACACATGACCGCAGCCTATCCCAAGCTTTGTCCCCCAATTATGAGAGGGACATGGCGGAAGCTTTCAGACACAGCTCAGTCAAGGACAGGATCTTCAAATTACAAGAGCAAAGAGATGTGGGAGAACAACAAAGGCAGGACCTTGATAAAAGTTACTATTTTGCCGAGAGGGACTGGAGCCTTCTAAGGCAGCTACTCTCAGAATATAAGTCCACTCTGGGTGTAATAAACCCAGTCCCTTCAGAGCTTAACCTGGCCCAGTACCTCATCAAGCAGACATTATGCCTTTCACGGGACAACCTAGACTTGCAGGCTTTGCTGTCACCCGAAAAGGAAACGTATACACGCTGGGCAGAGCTCATATCCCCTATGGATGACACATCAACCTCCTCCACTAGCATCAGCGTGACCAGCTTCTCACCAGAAGATGCTGCATCACCACAGGGGGAGTGGACCATTGTTGAACTTGAAACGCATCATTGACCACACAAAATGATAGTTTCTGTACAGGTGACATCCAAATAATGTCTGGTTCTTACCACAGTTGTTATGCATGCTGACATGTCTCTACTGTATATTGTTTATGTTAAATAATCAAGAAAAGCAAATTCAAGCATGTGTTTCTCTTGGGATTGTGTTCAAATAAAAAATATACGACCATTTAATGGCAAATTAAAAATGACACTGTTATATAAAGAGATGTATATCTGTCTGTGCCTGTGTTTTCAGAGGAATTTTGTCAGATTGCGCACTTCCGGTCTGACCTCCTCGAGCTTTTATTTTGGTACTTGTGGTTACCGACAGTGCGAATTTGATGAAATATTTAGTTTGATCCGAAATACATAGATTCAACATTTACTTTTAACATTTAGATTTAGTATTTAGATTTAACGTTTATATTTAACAGCTTAGTGTAACATTTAATATTTACATGTAATTATTTAATAAGTTAACAAATATTGTTGTAAATCTGCTTAAATGTAATTTTCAAAGAATTAACGATAAAAAACATTTTTAAAAATTCAAATTAAATTAACGACTTTTTCAAAGAATTAACGATAAAAAAAAAAACAGTTTTAAAAATTCAAATTAAATTAACGACATGTTTCACATAAACCTACGACCTTAATGCCCTACAAACGATGAAACGGAGCTGGAAAAAAATCAGCTAGCAGCTGCGACGACGTTTCTATTGTTTGTGCTAAAGAGCAGGGTCAACAGATTCGGTTCTCCGTGAACGTCACACCTCACTTTTTAAAAAAAGAAGTTATGGCGGAGACAACTACTTCTTGGAACACAACTATTATACTCAGCACTGCGCTAAAGGTAAATGTTGAATATAACACGTTGGTGGAAAACCTTTAAAATTCGGCATTTAAAAAATATTTTAATAATTGACTTTGCATTTTTAATTTTGAATCGCCAGAACCACACCATAAGCAGGATGCTAATGGCACAACAGCATCGTATCAGATTCTCTGAAACTGTTGAGAAAGGAGCCTTAATTTTTCCTCTGTCAGGTAAAACTAATATTTATTTATTTATTTATTTTAAACGTCCCTCTGTCAGGTAAAACTAATATTTCTTTATTTATTTTAAACGTAGGTTTTTAACATTTTGGCCATAGCAGGTACCGACGTATTATTTTCAAAATAAATAATGTAAATTAAGGGATAAACGGCAGTTTCAACATGCAAACAAGGTGAACGTTCTATATGACAATTATCAAGCAGTACAGGCCCACTGTAACTACGACTTTATCGAAAAGAGCGATTTTATTTACACATGTACTTAGATAAAATGGAGCCTTTGCATATATGTATATACTGTAGAGGTGTAAACTGAATTATAATTTTCTAATAGGACATTTTAAATTTGAACGTTGGTGTATTCAGTTGTAAAATAATAAGCATTTTTTTCTAAACAAAGATTTCCAGTCAAATATTTTATTATTCAATGATACATTAGTAATGTCAACATTTTACCTCAGAAAACATTGCAGCAACAGTAGATGGTAAACTCTTCATGTCCATTTGTGTGTTTTCCATCAGGGAATGCATTTCTGTTGGTTGATCTTCAGAACCATCTGGAACCTTCCGAGGAGTCAGAACTCATTAAAAGGATAGACATTTTTAGTCAGGTTCATCGCAACAGCTTTCTGCTTTTCTATCTACCTTTTAGTGGGAAAAGGGGTCTTCAGATACTGTCTGATATTCAGTGCAGGTAAATTGAACACGTTGGATTTAGTAATGACTTGAGTTGTGATCCGGTTTGCTTAGTTAAACGCAGGTGGAGTGGGGTACATTTTAATGCATTATTTGACTGGATATCTGTACCCCTTTCAGATTCTTTCACACAAAAGTCCGAATTTTACCTGTACGAAACAACAATGAGGTCCTCAATGGAATGCTGACAATCGCTAAGGTAAATGTTGTAGTGACAAATGATACTATAATCTCTCTGACAATGGGGCTGTAATCCTACAGCCACATACAATCATATTATTAACAGGCAAAACAAAATCATCTTGAATACTAAGGTTGGTGTCTTTTGCCAGTCATCCAGGTTATTTAATCCAAAGCAGTTTAGAATCTGGCATTTGAACAGTTGGTTAATATATATATTTTTATATATTCTTCTATACCATGTCACTCCAGTTTCCTAGTTTTTAACTGTTTCCGGTGCTAGAGATCCGATGTCTACATCCTCCTTCAAACCTATCACAGTGCTTAAAATACAATTTGACAATTTAATTGTGTGTGAAATATGTATTTATCAGCAGGGCAAGATGCACTTTTCATATTAAGATACAAGTAAAAATGATATTAATAGTTTGAGATAGCAGTAAAAAAAACCCAAAAAAAAACCTGTTTTACAATCACCTGTTGCCTCAACAGTGTTAGTGAAGTGTGTATTTATTGTAATTATTGGTAGCAGTTTGGTTGGTTGTGAGATATATGGATTTTATGTCAGCAACAAAGATGTGATTTCAATGTAGTAATGTTAACCTTGGGTTCATTGTTAGGGAGGTTGCAACGGTTTCGTAAAATTCCAGCAAATTTAAGGGTTAATGGTGACAGAAATGTTCCACGGGAAGTTAAACTCTTAAATTATTGGCAATATTCAGAAAATGCACTACGGGATTATATGACTAATTGACTAAAAGTAAACCATATCTATCCAAATGTTAGTAGTATAAACAGTTTGCTTTGTCATTGCCATTTCTCCCTGCTGAGAAATGACACAAATTTCTATTATTTTATTGAAGTTGATTTTTTTTATTTAAAAAAAAAATTAATGTTTAGTTATATATCACTCAGGGATTTTCCAACACCATGCATTTTATTTTCAATAAATAGGGTTACGTTAGGGTTAAGAACGTTAGGTTTGCCCTTATGACCACCTCTCAAATTTATGAGCCACTAACAAAAAGTCACCTTCTGTGACTCCCATGTTTCTAGGACTCACCTCTGCATGTGATGGAGGAATGCATGTTGTATATTACATGTAGGGGGCATGGCGTGCTGATTCTCTTGTAAAATATTGACGTATTCTCTATATTTTCCACCCCAATCATGGTTATGCATAATCCCATATCCATAGATCTATTGTTTTATTAATTTATCACCTTTGCCTTGTCCTATTTTTTCTTTTAGGCCACCAGTAAGTCCCACATGGACAGTATCTGTTTCCGGATGTCTCTGGCTCAGGCCCACATTGTTGAAAGTAGTGGCGTATGGGAGTTTCTCAAAGGCACACTCAGCTGGTAAAAAGGTCATCACAGCTTTGTTTTTGTCGTGGTTGTTATTTAGCCGGAGTCGAGGGAACATGGACGTGACAAGTAAACTGGTTTACAGAATAGTTGTTGTGCTTGTTTGACAAAGGAAATATTTCAACAGTGTTTGGCTTCAGTACATTTGCACCAAAAGGAATTTCCATTTCCAAAAGGAAAAAGTATTTTCAGTGGTTCAGTTAAAAAAATTACATGTTGATTGTTTTATAGTAATTTTAATTTTGTTGGGTCAGAAAAATTTGTAGTTGCCGTGGTTTTTGAATCAGTTCCATTTGCAATGATATTCAAATGGGTGCAATGACGGTGGTTAGAAGAGTGTCTACTATTGTATGTATCAGAACTAATTATTATTACATTGTTTGGGAAGTCTGTATTAAACAAGTAGCTCTCAGTTTCACCAGGCGTCACCACCCCTGGTCTAGAGACTCACACACGAGTAAGCAGTTAGCTTTAATGTCCAGCAGGGGGAGTCGTGTAACACCATTAAAGAGCAGTGAACAGTGAACAGCTTGTGCTGGTTTCTATTTCCAAAATAATTTTTTTTTACATATCATAGCTTTTAAGTAAAAAAAACTGTTTCATGATAGAATCTTAAAAATGTGAGAAAACTTGATTTATTTTTAAGTTATTTGCCAGAGTGCTTAACATCAATAGAATCTTAAAAATGTGAGAAAACGTGATTTATTTTGTTAATAAGTTATTTGCCAGAGTGCTTAACATCTAGATTTGTCAAATAAACAACCACTTAAAATTGTATTTCTGAAATATAATTGATTTTTACGTCACACCACACCTATGCTACTTACGCTACCGTACCTTAAATAATAATAATAATAATAATAATACTTAATAATAATAATAATAATAATACTTAATAAGTACAAATACATTACTCTGTGACAGTGATTTTGCAACTCTTTAGAATCTAATACAGATCTGCTTTAGGCGTGGGACAGGCGTGCAGAAAAATCGAGTTAAATTCGAGTTAAATTAAAAGACACTATACTATATATACTATATGAGTAGTAGGATTCGTTGTTTGTCTATATATATGTTGCTCTACAATGGACTGGCAACCTGCCTATAATATCAAAGAATTGGACATTTCTTTACACCAGTTAAATAATAATGGCAGGCTGTTGTATGTTGTACAATCTAAGAATTTGTGGAAATCAGCAGGGATTGTTGTGGTCTTTGCAAGGAAAGCGATTTTTTTTTTTTTTTTTTTGCATTCTATAGATATTTAAAAAAATTCTCCCTTAAAAGATAGTTAGTGTTGTTGCTTTTTTTTTTTTTTAGCACCTCTAGTATGGTTATAGTAAATTACCTCATTAGCGTACATTACCTCATGCGGCGTATAGCAGGAGTTGCTGTATCTATTATTTAGGTAATCAAATTACATAAGTCAGATTTGTTGTATTTATGCTTGTTGGGAATACTGCTAAAATAGATTTTTGACCTACATTGTAATAATGTAATTCTGTGAATCATCTAATAATTACTACTGGGACAAAGAAATTGTTTAATTTTCTTTTATTTTGTCATTTGAAAAAAAAAACAAAACATGGCAAGAAACAAAGCATTTTTAATATATACAAACGTGATTGATTTTTCTTTGGGGGATCATTAGACTTTTGGTCGAGTAAAAAACAAGGGTCCTCAAAGTTCTTGGCTCATAATTATGATTCATTTTTTCCTCCCAGTGTTCACTGAAGTGTTTTTTATGCGGAAAGCAAGACCCCAGTGTACTGACGGTTAATGGAGATGTTGGTCTCACAAGGGGGAATTCTGACCCAGACCCCTTTTTGTAAAAGCTTTGCCCCCGGAGCAAACAATTCGTGGAGGGCTGGTGCAGTTTTAATGCACGTCGGTGCATTTGTGTTGACATGAGTTTGTGTCATGGAGAGAGAAAAAAAAAAAAAGCTTTGTTTTGTTAGTTCCACTCTTCTTTTTCATTGGTTGAAAACGTTGCATGTGTTAAATGCCGGTCGAGGTGGGAATTGGAAGAAGAGAAGGGGCGGGGATACGGACACACGGCCGTGTTTAGTGAGTGTAAGCCTCCATTTGCCATCGGGGTGCTGTGGGAAATAACAGCATCAACTAATCTGTCACTCCAGACCACTTCTCTCTCGGAGTTTGTATGTTGGCCTTTTGATTACAATTCCCAGAGTTGTTCCAGATCATTACACACCAGCCCGGGTGGCTTTATAGACACAGATAACAGCTGTATCTGAATTTGATCAATAAAAGGCGTGCGCGCGCGCACGTCCCACCCTGTCGACTCTACTATCCTATGCACACACTCCTTTGCCTGGAGCAGGCTAAGACGGCCAACAACTCCCTTGGGTGGATGAATGGGAGATGTTACACGAAAATAGGCTGTCAAAGCGCTTCCGTCATCTCGGTTTCTCTCTCTCTCTGCGCTATTAAGATGCTGACACTCGGTTGTGTTCGAGGTGATACAAGGTTTGAGCTTTAGCATTTTCATAAAAAAAAACTCTATATGGTTTTCACTCGACTTTAAGTCATGTGCGTCCATCCGCCTCACTCGTTGTTTCATTTATAACCTAAAAAAATTAAGCTTTTGTTTTCATTTTGATCTTCTTTGTTGACCTGTGAAGACAACAGCTGAGGGTAGAAGAACATTAATATTATATCATCGCATTATTAGATTGTATTTCCGGAGTATACATATCATCACATTATTAGATTGTATTTCCGGAGTATAAGTCACACTTTTTTTTCATCCTTTGGCCGGGTTTGCGACTTATATATTGAAAAATTATTATATTTCACGTTTGTTATTTTCACACTTGCAGCTTCTAGAGGGCACTGGTGGAACTTGTTCTTCGGAGCGATATGTTTATTTTACTTCTTCGTTATGCATTCCGTGGCCGGTGCGACTCATACCGCGGCGCAACTTAAAGTCAGGATAATGCGGTAATCATAATAATATATCCATTTTCTTGAAATGTTTGGAACGATGGAGGAGTAAGGCCCTGAGATAGAACTCTCGCTTTCAACAAGAAATGTGCTCAAAGGAAAGGGATATAGGAGAAGGCATGATTCAGAAAGTCAGTAAATATTTTATGATCAGCTTTTAGTCTCAATTGTTAATTCAGAAACATAAGAAAAAATAAAAAATAAAACAACCCTTAATCTTCACGTCCCTCACTGTAACATTTTCTGATTGCTCATTTTTATATTTGCAGTTAGGCTCTCATATTGAAGGGGAAACTGATAAGAACGTAATATGATTGGTAGTTTATCCTGCCATTTAAAGCCATGTAATAACAAATGGATTTTAGCTGTTCATTAAAGATTTTCTTCGGTTTCTTTTTTCTTATACTTTCCTGTAGCAGGCGATTTCACAAAACAGCAACCAGTCCTGGTGTTGCGAACGGCGTTGTGTTATTTTACCAGTGGCTCGAAATAAAGACAAACTCAGGCTAATAAATATATATATAATATAATATATATAGAAATATATATATATATATAAATATATATAAATATATATATATATATATT
>NC_024308.1:19047517-19080407 GCF_000523025.1 Cynoglossus semilaevis | reverse complement strand
ATATATTGCAACCAAAGCACTACTGACTCACAAATGATTTAAAAAAATAAAAGTAGCGTAATACAATTATTTGTCGGTTTCATGACCAGTAAAAGACTCACTGACATTTTTAAAAGAAAAAAAAGATTTTTATTTATTTTTTTTTGTACTGGATGTACTTACCCTCCTAGACCTGGATTCCCTTTCACTCTGGTTTGATCGTGCTCCGTGTTGACACATGACCACACAGACCCCCTGAATGGGACTTAGTGCACGCTTGAGCAAACCCAGCATGCATGCCTCACAGCAACTGCCACTTCTCAAATCATTCATTAAATCAGTACATAAAAAGTAACTTTACGCGAACGCCTCGGCATAAATATTTCATCGTTGCTGAGGATAAATCTTTGTCATTTTGTTCCTTTCCTCTAGCTTCAGTACTCCTCTTATAGATCTCAGCTTGTCACATGCGCTCGCCTGCTCGGCTTGGTCAATTGTGAAATGGATCTTATGAATTTTTTACAGTGTTTCACAGCCATATTCTGGATGGGTTTGTTTCCTTCATGATACAACTATATGACACAATAACATTCAGAACAAGTGCCTTTTTGTACGGATTAAACAGCTCAGAAGTGTTCAAATGAATGTAACGTCGCACTCGAACAGGACTGCACATTAACAGTGGTCTTGTAATCTATGCTATAGTTTTGAATGAAGTGAGTAATGTGTAAAAAAAAAAAAAAAGATTTTAATGAAGAAATAACTGACAGCTGTGGTTGCCAGGGATTTTTTTCAGTGAGTTATCGGCGGAACACAGAAACAGAGATGAACTCTTCTCGGCACTTTTTTGCGGGGTCGACTGAATAATTTCCTTTGGAGAACGAATAAAGTACTATCCTGTTCACAAAACAAAAAACCAATGCTACTTCTAGTCACATGGCTACACCATTTTGTTTGTCAAAAGTCTTCCATCTTGAAGGACCTCGTTTACCTTGTTTGCATAGTAACTGTTGCCAAAATGGATGATTAGACAATGACAGAATTGGAGCATATTTTGCGAAACGTGAATTTTTTTCTCCAGTTCCTGGGAGCGCCACAGCAGTAATCAACAGACTTTTTACAAATGACAAGCTGGTGAAAATGATATTTACAATATTAAAAAATAAACTGTGCTACCTAGTGATACAATAATAAAAAAATAAGCGTAACCCATATAAAATGTAATATAACCAGAATATGTATATATAATATACACACATATATATATATATATATATATATATAAGGACTATTCTTCTTACAAACTGTAAGAAGAATAGAAGGACTGGAGAACCTCTTGTTGTAGCAGAGCAACGTCCACTTCTGAAAGAACTTTCATTCGTTTCTGTGATGAACACAGACCCGTGGAGTCAGAAAAACTACTGTCAGGAATAACAAGATCTAGACCAGGGGTGTCAAAGATACGGCCCGCGGGTCAAACCTGGCCCATTAGTGGATTCAATCCGGCCCGCTTGATGAATTTTAAAGAAAAAAAAAACAACGCCCAAACTCCATCCATCCATCTGCTTATCCGTTACCGGGTCGCAGGGGCAACAGTCTCTATGACTGCCAATCACACTGCGCTGTACCAACCCCCCTTAAACCTTCCTGTGGGTGGTGAGTCCACTGGAAGGTACCAACCGTCCTAACTGGGATTCAATCTTGCCCAGGATCTAGTTCATCAGTGCAGGCGTTTAGTAGTCGTTCACGCAACTTAAATTAAATTTCACACAAAGTAAATTAGTATTTATATTTGAGTGTTTTTTTTTTTTCATGGTGTCCAACTGTTGCCCGGAACCAAATGACGTACGGACTGGCACTGGTCCCCGGACCAAGGGTTGGGGACCCCTGCTGTAGATGACGTAATCATTCAGACAGGTTACTTTTTACCTTGTAACAAACTTGTAAAAACACTGTTTTGTTGCTTGCATGTTCAAGAACATTCACCGCACTGTACACAATCCTAGATGGGGTGACTCACTCACTCACCAGCCATTTTTAATCAAACAATGTCATGTTTCATAACATCTCAAGGTATCACAAAAAAAAACAAAAACAACTGTGACACTCAATATGAACCGCTGTTTTGAAACAGCAAGTAACTGGTAAGAAATGCTGTGCAACAGAGAGAAGAAAGTATGGGACCCTGTCCTGCCTCTTGCAGCTTAGTGGCTCCACACAGAAACCACAATGCACTATTCAGAACCAAGTCAAACCTTTGCTGACCTTTGCTACCGATAAACCTGTTCTTGGACTTTTTTTTCAGCCTCCACTGCACAAATTACAAATGCCCTGATCCCGTCCTCTAACCCAAGACAATTTGATCCTTTTTTTTTTTTACCCAACTGCCTTATGTACCCAGCCCTCTCACAGTGGTATCAATGAAAAGATAAATCTTTTTTTTTTTTTTTTTTTTTTGTCATTATTAACCTATGTGGTCATGATGTTTTGGCTGTAGATAAATGCAAGCAGTTGCTCTCACTCACTTTGACTCTGCTGTTTTTAAATATCAGGCATGAGGGTAAAAAGCATTTGGTTAACGGTAAATTAGCTAACGCTGTTGATACTGCAAACATGTTATGTGTTATGCAAAGGGCAAAACAGACAGCAGCCTGGAGGTACACTCACAATCACACCGTGCACGTGTATATCCACTTACAGGCAAAACAATGGCATCACTTACTCACAAAAAAAAAAAAAATTCACTAGGATGAATTTTTTTTTCTATTTGTGACATTTTTTTTTTTAAATAAATATACAAACAAAAACAAAAAAAATAGGCTGTTTTTTTTTTGTCCATATTTCAGCAGCAGTTATTTTGGGGTTGACACAAACGAACTGTCACAGTTTTATTTCTGAAGCGGAGCCACCTTTATTCAGTCGGTTATGTTGTGACTCACAACAGGAATCGTGGACTTTATCAAATTGTTACTTTACGTCACTTGTGTCCACAAATATATTCAGGGAAATGGACCCCTACTCTGCACACAAACTCGATGCACATTGACAATTATATCAAGTTATTTACAGTTCGGTCTTATTTTTGTTTTGTTTTTCTCCATACTCCTTCTGTGTCCTTACATCACCTCGGATGGATTGGTTGCATCTTTATGTTTTATTTGAGTCCGTGCTGTGTCTCCTTGTGTCTCCTCAGATCCACCTTCCTTTGAAATCCTTTACTGCAAAGGTCACATCCAAACGGCTTGTAGCCGGTGTGTTTCCTGCTGTGTGTGATGAGGTTAGAGCTCTGACTGAAGGCCTTGCCGCACACCTTACATTTGTGAGGTTTTTCACCTGGATTTGAAACAAAGACGGAGACAAAAAGAAAACTATTTTTCATTTCATTATTACAATTTATAATTATTTAATAAATGTAAAAAAAAAAAAGGCAGAAGTATAATGATAATATAAATAAATCAGATAATTTGGAATTGTTTGGCGGGCCCGATTAAAAAGCCGAACAGGCATCCTCTCGTCCCGCGAGCCTTAGTTTGACCATGCCTGGATTATACTCCTTATGCCTTAGTGTAATTAGTTATCATTAGTTACTGAAATTTTCGTACTTTGATGGCAACGTGATGTTTTCGTTTTTTCTTAACCTATTCCTGACGTTCTAATCTATCGCTCCTTTTCTGCCGTTTCTCTAACTGTACCTTAGATTAGATTCCATCCAGATTAAATTACCCGTTACTCTTACTGGACAGCCTTTCCTACAGTAGGCAAATGGCGAAACCTGTAGTATAAATCACTGAGTCGGTTGCCATTAACTTCATCCTGAGGGGATGTGTCAATTTCTTTTTTTTTTTTTTTTTTTTGGCATATTGTTTTGTTTGGAGTTTTCTACGCTTTTTCAACAATTTTCTTACCTGTGTGAATGAAAGTGTGCTTCTTCATATCAGATTTTTGATGAAACCTCTTGCCGCAGAACTGACAAGGGTATGGTCGCGTGTCGGTGTGGATTAATAGGTGGGTTGAAAGAGTCGATGACCTCTTGAAATTTTTGCCACAGATTTTGCAGCCAAAACTTCTGTCCTGCAAAAACAAGCAAATGACAAAAAAAAAAAACATAACATAACATTTTGGACAAGCCTAATAGATCCTATTTTCATCTTCATTTTCAGGATGTAGAATGTGACTAAAACATTTCCAATTAATCTCTCTTTTTTAAAAAAAAGTCTATAGTATTTGTTAGATGCAAAAAACAAATCTTTGCTTGACACATGGGCCCTGGCATCAGTTGTGGCACAGGCGAATGACCTTCGTGAGACCAATAGAATTTTTTGCATATTGATCACCAAAACAGCAACTGATGACTTACAATTAGCAAATTGCAAACATTTTTTTTTTTCAAATTTGACTGAATGTTGTCAAAGAAATTATCTTTCCTGGCACTGCCACTGAGAGAGAGAGAGAGAGGGGGACAGAGAGAGAAGCCAGAGAGTTCCTCTCACCTGAGAGTGCACAGCTTTGTGTTGCTCTAGACTGGCTCCGTGACCAAAGGTTTTGCCACATATTTCACATGCGAAGGGTCTGGTCCCACTGTGGGCCCTGCGGACATGAACCTCCAAACCGTGAGGAGTGGAAAACACCTAAAATGGGATTAAATAAGACAAAGAATATGTACGTTACCTGACTAATTTACATATCTGTGTATGAAAAACATCACTATATGTCACTATCACTATATGGCTATGGTATGGTACATGAAGTTGTATATGCATTTTACTATAACCTATAATTTTTCTAAAAATGTTTGAAAATACTACTTATAAAAGATTGTGAAAAACCTTCCAAATGAACTACCGTATTTTCCGGACGTATTTTCGCACCAGCCAAAGGATGAAAAAAATTCGACTTACAGGAAAAGCAAATACTGGTACACAAGCCTAGGGTGCCCTTTCGTGGATGTCAGTGTGAAAATAATAAAAAATAATATATTTTAATATTTAATATTTAATATATAAGTTGCCCCTGAGTATAAGTCGAAGCGAACCCAGCCAAAGGATGAAAAAAGTGCAGAAAATATTATAAATGTTTTCAGGATAGGATAGGGCATACGGATTTTCCATAACTCTATTACATAAAAGGAAAAACAGAATAACTTGAAAGTGAAGCAAGAACTGCAGTGGTGGCTTAGTGGTTAAGGAAGCGAACTTGGGTCCGGAAGGTTGCAGGTTCGAATCCCCCCAGCTGCCAAGTTACCACTGAGATACCACATAAATATGATGTCACTACTTTGCGGAAATTCAGTTCTCGCGACAGGCCTTGGAACCTAGCTAACGAGGAACCACTGCATTAACTTTGCTTTTAAATAAAATCTATTGACTTGACTCACGAAGGTTTGTGACTTTTAAAAATATGGGTCCCCAGAAAAAAGTTTGGGGGAACACTGAGGTAGAGTAATACAGTATTAACGTGTCGTCAGCGACATGGGCAACCTTATAAATTGATAAATTGAAAAACGAACGGAGACCTTAAAAATAATCAAAATGTACAAAAGTAGACAGGCTCCTTACCCCTGTAACCAGCTACAACCATGGGTTAGAATAAAACCTTCATGTTTGATCGGCTTGGCTGAGCTAAACCTGGGTTATCCCTTAGATATGCTTTTATAGGCCTAGTCTGCTGGGGGAACTCCTTTTTTAACTCTCCGTTATTTTTGCTCTCTTATCCTCCTACAACATGCACTGTTTGCACAGCTCGTGTGACTACATGAGGTGCAGTGGTGGCTTAGTGGTTAAGGAAGCGGAGATGGGTTAAAAGCAGAGGTCACGTTTCGTCGTTATGCAGTGGTGTGCTGTGTCAAAACGACAAAATAATTTTTTTTTTTTTTCATTTCACTGTAAATATTTGTGTTGTGTTTCTCCCCTCTTTTCTTCTCTCCCTGCTGCAGGGCTTCAGACTAACCACATCCTGGGTCACTCACTGCGGTGCGCAGCTTCATGCAGCACGAGACACCTGCACAGAGTAGTACACAAGGCTGATATTACTGGAAGCCTGTGAAAACAATCAACAGAAAGCTGGCATCATCATCATAAGAACACGGCGCTGCAACTTGTGGCAGCTTGTGGACTCGAACCTAAAACCTTTCCGGACCCAAGTCCGCTTCCTTAACCACCAAGCCACTACTGCTCCCGGTAGTGTAATTTTTTTGTATACTGTTTAAAATAAATTGTACTAAATAGAAATACCATTATTGACAAATAATCCTAATCCGAGTAGTGTCAACATGCATTCATTTCATGGATGGTTCAAATTTATGTTTTGGGACGTTGGTTAAAAAAAGGTCAATCTGGAGCCCTGCCCTGCTTTCTCCCCCATTTTCTCCCCCAGAGCAACACCGAATCGTCTGAATCTGCTGGAGATTTCTTCCAGAAAAGAAAAAAAAAAGAAAGATTTTTTTTTTCCTACCCGCAAATGGCAAAATGCTCGTAGATGCTTGTTCACGTGTTCTGATTCATAATGCATCTCAATTATTCTCATATTACATTTGTTAGTATGTGAATGGCTCGAGTCCGAGCTTCAAGATACCAATGCTAATGTCAAATCTAGCCACGTCCACATCGGTCCATATTTTCTTTTCCTTCAGGGCACACCAGCAATGCACGATACGATATCTTGCAGCAACACAAAAATGAATGGAGTGTACGCGTTCATTTGTGTACAGCCCTTCTTCCATCCGTCTTTCCCGTTTGTCCTCACCTTGCTACATTTGATGCATTTGTATGTGACACTCAGGACAAGGCTGGGAGACAGCAGACGAGTGGAGGCCTGGAGTCTGGGTGTTTGAGGCCGGCCCCCGTCACGAAACAGCAGAGCAGTAGCATCGGTGCAACACTGTGTCCTTCTGCATCGCTCGTCATCGCCTCCGCACACCACCACCTCCTCCGTCTTCTTCAGCAGCCGGTGTTCGACGGAGAACAGGTGGTGACTTCTGCTTTGTGGCTCTATTACTGGTGAACAGTAAAAAGTCCTGTTTGCTAGGCTTGTCTTCAAGAGATACTGCTGCTGCACCAGTGGTGGACGCGCCATGCTCACAGATTTGTCCATGCAAGGGTTCCAAAAGGGCACATTGAAGGACTGAGTGTTGTCTACCAGAGGGGACAAAGACTTCTCACTGTCAGCTGGAGAAGGGAAAAAAAGAATGAAAATGATTGACTAATAAAATATGGGTATATGTTATGTTATGTTATCCTGTTTGTGACATCGAAAAAAAAAAAAAATCAAAAACAAAACCCAAAAAAAATCAAAGTTATAAAAAAAAAAAGTTATAAATCGAAATTTTGTTTTATATACCTGGTGGATTTGCTTTTAAATGAGAGAGGAGAAAGAAAGAGAGCGAGGGAGAAACAGCGAGGCTTTCAAATTATTACTACACTGTAGCTCACATATAATCGATGTATTGTTTTGAGAGCAATTTTTTTTTTGTTTTGGTTTTAAATGTGGTAAATGATCGTATTTTAACATAGGGATTGAGCCTTATGAAAACAGAAGCTACTAATAAATACCACATATATAAATATACTGTATAGACAGCAATTGTTAAAAGTGTATTATATTTAATGGTTAATAATATTAATATTACTTTATATATATATATATATATATATATGTTTATATATATATAAAGTAATATTGAGGCGATAATATTGGTTTTAAGATTGTATCGTAAAGCATTCAACAGTATAATGTATAATGACCGGTGCGTTTGATTGTATGTGTCTTAGTACCGGGTGATGCAGACATCGGCCTCCAGAAATCCTCGCACTCCGTTGAAAGGGCGCGAACACCGGAGCGGCTGCTCGGCTGGGACTGCCGCGAAGGGAGGCCGAAATGACCCGGTCTCATGTCGACGTCTGGTGGAACGTGTTCGGCCTCTATGTATATGGTGAGACCACAGTTTGCATTATCACCAACGACTCCGTTTGCGTTAACTATCTGTGTACAATTTACAATATTATCATTCTGTTCAAGATTCGCGTCAGATTCGACACAATAGCAGATTATTTGTTATTATTCGCTATAGAGACTAATACAATGTTAATATTGTAAAAAAAAAAGAGGAAAAAAATATGCTGACGTTACTATAAAATGCTTTAAAAAGTTATGCTATTTTTTTTTAAAAAAAGACACTTTATTTGTGAAATGAATAGTTAAACGCAAGCATTAAATACGAACTGTCTGACGTAACAATAACTAACCGCAAGACATAGAGAGTTATCATTTACGTGTTATTTTTATTGTTGTTATTATATTTATTATACACATTTTTAAAAACACTAAACACTAAAGGCTATCACAAAGCTGAACGTTTGTGTTATGTTGCCACAGATAACACAGTTAATGTACAAAAAAAAGAAGAAGAAATGAATTACTCTTTCTTCCTTTCAAAAATAAAATCTCTACATTTGCAGTTTAATTAAAGTAGGCAGTGGTAAATGGAATAACTTCGTCTTTCAAGAGCATACCTATGCAAATTTGCGCCAGAAAAGAATCCAGTATGCTGAAGCCGTCTTGTAACAGTCGAGGTTGGTGGTAACTGTATGCCCTTTTAGTCTTCACCAAGAAAGACCGGGGCATTTTTCTGGTCTTCTGGAACTTCTGTTGTTTAAAAAAAAAGTTTTGTTTTTATTTTGGGGTTGTTTTTCTCAGGTCTTATTTTCTATATGCTGATTTCCTTCGCTCTGACCAGACGTTTGCGCGAATTCGGGTGTGAATTAAAAAAAAAGCAAAAAAAAAAAATCCAGCATGATGAGGAGCAAAAGAGCAGATGAGTACGTTTTTAAGAAAAAAAAATCCAGCATGATGACGAGCAAAAGAGCAGATGAGTACGTTTTTCTTCTGCTTATTCTGAATCCTGTGCTTGATCTCTGCTGCTGTTGTTGCTGTTGCTAGTGTCAGTGATTGTGTGATAGTGTGTGGTGGACTACAACGGGGAGGGTAAACTGTTCCAACTGCAGCCAAGCCTCGCTCCTCCCCGTTCAGTATACCAGGTGTTCCGAAACAACAACACGAAGCCACGAGCACTAACACCCGTCTTCAGGCTTCACCAAATGGTGTAAAATATGAAGGACCACAGCAATTCGACGTCTCCGGATTCAACGCCAACGCGCCCTCACAATTGATTTTATGTAAAAAAAATGACAAAAAGACAAAAATAACACAATAAAAAATTGCGCTTCGAAATGAAATGTAATTTTTTTTTTATTTGGATATTATTAACTTATGTGCCCTAATTGTATGCAACAACTGCACATTAATATACACATTCACAACACTGACGAAAGCTCCGGCGCTTGCTGTCTGTAGCTCAAACTACTGTGAAACTAATCTATATCGTGTGTGACGATTAATTTGTGTAAAAACAAAACAGTGAAGAAAGAAAAGGGGATTTCAATTTCGAGTTAAAAATTAGATGACTAAACGTCAAGTTCGTAGAAAGGGTTTTTTTTTTGTTTTGTTGTTGTTGCCCTTTTTGCTTTCTAATGTTTAAACATAATACGCAATGGTTTTGGGATTTTAAAAAGTTGCTCAGTGACAACGGGAATTAAGCTTAACTCAGCATATCATTTCTATTACCCTTTCCTTAACAATTATATGCAAAGTAGAGTTGTATAATGGAAATACAAGACGTATTTTACGTAAATAAATGAAACACACGACGCGGCGGATGTTAGCTCAGCTACAAGAGGGAGAGCACGGGAGTGGTGACGCAGGTGCAGCCCAAAACGGACGGACCGTATATGAAAGCCGGGCACAGCGCAGGAACGCACAATATTGTAAAAAAAAAAAAAAATAGAATTAGACGGGGATGGTAAATACATGGAAAGATATCATCCGGGGTCGGCAAAAATATTTAACTAAATGGAAAAAGAAGCACAAGTTTGAAGGAAAACCACCGGTTAAAAGCATGTGAAGATTTAGTCTTCAGATTAACTCTAAAGGCGAGAGTAAAAGGAAGGAAGGAGGAAAGTGATGAACAAGTGATGGCAAAAAAGTGGTTGGAGCAAGCAAAGAAAAGACTAGAAGGTGCTAACAAAAAGAAACCCCAAATTGAAGAAGCACTGAAGCATTGAAGACAACTTCTCTTCCACAGGAGACGAGACCAGTGAAGCCTGGTGACTGGGTGTTTGTGAAGGCCATAAAGAGAAAGTGCTGGTCGATCCCCAGGTGGGAGGGTCCATACCAAGTGATACTAACAACGCCAACTGCAGTGAAGGTTGCAGAAAGGAACGCCTGGATCCACCTGAGCCACTGCGAGAGTACGAGACTTGGACGATCTGTCTTCCTGTCCTGGTGTGGGGAAGTCTGACTACAAAGGGGAGTAAGTAGGATAGACTTACTCGTCTCAAGTCGTCGGCTGCGTCAGTGAAGAAAACAGCACATCCCATCAGTTTAGGGGAGCGGCAGACGTCCGCCATGATGGCCGGAGGATCAACGTGTCGAATTGTAGTATCAACGATTGATGTTGTGCTCTTCGTTAGCTTCTTCGTAGCAAGTTTGGTATGGCTAAAGCACCATAAACGTCTTTCTAATACACTAAGTGTCTCTGCAGAAGGGTTCCGGTCCAAACAGAATATGGATGGATCCACCAGGAAGACACCTGTTCATATTTCTCCTGATGGTGATTTGACTAAAACCCTGACAGAACTCAAAGCCTACTCTGAAATTATGCGTTCTCAGTCTGGAATTGAAAATCCAATAGGCGAATAAGTAACACGTTTGGACCACGGGAAACGATAATAATCTCTACGATCACAGTGTTTTAACCCAGAGGTACAGTGGTGCTTTTGCTTGGTGTCTCTGCCTAGGAGTCCCCCTCCTAGACCAAGGCACGCCAAGACTCATCCCCCAGACTCATCAGGGGGACGGCGGCTGCAGAACCAGGAACTGCAGAGGGGACCACTGGTGGCATGACGTCCTCGGCAACTGTTGGGGGGAGTAACCACCACTGTTGCCTCTGGAACTGCTGGAGACGTGACCGCTCCTGCCTTCTCCCGAAACCCCCTCGAGATACGGCCACCACCGCCTCCGGAACCACTGGAGGTGTGGCCCCTGCTGCCACCTTTGGTACCACCTCTAGTACCTCTGGAGGCGTGAGCACGGTCGCTGTCCGGACCACTGGAGGTGTGGCCACCGTCGCCTCCCCAACCACTGGGGGTCTGTCCACTGATTCCCCCCACAGAGATGATAGGGGCAGGAATCCAAAGAAGGGTGTCCGCAGCAGGCTCAGGAGCCCCTGGGCAATTGCCTGCTGCGGAACCAGGAACCACTGACCCTTCCCCCCCCCTCTAAGGGACGACTCCTGACGTCCCGCAGTAGGGGCAGGGAGGGTGGAGAAAACAGTAACCGCTGAGATTACTCCCAGTATGCTGGGTCCAGTTCCGGTTGGATCATTCTGTTACGTTCGGGCCTCGTAGGAAGCAGGTTGGACCCAAAAGAGACTCTTTTCAGATGTAGCAGGTTCTATTAACGAAGTGCGAATGAACAAAAACCGGACAAGGAAGAAACAAGGCATGGACTTCTTGAAACATGATGAACTAGGAACGCAACGAAGACAAGAGTGAGGGAGGGAGGTATATATATATATATACCCAGGGCACCAGGTGACATGAGTAGGACTAATGACGAAACAGGTGAGTGTGATCACGCTAACTCTACATAGCAGACAAGACAGGGAAGGAAACACAGACAGCCCTATCACCCCCACCCTGTCAAAGACCCTAAAGATTGGTCAATAAAACTTAAACCCGCAGTATATAATGAGAAAAAAAAGTTTGATCAAATCCATCCATCCATTTTCATCCACTTATCCGTTACCGGGTCACGGGGGCAGCAGTCGCCACCCAAATCACACTGCAACGTACGAACCGCCCCGAACCTTCCTGCGGGTGGTGAGTCCACTGGAAGGTACCAACTGCCCTAACCGGGATTCGAACTTGCCCAGGAAGTGAACCCTGGGGTTCCACACCAATGACATTGCCTCTGGGCCAAAGCGCCACTAGATCAAATCAGATCTATTATTAAACTAATACCATTTGAAGTAAATTAGAGTCAACAGTCATTTGCCATTTGTTTATTTATTTATTTATTTTAATCAAGGACTCATCACTTTCAGTCACCTTTTTAAATCAAGGACTCATCACTTTCAGTCACACAAATGCATAATCACACTGAATAACTTTGAGTCTATCGGACATCAACTCCTGCTACACAAAGTTGCTGTGCACATGCAACTGTAATGTGTATGATTAACCCTCATCTACTTGTGAATTTGGAAGATGTCCTCCTCACCTGGTCATTCCTGCCAAGTAGTATATGAAAACATAGGAAAGTATTCCATCATTTGAAAACACACGCATCTAAATAAAGGTGATTCTGAAGCCTTGTACAAGATGTAGGTCAATACTGGGGTAATAATAACCTCAAGTGAACCCTTTCAAATAATTGTACACATCAATTTTCTGGAAAAATATTTAATACCTTTCTGATAGAAACACATAAACTAAATCTTACAGAGCGCACCTTAAAACAGCACAGGTCAAAAGATTTTTCCATCCTATCAAAATACAGATTTGTTTATAAAAGTAGACCGGAAAACGCATAATTACAAACTCTACCCAAGTCCGATTGTCTCTAGGCAAGAGTGTAGTGTCAAACGGGACATTAAATTTACACCGCGGTGCCTTATCCGGATTCGGATCCTTACATGTGGATGAGCATTCCTTACCATCACATGTGACTAAAATCATCGTTTTACATGTGATGCAACAATGTTATAATGATACTAGAGAGTTCCTTGAGAAAGTAAAGGGTGGCTCCGTACAACTTTTTCGTGCCCCGATTACTGCAGCCTGGAGTATCTGTTGATATCGATATCAATCCCATACCTTCCTTTCTCCTCCGTCAGGCTGCTGTTGCTGAGGTGATAGTGTTATCGTTAACGGCATGTCGCACAAATATGTTGAGCATAGGTATTTGATCGGATAGGCTACATTTGTTTTTGTTTTATATTCCATCTTGAAATTTTGAGTATCGGATTGAGCCCATATTGGATCCTACATTACATCGGGGACAATCTGCACTAGCCGTCTTTAAAACCCATATTGGATCCTACATTACATGGGGGACAATCTGCACTAGCCGTCTTTAATAACAAATCGGACAGCATATGCTAGAAAAAAAAAAAAAAAAAGCCTGCGCTAGATTATGCTTACCTGTTTGGAGTAGTGGAAAGTAACAATATTAGAGTAGTGGTCACAGCTACTGCAGTTTTACCAACGTATTCGATAATTAATTTCAGAGAATTAATTATTAACTAGACCTGTAGCTCTACTTTAGGAATTAAAAAAAAAAAAACTCAATACCAACAAATACACAGCCATCACTTGGAGCTTGTGATATACCGTATTTTCTGGAGTATAAGTTGCTCTGGAGAAGAAAAAAAAAAAAAAATCACACCAGCCAAAAAATGCGTAATGAAGAAGAAAAAAAAACAAAACAAAAACATATACAACTCGCTCCTTAGTAAGATCGCACCAGCGGAAGAATAAAAAAAAAAAGTGCGACTTACAGGAGTAGCAGATACTAATACACAAGCCTAGAGTGCCCTCTTGTGGCTGTCAGTTTGAAAATAATGAACATGTACATTTTTCAGCGGTACAGGAGTAGCGGATACTGGTAGAGTGTCCTCTAGTGGTTGTCAATGTAAAAATAACACACATATGAATATATATATATATATACACATATATATATATATATTTTAATATATGTCACACCTGTGTATAAGTCGCAAACCCAGCAAAAGGCTGAAGAAAAGTTGTGGCTAATAGTCCGGAAAATACGGTATGTGAAAAGCAAACAGTATACACTAAGTTGAGTAAAGTTGTCATCATTACCCACAAGTCAACACGGGCAAAAACACAAAGCACTGATACCGGGACTCTATGAGTTTGAGTATCTCTGTACAGTGGGCTGCACATATTAGCGGAGCGTCATTTTTTTTTTAATCTCAATTTTAGTGTGGCATTTTTATTTAGAGAAATACATTGACGAAGAGTAGCTGCGTGAGTGACAACGATATGCAGCACATGACCAGTGTCACTTAGTGTTTACGTTGTGTAACGCTACTGTTAGCTCGTACCCTCCCAACCAAATCCAAAGTGTATTTCAAAACAAATCAAGCGTGCATTTCCAATCATTCGTTATATTCTTAAAAAAAAAAAAAAAAAAAATGTGCATTTCCAATCATTGTTATATTCTGAAAAAAAACAAACAAACAAAAAAAAAAAAAACGGTGATAATGAGGCACATCTTTCAACACTAATGAATCTTTGGGATGGCATTATCATATTACGTTGGACAGTGCACAGTACTCTCATTGGTACTCTCACTGTAATCTCATTGGTTGTGCAGACAGTACAATCTTATGTAACTTTAGACTGGACTAAATTAACTGATGATGATGATGATGATGTCGGCAACTAGTACCACCCTTTGAAGATAGCACCATTAAAAGATGATGTAAATCAAAGTCTATGTTTTAATAATACCACTGATCAAACCATTGACATTTGCGCAAAAAAAAAAAAAAAAAAAATTGAAGCATGTAGTAACTGTCCTAATGGTGCAAATCACTGCAGGGATTAACAAAAGGAAATTTCGACTTTGAGAAACCAAGGTTTTCATGTGAGGTTTCCCTCTAATTTTTTTTTACATGTTGAAACACACAGTTAAAGAAATTGAATGAAAGAATTACATGCCTGAGTTTTATTGCACAGTCCTCACTGCCGTGTACCAATATTGTCTCATGATACATTCCCTGGCCTCGTAAACAGTAAAGCTACTGGTTCCTCCGTTGTTCTCATCATAAGAAATGTTGATTTGATTTATTTCCTTTTTTTTTTTTCTTCTTCCAAGTTCCATATCCACATAGAGATGGGGGTCATTTCCCCATTGTCACACAGCAGTGGTCTTGTGGCAGCTGCTCTGAGGCAGGGACTTGCACCGAGCTTCTGTGTTCTCTCCTTCCTTCTCGTCGTCATCACTGTCGGTATCCCTGAGGTTAGGGCAAAGTCTGATTCGTCCGCCCAACTGAGTCTTCGGTGGCCCTTGTGCCTTAGGGCCGCCATCGTCATCATCATCGTCGTCGTCGTCATCATCATCAAATGACTGGTAAGACTCGTCATCCTTTGTGTAGTGGTTTACAATGTGTATACCATCAAAAAGAGGCTGATTGGTCAGAACTCTCTTTCCTTTTAGGCAGCAAATCTATAGAAGGAAGAAGGATGAGCATGTAAAAAAAAACACGTTCAACTTTAGATTGACAAATAATGAACCTGGAGAAAAGACCAATCACTAATTCAAGCTAACCTCAATGGGATAAATAGTAAATTGGCTGCACTTTCTGTATACAGTTTCCAGTCCTGTTAACTACCTAAAGTACATAACACTGCAGGTCTGGGAGTGACATGAAGAACTTACTGAGCCTGGAGTCAAACCCAAAACCATTTAGGGGTAAAACAACTGCACTTCTATTGCCATCCACTGCTGCATGGTCCAAATGTGTTATTTTACCTCCAATATCAAATATTGGATTTAATCACTGTAAAAAAAAATAAAGTTGCCAAATCACGGGTTACTTTGTGAGAGAGGGTAAAGATGTGACGGAAAAAAAAACAAAGGATTAAAGGAGCTAGGCTTCGCTACTAAATTAGCAAAATGAAATTACAAAAATTCAAATTACACTACAAGACCTTTTTTTTTTTTTTTTTTTTTTTTACTACATCTACTACTACATTTTACAGATTAAAATCTCGTACTAATTTTAAATAATTAGTACGAGGTGGAAAACACAGTCACTTTTCTTTTGTTGTGATAACCACTTTTTTTTTGTGATTCATCACCTACAACTGAGCGCTGTCACCGGGCGTGCAGCATCAGCCACACAGGAAGTCCCTGGGTGTAGTTAACACTTCAACTAGTCTGTTGGCTTCAAAGCAAGGGCTTAATCAAATACAAAACACACACATACACACACACACACACACAAAAAAAAAAATCAAAACCACAATTTTGTCTTTAGTGTGATTAGAAATGGAGATGCTACATATATATATTTTAATGACACTCACCTCATGTGTTAGCTCGGCTATCTGGTCTTTGAGGTCGTTGATGTACTGGCTGGAGTCTGTGTTGTTCAGATGGCCTTGGACCTTCCCTTCTTCTTTCTGTGCATTCAGGATTTCAAAGTATTTGAAACCATTTTTTAATTCAAGCAAATTCAACTTTTTCTCCTGCATCTATTACTGCTCTAAACCAGTGTTTCCCAAAGACTGGGTCACGACCGTCAGGTGGGTCACAAGAGATTTTTTTTTTTTGTTTTGGGTCGTCTCGCATCTCGCATGATTCCCAGGAGTTAAACAGAACAATGTCTATTGACTTGGGTCGCGAAGGTTTGCGACTTTTAAAATATGGGTCCCCAGAAAAAAAAGTTAGGGAAACACTGCTCTAAACGCCTTAAACTTCTAAGAGGTGCTTAACTTCCAACATATAAACGTTGATTGTTTAATTAATGTGATGACTTTGCTCTGACCTCCAGCTTAATAACTAGTAAAAAATGAGTTCATGCCTTTATTGCATTCAAAATGGCATCTGTCATTATGCCATCAAAATCATGACCTCATTCCTGATCCTGTCCATCCTTGTCACTCCTGAAGACAATCTTAGCATCTTTAACTCTGCCACCTCCAGCTCCGCCTCCTGTCTTCTGCCTATTGCTACTGTCTCTAAACCAGGCATGGGCAAACTGAGGCCCGGGGGCCGGCTGCGGCCCGTTCGGTTTTTTAATCCGGCCCGCCAAACACTTCTGCCTTTTCCCTGCAATACCCATGTTTCCCCAATAGATGGCGTAGAAAATGATAAAAGCATTTTAGCTGATTATCCTTTATGCATGAGTTTTACATGTAATCTATCTATCTGTCTGTCTGCTCCTGACCCGGCTCCCCCCCAACCCCCCTGTTCAATTTTAGGACCACCTGTGGCCCGCGAATCAAAACGTTTGCCCACGCCTGCTCTAAACCATACATCATGGCTGGTCTCACCACTGTCCTGTAAACCTTTCCCTTCACCTTAGCCGACACTCTTCTGTCACAGATCACTCCTGACACTTTTCTCCAGCTGTTCCATCCTGCCTGTACTCTATTCTTCACCTCTCTTCCACAGTCTCCGCTGCTCTGAACAGTTGATCCTAAGTACCTAAACTCCTGCACCTTCACCACCTCTGCTCCTTGTAGCCTCACTATTTCACTGTTCTGCCTTTCGTTTACACACATGTACTCTGTCTTGCTGCGACTGACCTTCATTCCTCTTCTTTCTAGTGCAAACCTCCACCTCTCTAGGTTCTCTTCTAGCTGCTGCCTACTCTCACTACAGATCACAATGTCATCTGCAAACATCATAGTCCATGGGGACTCCTGTCTGACCTCATCTGTCAATCTGTCCATCACCACAGCAAACAAGAAGGGGCTCAGGGCCGATCCTTGATGTAGTCCCACCTCCACTTTGAAGTCTTCTGTCCTCCCAACAGCGCACCTCACTACTGTTGTACTATTCTCATACATGTCCTGCACCAAACTAACATACTTCTCTGCCACTCCTGACTTCCTCATACAAAACCACAATTCCTCCCTTGGCACTTTGTCATATGCCTTTTCTAGATCTACAAATACACAATGCAGCTCCTTCTGACCTTCCCTGTACTTCTCCATCAACATCCTCAAGGCAAATATTGCATCTGTGGTACTCTTCCTAGGCATGAAGCACCGTGTCTGTCTTTAAAATTCTGTTGAACAACCCAATCAGGAAATCTACCGCCACTTCCCCTAAGCACTTCCATACTTCCACTGGTATGTCATCGGGACTTTCCTTACTTCATCCCGTTCCATCATATATTAATTATCCTACATTACTGTACCAACTTTAAGCAATCTTGCTAACCTTTGGAACCGGCTGTCAACATGGATTTTGGAGGCTGTTGTCATCCAACATTACTAAAACATTACTTAAAAAGTCATTTGAACGACTTAGCTTTTTTGGCAAAATAACAGCTGAATAAAATACTATTTTATTGTCATTTATCTGCTCTCTCTCTCTTCCTCGGTTCCTCACCTTTTCCTCTGCTGTCATCAAACCCCACTGAAGTAGAGAGCCGAGAGTCTTGTTAAAAAAAAAATCACCCTCCCCCGTTGATGCTTGCTCAGTGTGTGTGTGTGTTTTTTCACTAGATTTGTCAGAATTAAATTTCAGTGGACAGAAATGTAAAGCAAAAGAATTAAAAATAACTTTGACTCGACGCTGCTTTACTAACAGGACGACACATAACTGGAGAAATGACAGATGTCTGAAAAAAAAAAAAAAACTATATTGGTGTTTCTTTGCAATAATCAGCCCCTTCTAAGGCCCAGGGGGCTGAGGCTTTAACAGTTTAACTGCCTTCACGATGTTTACCACGAAGACCAGCAAACATCTGGGGTACGAAACCTATTTCCTTTCTTTTCAGATTTTTTTTTTTAAAACAGGCATTTGCAACCACTGTTAAATACGATCCATAGGCATGTTTTCGGCTTTTTAACGATTTGAGCTAAGCTAACTCTAAAGGAAACGTATAAAGCAAAATTGACTTGGATTGGATTTTGATCCACAGTTACGCCCCGGGAGTGTCTTCGAAAACAGAGAAAAGTGGGTAATTATAAAGCCCTCCCCGACCACCCCTTGCCCGGGATAGCTCCATTTTTTTTTTTTGCAATAATCAGCCGTTTACTTTACCAGTATGTGTCTATATTATGTAAACACCTGAGGCACTAGAAGTATGTTGACATCTGGAACAACACGGCACAGACAGACAGTGAGACTGTTCCAAACTGTTCACTCGTCTAAATATTAACCTTTCAAACCCGATAGCATTTTGTTTACTACAATGTGACATTAAATGATATTATACAAACATATACATTGAAACTTTTGAAGCTCGACTAAAAGCTCACGTTTTCTCCATTCCTGAACAGTTAAAAAACAAACAAACAAACAAACCAAAAAAAAAAAACCCAAACAGGTAAAGCGCAGGTAAACTGACGGCAGAGAAAATGTTAACACAAAGACCTGATCCAGCTGTTAAGCCAGAGGCAAACAGAGGCATGGAGACAAGATCTATGTAATATTTCAGTTTTTCTTTTTTTAAAAAAAATTTGCAAAAATTGCTACATTTGTTTTTTTTTTTTAAAAAATTTGCAAAAATTGCTACATTTCTGGCTTTTTTTTTCCTGTCAAGATGGGGTGCCGAGTGTACATTCATGAGAAATAAAATGAACTTTTTTTTGGATTTTAGCAAATGGCCGCAATGAAAAGAGTGACAAATTCAAAGGGGTCTGAATACTTTCCGTACCCGCTGCGAATAGACGAGCTACGACAGCTAGCCTGACTAAAGTGAGCCTGATAATTTGTGCCATTCACGCCGCTCAATCAATCAGCAACAAAATGAACGCCTAATAAATCAAACTGAAAGGACAGAACCAAAACACCATAGGCGTATGAAACGTCGGGAGGGAGAGAGAACTAAAGACCATATATACTAGGTCGGGAGGGAGAGAGAGAGAACTAAAGACCATATATACTACAACTTGGAGAATATATACTCATATATAAACTGCCTTTTTTTTTTTTTTCGCAGATAGATATATATAAAATATTTCCCCTAACTGACATTCAAATCAGTACAATCAGTCTAGTTTTTCATGAGATGATACTCAGATCACAGAAACGCAGTGTGGTGGGGAGGATTTTTTTTTTTTTATATACCGACGACCTTTACTATAAATCTCTGTGTATTATGAAAACCTCAAATTAAAATCATGCATGTCACCTTTGGTAGAGGCTCTACTTCAAGATGAGAAACCACTTCCTGCAAGCGCACAAACCTTGCTGCTCTGGGATCGTACACTTGCATGTGGAACTTTAGTTTCAGTCACAGAATCTGCGATCATTTCTCTGCACTGTTTATCTGGTTTAGTGATGTTGTGACAATTTCTTACTAAATTCCAGCGTGTCATATTACTTTGATGTCAAAACTGAGGTAGCATAAATCTTAGAATTTTCGTGTCACCTTTTTTTTTTTTCTTTTTGTACATTGCAAAGATTTGTTTTGTTTTGTTAGAAACAAGTCTGTATAGCAAATAAAGTCGTATTGCAGACTTCTTGCCAGTTTGTTGTTTCAATAATAAACATATAAAATCAATTTTATAATTTTATTAGAAAGTACATCTATTTTATACAAAAACATATATAATTGTTTTAATAAGAAAATACTTATATTTTACTATTGTTACATAAACATTATTTTTTTATTATTGTTAATAATGAATTAAATTAAATTAAATTATTTTTTTATAATTTTTTAACAATGTTTAACTTTTTTATAAACACTCTATGTCTAATGAGGACCTATGCACACGTGCAGGTTATTATTTATATTTGATATTTGAAAATTGTGTGTTCATAATAACTATGTATTTCATTAAACATATATATACATATAATGTAATATATAACACACTGAATGTTCGATTTGTTCCTGCAAATCTGACCAAACTTAATATGGCAACTGGCAAGTTTCGGCAACATCACTTAAAAAAAAACGTAAAAAAAAAAAAAAAAAACTGTTTACAAAAAACAGTAAAGACTTACAATACAGGGTACGTACAGTATTTGTTTTTACTTTTATACAAATAAAACTTTAAAAATTTGAATTGGGACAAAAGGCTCTACGTGACTTAGTCAATGTTTCTGTCATGAATGTGTTCATTTCTTTCTTTCTTTTTTTTTAAAAAAAAACCTGACGCTCACATCACATGCTATCGACTGACAACTACTTCTTGCATCTTTTTATGGTAAAGCACGTGTCAATATCCTCTCAAGTCGGCTCTTAGCGCTCTAAGTATGACAGCCCCTTCCTTCGCCTCCCCTTCCTCGCCTCTACAATGAAACACCACCACAGAGTGTGGTCTGAGGTTTTGTGCCTCAGAACAAAAACTTGCACCACCAACATTTCACCACTACCTCACTTGAACGAAGTTCAGTTTGTGGAGTGAACTCGTACTTTATTTAGGCCCAGACCAAATATGCCGCAGAACTGTGCTTCAGCTATTTTGTCTTTTTTCCTATCCCCATGTTAACTGTTGCTTCGTGAATGGGTTGTGAGTTGTGTTTATAATAGTTCTCAGCATTTATTTATAGAATAAGCTCAATGCACATGTTTTTTTTTTTTTTTTAAATCTGGCGAAATACATAGCATTATACTTGACAGAAATTCAAACAAAGATTTTTTGAGATGTCAAGTTTTCCGTATCTGTTGTCAACAAACAAAATGGAGTCATTGTTCAGTTATAAATGAATACTAATAATGTTCGTCTCTGCCAGAGTGTGCACGTATAATGCAGTGTGAAGTGATCAATGCTTACGCAAACACATGTTTAGAAAAAGGTTTGAACAATTTCACAAGTTGCACCAGCCAAATAATGCATAATGAAGAAGATAAAAGTCACTCCAGGGTATGTGGTACCAGCCAGCTAGAGCACCCTCTAGCGGCTGTCAGTGTGAACATAACGAACATGTCAAATTACGTTAAGTCGCAAACCCAGCCAAAGGATGAAAAAAAAGAGTGTGATTTATAATCCGTAAAAAATATATATATATATAGATCTTTCCTTGATCTTAAGAAAACTACTTCATACAGATTGAGGTGATGAAAAAAGTAACTAAATGAAGTGCAAAAAAAACCCACAAAAAAACACAAATGCCCTGTAGTCAAACATGCACAGCAACGTCTCCTACAAGACTGCATTATGTAGATTATATTATAATTATTATATTATTATTGATATATATTATTGATTATTATTTTTTTGAGGGGTTGGACACGAAAACAAAAAACCTATTTGTCCTATTTGTTTTCTTTTCGGTTGTGCTATAGAATTAGCAGTCTTGAAGATGAAAATGAAAATACAGTTTGGATGATTTTTTTTAAATTATTATTTCTATTTATGAGTAAAAAAAATAATGCAGGTATATACTGAAAATGAAAAAAAGCATTTCTGTTTATGCATTTAAATTTGAATGACGGCACCGATTGTCTTCCATGATTAGACCGAAAAAAAAAAAAAAACACTAAAAAAAATAAATACACATGAGATGCTGAGATTTACTTTTGAAACAAGCCAATGTCACACGCTAATATTAACAGCCTAAAAGGAGCCATATAACCACCAATTCTAGAGGACATGTATAAAATTTTTTTTTGGAGAACAGTCAATTCCCCTGCCTTGCTTGTATATACGCAAACAAGGACAAAAGTCAAGTGACACCAAAGTCAAACTAAACCCGTTATCATATAATCTACATGCATTGCTCTGGTTAAGTGCAAAGTCAAGCTACTTCCCCCTGGCAGTGTCTAGTTTTGTGGCTTCGAAGTGTCTCAAAATCTCACCTCAATTTCCAGCTCTGATATCTGTTGCTGAAGTTCAGCCATAGCAGCGATGTTGTCAGCTTCCCTTAGTCTAACAGCCATCACCTCCTCTTTACTCTGCAAGTACAAAAAAAAAAAACATCAGCAACAACAACAAAACACACGCGAAAGATTCAAGCAGTTACAGGATAACCTCACACTTTTTTGCTATAGGGCAGAGGAAGGAAGGAATTATTGAAAAAAAAAAAACATTACGCAGCATATTATCCAAATCTGTAAATCAAATCAAATCAAATTTTATTTATATAGCCCACATTTACAAAACACAGTTTGTCACATGGGGCTTAAATATATATATTATATTATATTATACACAAATATTATATATTATAAATATATCTATCTATCTCTCTCTCTCTCTCTATTTATCTATCTATCTATCTCTCTCTATCTCTCTATTTATCTATCTCTCTATTTATCTCTCTCTCTCTCTCTCTATCTCTCTCTATATCTCTCTATCTCTCTCTATATCTCTATCTGTCTATCTATCTCTCTCTCTCTATTTCTCTCTCTCTATCTATCTATCTATCTCTCTATCTATCTATCTCTCTCTCTATCTATCTATCTCTCTATTTATCTATCTATCTATTTATCTCTCTCTCTCTCTCTCTCTCTATCTATCTCTCTATTATTATAAAGGAGGCCGTTATTTTGAATCCCTGCTCTTGTTTTTGCAGTCTCCCGTTGAATCTGCTCGGAGCAGCAGTAACAGCCCCGAGCAGTTCAACCCCCACCCCTCCCCACACACACGAAATCTCAGTCCTGCCAGTTAACCAAAGTTGACAATGCTAGCATCAAACGAACATGTTTAAGGTGCGTTTACATTACAGTTAGTACATTTAAAATGAATGAAAAAAAAACAAAAAACAAAATGTGCCCAGCAGAAAACCATTTAAAATGAATGAAAAAAACAAAAAAACAAAATGTGCCCAGCAGAAAACATTTGGCAACCGCTGGAAATTGTGATAGTTTCATGGCTCAAAAAGAATGGCAGCAACAGGTCACAATGAGCATAATGCCAAATATATACACCCACTTAGATATTGTTCAGATATTCTAAGCAGCCGTGGTTGTGTATTTTTCCACAATGGTAGCTGTGAAACCTTCATTTCTTCAGTTTCTAGACAGGGTAGAAGAGTTTCAAAGAAAAGCAGTAGCATCATCATCATTAACATCCTCTGCAGAATGTCGCACTTCGGTACCGAAAAAGCCCCTTTGCGCTTTGCATGTGAAAAAGCCCCTTTATACTTGGCGTGTGACAATCAAACGCTTTGTTTCCTAAGGTTTGGAGAAATGTTGGAAATTATTAAATACACGTATCACATGTATTACATGTGATATGCAAACCAGGATGATCACCAAACACCAGGTTTAGCAGTGCTCAGGTAACGCCCAAAAGAGTACTTGTTTTTTTTTTTCTAATGAACGAGGGCCTCCTACTTACCATCTTCAAATGATTCTTTCCGGTCAATTTTGGACCACTTCTATGTAAAAACCTCTACGCAGGCACATGGCTTTTTGTCTGGTGAAAGAGAACCTGTGATTCATAAACAGACTGCGCTCCCTCCCTCCGCATGCACATGCACACTCGCCTACGATTCACGAATGGACTGTACCCTTTGTTTCAGGAAATTGTTAATTACTTGTAGCACTAAAGCATTAAAGGCGACAGGTTTTTCTCAGTGTAACAAGCCTGTAAGGGAAAAGTCAGCGTCATGTGTACTAACCTTGCATTCGATTTCTGCTTGCTTTCTTTTGATCTCCTGCAGCTGAACATGCTGTTCTCTGTTTAGGTCTGTCAGTGTTTGCACACTCTTCTCAAGTCTGCATCTTTCCTGCTCTGCACGACGCAGCTGGCTGCTGCGGGACTGGTTCTGTTAAAGCATGTGTAATATTTATTAAGTGTTTTACTTTTTTTTTTTTTTTTCTGCATTTCAAAAGTTTTTAGAAACGGGTGAAGCTGAGCTTATCCAGGCATAATGGTGCCACTTTATGTGCAACGCGTATCACTATGGGTGGACTCTGTGGGAGACACTGTTTTAATTTGTGTCACTCAAGTCGTCGTCGTTGAGATGTGCTCTGGCATAATATTTTCTGAGGGAAACATTACGATAATGTAATATATATATATATACATACATATGTATTTATATACAGACATATATACATATATATACATATGTACATACATATATACATATATATACATATGTACATACATATATACATATATATACAGATGTACATACATATATACATACATATGTATTTATTATATACATACAAATATATTTATATACATACTTATATACAGACATATATACATAAATATATACACATATACATATATACATACATATATACACATATATATACACACACATATATACACAGAGAGAGAGAGAGAGAGTATTCCCTCTCTATATTGCGATAATCAAATGAAATATATGCACAAATGTATCAATATACAGCGCTCATATTATTCCATACATTCAAATAAATTAACGAAACTAATCAATATATTGCGATAATCAAATCGCATAATCAAAGTAAAAAAAAAAAAAAGTAGTAGGGTCATATGTAAACATAATTCTAAGATCGCCTGCTACCAAACAGTTTACAAACTTCGTCAAATGTACGATTAAAACACAACAAACAGAACTGCCCGCAACAAAACAGGACCTCGAGGTAAGTAAATATATGTAATATATATATGCAATTAAACGTAGCTGCAAAATAAACTTACATTTCTTCTAGCGTGTTCTAACATCCGCACACTAATTAAACTCAAAAGTGGTTACACTACTTAAAACGCTACCTAAACGCAGCCACTAGATGGCGGTATTTCACCAAATCAGAGACAACATATACATATACTGTATGTATACGTGTATATATAAATATACTGAATATTATGTTTTGTTTGAGTAGCCCAAATTGAATTTGTGACTTTATGAACTTTATGACAAATATTTAAATAACATGCAGAAAAAAAAACGGATCCACTTATCTAAATGTGAATGAATGTAGTACCTTATAATGGATTTTGTGAAAAGGCACTGAAAGTGTCAAATCCTTTACTGTAATTTAGATACCATTTAACATTCAGAGTATGATTAATCATACTCAATATATATATACACTTCTTTCACCTTCTGATAACTGCTTTCAGATGGGTTGTTCAAAGACTGACCTGTGTTTCTAACTCCAGAATCCTCTGCCGTGTTTCCCGAAGCTCAGCCTGGGCCTCGGCATCGCGCAGCCTTACGCTCATCAGTTCGTCTTGCAGCTCGCTGAGTGCATTCTTCTTTGGGGCATCCTTCCAACGGCCAGCTGTACGTGCCAAGTGACGCTAAGGAGAGAGCTAACAATTTAGCATCACTTGCCAAGGCCTTCTTTGTGAAGTTTTGTTTAAATCAACAAGGTTTTGTAAGAACCCAGAGAGGAAACCCCGCGTCCCCCACCTTGTCAGGAAAATACTGTGAAACATTCTATAGCTACATGTGCAAAATGAAGTTTTATGGCCAACTTGAGCGAATGATTTGAGTATTGTGAAGATTAGAGTTTAAAGACGTAGGTAGTTGTTACTTGTTTCAACACACCTGCCAGTGCTCCTCCAGGTCTCTGACCTGCTGTCTCAACTCCTTCAGACCTGTCACCGCCTCGGCTTCCCTCAGTTTGACCCCAATTAACTCCTCCTGTAGTCGGGCCACATTGGTTTCATCTGGTAGTGAAGTGTTCCTCTGTTATCGAGAAAAGGTACACACAGGTTTGAAATTGATCGAATTGTAAGAAAGATCACTGTCAGACACGCACAGTTTAGACACCAATACAACTAACTATGTATGGAATATGTTTTAATGGCACTTTGACCCAGAGGTAATGTCTCTGTCATTGGTGTGGAACCCCAGGGTTCACCTCCTGGGCAAGATCGAATCCCGGTTAGGGCGGTTGGTACCTTCCAGTGGACCACCCGCAAGTACTATGAGGTATTTCAGTGGCACTGAAAACCTGACGGCAAGACCCTGATCATTTCAGGACAGTGCCCCTATGGATAACTCAAAAGACCACCAAAGCTTGCCTACAGAAAAAGAGTTCACAAGAATTCCTTAGGAATGATGACGGAACCTGAGCTCCGAGCATACATGACATTTTCAGCAGAGGACAGATGCAAAGCTACTCCTTGATTGATAATAAAAATGCTGGTTAAGGTGATAAATATTTTTGAGACAGCAATAATCATTCAGAGCCTTTTGCGGTGTTTGTACACATTTGCAAGCGTTGCGATTAGTGTTGAATCATTTTGACTGGCAGCAGTTTATGATTATTGCAGAAGATGCCAAGATAACTCACCTTTTCAATTTCCAGGATCTTGTCTTGCATCTCTTTGAGTGCACACTGAGACTCTGCTTCCTTCAAACGGGCTTGCACAAGCTCTTGTTCCAGTTGCAATACAGACTCCTCTGAGTAGCGAGGGGCTTTTTTCTATAACCAACAACACAGGTGAGTAAGTAACGGAGTGTGTGTCCTGTAAACACATAGTTCAAAGGGACAGTTCAGGGAAAACAAATTTTACAACTGAGGAGCCATGAACTCAGTTTCACATCAAACCGATGACAGATTAGACAGCTCTGTCCCACTTCTAATCTGAACTGATTCACCTTAATAAGATTCTTGTGGATTTTTATTGATTTTACTTCAAATAGGCATGCCAGTTGTTAACCTAAATGTTCATGAACTCATTTAGTCCTGCCTTGTAGATCAGAGCTGTAGTACTAGTACGCAACGGCGAAACAACTTCTGCTGTTACATACATATATACATATATACGTACATTATATATATACATATACATATATATAGATATATAGATATATATACATATATACATATATATATACATACATATATATAGATACATATATACATACATATATAAATACATACATATATACATACATATATACATATATACGTACATTATATATATACATATACATATATATATACATACATATATACATACATATATATATACATACATATATACATATATATATACATACATATATATAGATACATATATACATACATATATAAATACATACATATATACATACATATATACATACATACATACATACACATATATACATACATATATATAGATACATATATACATACATATATACATACATATATACATACATACATACATACACATATATACATACATATATATAGATACATATATACATACATATATATATATATATACATATACTGTATATATGTGTATGTATATACAGTACATATACATGGAACGTTTGGGGGGTGGTTGGTACGGTGATTTGGGTGGCGGTCATGGAGACCATCATTACAATCGTAAAATCATGATAATAATGAACCCTGAATCCTTTTGGAATGGTGAGGTGCCATAGATGGCTCACCCCTACCTAATACACATTAAACAACAAAAAAAACTTAATCTAAATGAATGGACCATTCAGTTGACCTAAAACCAATTTGCTTGTACATTGAAAGTAATAACACAATTTGTCTGTTATAAATCCAGTGATACCTACCAGTCTCAGTGTTGGGTCCCTGTACAAATATTCAAATATTTGTACTCGGAAATACAACTGCTCTAGCGACCTGATATATATATCTAATATATAATTTCACATGGTTGTTATTTTCACAACGACAGCCGTGAAAATACAGTATTTACACATTTATTTCCCCGAGGTTTTTCAGTTTCAGCAACCACATTCAGCCCTTTAACGACACTTTTTGTCTTAATCCTTAACAGTACGTGTTGTCATCCTGACACGTTTTAGGCAAAAGCTTATGATTATGCATTGACATTATCGCTTTCATGGTACATCGCCACCTTGTTGCGGTGAACTTTGAATAATTCCCAAATCTTTTTAGTGTTTTCGTAATTTTTCTCTATTTTTGACCAGATTTTGATATTTATATATTTTAAATGTATTTTTTTGAACATTTGTGCGTACGAACACGTAACGTTTTCTTCTTCTTTCTTTCTTCTAGCAGTTTTAAGAAACGGCCTTTAACCTTGATTTTGTATATTTCGTAGTACATCAATACACTCGAATTGATTGCACATACATAACATAGATCTCATACATACATAGTCAAAATAAAATTGAAATATTAGTGTGCTAAGTGCTATTTCCCAACAAATACACATTGAAAGACATTGAAAACCCCCAGTCGCCAAAACTTAAAGGGCAACCTCAACCTCCTCGCTTTTTTTTTGTGTCTATGTCTCACCTCAGAAATAAAAAAAAATCAAGAAATAGAAAAACCTTACCAGAAATAAATGATGAAGATATGTAATCAAGAAAGGACAGTGAAATAACGTTTAAATTTGGCAGAAAAAAAAAAAAACATCTCTACATATAAACAACGATTTACGTACTAGTACTGAACAACCGACCAACCAGCGAAACACTAGGAAACGCTAGTACTTCATAAAGGGTCAACATATATTGCCTGGAGGTTCAAATACGTACGTTAAATGCGGGAAGGCTAAAGCTAACACTGGTCCACTAAATCCCTGTCTGTGTCCTGACAACTGTAATGGCAACTCCGCACCGAGGTTTTGCTGTGCTTTCTCGCAAATAGTATATTTGCGGCATATTTATTTTCTATATTAATGTTTTGTCTTGGTTAAATGAGTCTGTGGGGGGGAGGGGGCGCTGCGGAGGTTAGCGCTCAGCTGCAGGGAGAACACGGGATTGGCGACACAGGTGCAGCCCCGCATACAGGTGAGCGTAATTCGAGTAATTAAGCCTCGCCCTATATTAGTAGGAGCAGGGTCCCGAGAAGGGGGAGCGGACAGAGTAGTGCGTGTTGGCGCAACGTACAAACGGAACCACGACAGCACTTGGGACTTCTTTTTCTTTCGGCTTTGTCCCTTTTTTTTCAAGGGTTGTTCTCTGCGTCTTCTACTCTGACTCCAACTATCTGCATGTCCTCCCTCACTACATCCATATATCTCCTCTCTTTCTCCTACCTGGTAGCTCCATCGCTAACATTCTTCTACCGATGTAGAGTAAGTGCGCAGGAGCACTTGGGACTATTGAAAACAAAGTCGGTTGAACTATCATCTGTAACAGCGTGTGTGTGTCAAGGGTTAACCCACTTGCTACAGAATTGATATATTTTATGTTATAGTTAGGTTGAATTTTGTACTGAAAACCTCGTTCACATATCGTTTGTTTAAAATATAAAATATTTTTATATTATATTTTATATATATATATTTAATATTGATACAAAAGATACGTGATTATCATTTTGGCCATAATCGTGCAGCCCTTTTTGCGGCCGAGACCATTCACAATTCGCTCCTTTAAAATGTGCCACTTTGAAGACACCCGGGGAGTCCTCCTTACCCATTGTAGTCCCTGCTGGAGCTGCCAAATGGTTTTCGTGGCCTGCTCCAGCTGAGCACTGGCCTCCTCGCTCTGCTGTTTGACTGTAGCAAGCTCCCGCTTGACTAGGTAGTTCTCTTCTGCCTCCTGAGCGCGAGTCACTTGTCCCTTTCAGTATAACCAACCGAATAAAGCATGGTGGAGTTAGCAGAAGAAGAAGAAGAAGTTACGTAAGAGAAGGGTACCAGTAGGCACAATTTAGTGCCGAAGGTGAAGAATTAGATTCTCTTGAGATTTTGTTTTTTTTTTTAAAAAAGCTATAGACTGTATTGTTATTTTCAATTGTTTAGTTTTTGTGGTCATTTCATTCATAACGGCTTTAAATAGTAGTTCAAAATTTAAGATTTTTAACTACTATCTGACAATGAGTGCTCCATCATGCACTGGTTTACTTTGTCAAAAGGGAATTATTTTGTTAAAACCAGCCTCCTTGCGTTGCTGTTTGACAGCATTGGAATTGTCCCAGTAACAGGGAACTTTTGGAGAGGATTTAATTCAATCAAAAGATCGGGAAGCATTAACATTGGGTGGAAGTAGGGACATCTAGGTTGAATTTGATATTGGTTTTTCCTAAACCTCGGTTAGACTAGGCTTTTGATGCTCCATTATTCTCTGTCTTGTCTTGTCTTGTACTGCCATCTAGTGGTCTGGTGTGTTGAGGTTACTCTTAGAGCACTGGTAAAAACTACCCATGCTACATTGAAAGAAAAAAGTATCTTCAGGAGAGGATGGAAAATAAGGCATGCAATGTCACCACCCTGTGTGCATTGCATGCATTTTTTTTTTTTTTTTTTTTTTTTATTTTTTGCATATCAAAGCAAAGAATTATCTGGGGGTGTTACATGGAGATAAAATTAAAACGATGCCATTTTTTTCATTTAATCTAGATTTCATGTTTGTTTACATTTGGAAGGAAAGAAAAAGAGCCAAAAGTGCAACAGTAGGAACGGAGAAAAATGAAGAAAATAATATACCTGAATCAATCTATCTGCCAAGGAAGCGCTTTCCTACAAAACACAAACATCGCCAAAGACAGACACACAGAAAAACAGAGAGAGGGAGGGAGAGAAAGAGAAAAACAAATAGGTCGAATGAGAAAGACGGACACGCAGAGTGTACAAAACTGAAGGACAGTTGCGCACAAACAAAACGAAAATATTTTTTCAGAATAAAAGCAATCTTTAGATTTTCCTAGTGAAATATGATGTTGGATTTAACCCTTTGATGCATGACCCATGATATACTGAGTTAAAAAAATGTTACTAAGTGTTTTTAGACATAAAAATAAGAACTGATTTGGTTCTGTTTTTATACACCAAATTTTCTTTTTGAATGTTGACACCATTATTCTGCAGTTGCAAAGGCTGACCACTGTATGGCAGTGTTGGGTGATTCTCAGGCGTCCACTGTAGAGGCTTATATGCAACACTGCCATCAAAACATATTCTTTCTCATAGAAAATGACATTTTAATAGCTGTCCACTGCAGTGACCGTCATGCATGAAAGGGTATTGGAAACAGCAGCTTACATGCAGGTGTGGTGGTAACAAAAGGGAAAAATAAGCTGGTGATATAAAAACAGAAGAAGACACAGTGAAAGATCTGTAGCAAGAAAGAAAAAGGCTTTAGTGAAGCTGAACTTTTCTTTCCAGTTAGTAAATAATTAAAGCATTAGCTTGCAAGAGTCTTGGGCTGCTTTGAAACTATGAATTCTTGTTAGTTTACAGCATTTGTGCGTTCCTGCAGGCAAATCGGATGCCAACCCTGCGATCCCATGCATTAGTGGCAGAAGTGCCACTTCACAGTAAAAGGAAAACATGACGTGTTTTTCGTCCTTACATCCAACCAACCAATATTTCTTTGAGAATCGGATCTTCCTTTCAAGGCCTTTGCAAAATGTGTTTGCGCTTTCACGAGGCCACGGTGAAAGTCAACGAGAGAATGCAAAAAAAAAAAAAAACGTCCGCTTTTGTTTACGAATAATGAGCTACATAAACAGCGGCAATGCACGTAGACAACTTTTATCCGAGGTTGCCCCATTAATAAGACAGGAATCCAGCAGGACATGCATGGTTAGTGCACATGTTCACGACGAGTCGAGTAAGTAACCCTGGGATTAGCAGTGTGAGACTGGTTTGAGTTCGATGCAGCGTGAACGTCATACACTTACTTTTTCTAGTGTGTCTATCCTCTGCTTCAAAAGCCTGTTCTCGGTCCGCAGCCTCTGCACAGATAAATCCCACACAGTCAAAGACCCCCAGATATATATTCCCCCCCCCCCAACACACACAGGCCACCTATAAGACATGGACTGCATATATGTGGGGTCACTATTAGATATTGAAATATATTGTTCTTTACCTTTATTTCCACCTGTTCCTCCATCTCTTTTGTTTTGATTGTAGTGTATTCTTTCTCTAATCTGCAGAGCCAACATAAATCATTTGAATTTAGAACAATTAATTCTAAAATTTCTAAAAAAAAAAACACACAACACATTCTAGCTATATATATATAGAATTTGGACTTAGAATTTGGAATATAGAATTTTTAAGAACCTTCTACAAATGCATGACACTTTATTTAATCCCTTTTAATGTCTATCTATCTGTCTATCTATCTGTCTATCTGTCTGTCTGTCTGTCTATCTGTCTGTCTATCTATCTGTCTGTCTGTCTATCTGTCTGTCTATCTATCTGTCTGTCTGTCTATCTGTCTGTCTATCTATCTGTCTGTCTGTCTATCTGTCTGTCTATCTATCTGTCTGTCTGTCTATCTGTCTGTCTATCTATCTGTCTGTCTGTCTATCTGTCTGTCTGTCTGTCTATCT
>NC_024308.1:19038208-19046834 GCF_000523025.1 Cynoglossus semilaevis | reverse complement strand
CTGTCTGTCTATCTATCCGTCTGTCTATCTGTCTATCTATCTATCTGTCTGTCTGTCTATCTATCTATCTGTCTCTCTGTCTATCTGTTTGTCTATCTATCTATCTATCCTCTTATTTCTCGAACAGAATACAAAGAGATTAGTTAAGGCGGAAAAGTGGATGTAAAGTTTGAATCTTATTAGCCTATTGTCGTGGTTTTTTTTTTTTTAAATCGTATTTAACACGTGTTTATTTTTCATTAATTTCTGCTGCTGTTTATGCGAGTTCACGGTTTGAGTGCTACGCTACATTACATCACAGCACGGGAAATTTCTAAAATTCTGCAAATATATGATGATCTGAAATCACAAATGATCTGAAATCACAATCTGTGACGGTCTTACTTTTTCATCTTCTTTGCATTGTATTTGACCTGATAGGCAGCCTGGATAACCTTATCTGGAGCACTGTCAAACTGGTGTGGGATGACTCTCTGAAAGTGCTTGATCACAGCAACAGACATATATGACAAGTTACATACGTGACAAGCTGTCAGATATGTATTCTTTGGAATACAAAAAGGTCTTTTTTAGAATCATACCTGTAACATTCCTTCCATGTCTAACTGGATCAGTTCTATCTGGTTCAGCTGAAGGATGGCCAGTCCCACACGGAAAACTATCTCCAGACCCTGAGGAAACAGGAAAAGGGAAGCACTGATGCTTTATACACATTAAAAATAATGCAAATGAATGAAACTATGAATTACTTACAGGCAACGGTGAAAGATGTGGTTGGCACCCTAGCCTCACAACAGGATTTTTTTTATTTGTATAGAGTAATGACCAAAATGAATTTCTGAACTGAAAACACGTTGCTTACATTTTTACGCTTTATAACAAAGCCTTTTATTATTTGTTTATATTTGATCATGTCTTAACACTTGTATATCTTTGAGGTCTGTGTGTATCCCATCCTGAGTGCCACTTGGAGCAACTAAGGGCTTCAAGCCTCAAAAAGGCTTGACCTGCACATCAAGTCCCACCTCCATGCAGATCAAATTCCCCTTAATTCCCCTATAGTTTGCATACGGACACGACTGCTCAACCTAGGACGCCATTTCCACGGCACACTCTCCCCCAAAACACCCTTGCCAGGCTCCTATACATTTACATATACATTTCCTCAACACGCAACACCATTGTTCTAGCTCAACTGGAGGAAAACCTGGGAGTCTGCTGGGAGTGGACTCGACCTGAAGCTGGAACCTCAACTTCCAAAGACACAGTCAGCAGAGTCAAGGTGGACCGTCTTAAAGACCATACATACTGAGCACAAGATCTCTTCGCGGCTGTTCTTGATTGTACACTGAATGCCAACTATATTAGTGAGTTTGCCGACAGTGGTGGGTCTGGTAAACAAAATGCTGAGAGTTTATACAGGACTGGAACGATAGTGTGTTAGCCGTAACTCCACCTTAACATGGAAAACACTAAAGAGATGGTGCTAATCTACGCTATATGACCAAAAGTATTGGCTCACCTGCCTTGACTTCATACTATGAACTGAAGTGCCATCCCATTCCTAACCCAGAGTTCAATATGATGTCGGTCCACCTTTTGCAGCTATTACAGCTTCAACTCTTCTGCGAAGACTGTCCACAAGGTTGAGGAGAGTGTTTATAGGAATTTTTTGACCATTCTTCCAAAAGCGCATTGGTGAGGTCACACACTGATGTCGGTCGAGAAGGCCTGGCTCTCAGTCTCCGCTCTGATTCATCCCAAAGGTGTTCTATTGGGTTCAGGTCAGGACTCTGTCATCCATGTCTTTATGGCCCGCTCCAAACTGTTGGGAGCATGGAATTGTCCAAAATGTTTTGGTATCCTGAAGCATTCAAAGTTCCTTTCACTGGAACTAAGGGGCCAAGCCCAGCTCCTGAAAAAAAGAAAATTCCATGCTCCCAACCTTGTGGGAACAGTTTGGAGCGGGCCCCTTCCTCTTCCAACATGACTGTGCACCAGTGCACAAAGCAAGGTCCATAAAGACATGGATGACAGAGTCTGGTGTGGATGAACTTGACTGGCCTGCACAGAGTCCTGACCTGAACCCCATAGAACACCTTTGGGATGAATTAGAGCGGAGACTGAGAGCCAGGCCTTCTCGACCTACATCAGTGTGTGACCTCACCAATGCGCTTTTGGAAGAAAAATAGTCAAAAATTCCTATAAACACTCTCCTCAACCTTGTGGACAGTCTTCCCAGAAGAGTTGAAGCTGTAATAGCTGCAGAAGGTGGACCGACATCATATTGAACTCTGGGTTAGGAATGGGATGGCACTTCAGTTCATAGTATGAGTCAAGGCAGGTGAGCGAATACTTTTGGTAATATAGTGTATTTATCTACTTCTACTAACCAACTAATCGACTAACACCACTGTTCGTGTTTCCCATATTTTTTTGACACTGTGCTGCTACTCCTGTTTGTATTTTATTGTATTTTACCTATTTGTGTGTTTTTAACTGTTGTTTTGGTGCTTTACTGCTGCTGGAGGAGGAAATTTTCAAAAGGGAACTTCCAAGGTATTTATAAAGTTTATCTATCTATCGATTGACTTCAGGAAGGTTTCTAGGAGTGCACATGGCAGATGACCTCTCCCTCCACATCAACACTACAGCTATCATTAAAAACGCTCCCCTATGTCTGTCAGGGCACTGTAAAAAAAAGTCTTGACATATGCCAGGGGTCGGCCCAACCCAAAATGTTCAAAGAGCCATATTGGACCAAAAAAACAAAAACAAGAAACAAATCCGTCTGGAGCCGCAACAAACTTAAAACCCTTATATAAGCCTGGTATGAAGGAAAGCTGTAAGTGTACATCTGCAGACTTACAGCTGTGACTTACACACTGTGCATAAAAAAAAAACTATTATGTGTTGCATTTATGACATCAATGAACTGCTGCAGAGAACACGGAATTGCATTTCTGCATGTAACAAAAACATTTTTGAACTTGAGAAAAAAGACACATGGTTGATGCTTACTTTCACAAAAATATTTGAGTCCTCCTCGTATTTAGGAAATAAAAATCAAACTTAAATTATCCACCCGCAGCGAACCAAAAATGCAAACCAAAAATGCCGTCTGCTTATATGTTCCATCATTTTATCGCGTGCACTGGAGCGTGCAGTCAGATATATATATATATATATATATATTTATATATCTATATATATATATATGTATACATATACATATATACATATATGAGTTGCTGTCACATAACATTACAGCAGTGGTAAATTTATGTCCAATGGCAATATTCCATTTGATTCCCTTCACGCCCCCCGCCCCCCCAGCACCTCATCGTGGCCCCCCAGGGGGGTCCGCCCCACTATTTGAGAACTTTCACCTCATCATTCCATAAAATCTTGAAAAATGTGTCTTCAGACTTTTGTTAGCCCACAATTAAAGGCTTGGTGGTTAAAGAAGCGGACATGGGTCTGTAAGGTTTCAGGTTCGAGTCCACTGCCTAGTTGCCACTGAGGTGCTCTGAGCATGGCACCGTCCCCACACACTGCTCTCTGGGCACTTAAGCTGCTGCCACCCCTCTCACCTTGGTGATGGGTAAAATGCAGAGTTCACGTTTCGTCGTGTGCAGTGGTGTGATTGTGCGTCACTTTCGTTTCCTTTCTAGGCACTGAACACCTGTGACTTCTACAGTCAAGGATTAAAAGAGGTTTATTGCAAATTTGTTTTTCGTCCCCTTGTCAACACTTTACTTTGCTGGCGTCTGGCTGGAGGCATGATAGGACCCTTTAAGATCTACCACTCCTTGCAACACTATTTCTATTTAAGTAAAACAATGCTATTCTTATTGTATGTTATTCCATTTATATGTGGCGTACAATCAGCAATAAGCAAAGCGCCCCTCTCTTCTGGCCTAAACAGTATGTCACGGAATGAGTGATTTGATTTAATCTCTAATCTAGGAAATTGTCCAATGCTTCTGTCAGGCAGACAGATTTAAAATGTACGGCATAAATATGACAAGAACGACACACAGGCACAGATAATCTTAAAGAAAGGAGAGGAGAATGGATTTTGCGTCGAACTAGAAACTCAGAAATGTTGGTAAATAAAATGCATTTGGTCTTCTTTATAACATTGTAATCGTATTGTGTGACGACCGTGAGAGAATATGTCGGCGCATATAATACCGAAAGAGATTCCTTTAAACTGACCTCAAGCATGAAGATGTCAAAGATTCTTGTGGCAATAGGTAAGGGGAAGAACGTGAGGAAGATAGTCAGGAACCAAGAGGATGCATACATGGAGGTGTGGAAGTTCTGACCCTGGAAATGGATGTGCAGTTCCGGCAGTTGCTCCTGAAGAAAACAAAAGATTAAAGAGCTGGGTGAAAAAAGTTGGGTTAAGTAAAAAATTAAAGATTATGAGAAAGGCAAAGAGCAATATTATATTACTTATATAAGATACAAATATAAAGCCAAGTCATGGCATCAATTCAGCATACGGATGCATTAATGTACCTCCGTTTTGGGACCGGAGTTCCAATGATAATCCGAAAAGTAATACTGCGAGGCAGCCTGCATTTTGTACAAAATACTGAAGTAGTGATAGAATATGCGTATATGTCTCGAACTGTAAAATACAGCACAATATATTAAGATGCATTTTTCCTTCATTGTTACATCTGGGGGGTTTTTTTTTCCCCCACTAGCGTAAGTTAAAGATTTTTGTTTTTAACGTAAAACAACACCCTTCAATCAACTAAGGAAACACGTCGTGTTTTTAAGGTTTTCTGTGATAAATGGAATATTTTATAAAACTCAATACAAAAAGTGTGATAATTCGCAAAGATCAGTTGAAATAAAATATGAATCGTGCCACAACGCATACGTCGTAGGGTGCGTTATCTGATGAAGTCAACGGCTATGCCGGTGAAATCGCACGACAGAAAAACGTTGGTTGCGACTTGATATGCATGAAACCAAGACGTCGCGTCCATGCACTAGAATAGCAGCCTGGAAATAATCGAAAGTTATCTTGCACTGACCGCCATTCTCCTTGCTGAGGACATTGTGAAACGTCTCAAATCACCTGTGCGCTAAGTGACGGACAATTTATTGTGCCTTTAAGACACACGAACAGGCAACAAAACATGTTACCTGCTGAGCAAGACACAACCACTATTTCAGTTGTGATAAAAGACCACAAACAACGTTTTTTACGGGGTTTCTGTTTTGTATTCCATTATTTCGTATTATTAAAATCATTCCGTCTTTTGCTGTGCTTTTAAACCAGCAGCTTTATTTTAACACACGTTATACCTTACAGAAATAGAAACATTTCAGTAGTAAAATCCTTTTTATGGGTCCGAATAGAAGTCAAACAAAAATAGGCATCTGCATCATCAATGTTTAGTAGAGCCACATTTTGCTTCAATAACAGGCTTTTGACAAGTCCTTGAAGTTTGGCAGGATGTATTTTAGCCTATTTCTCGTACAAAAACGCCTCCAGTACCAGTCAGTTTTTTTTTTGTTTTTTTTTGGCTTCCTTTCATAAACAGCCTGCTTCAAATCAATCCATACATTTCCAGTGATGTTAAGGTCTCGGGACTGGGATGGACACAGCACTCCATATTGACAGAAAAACACAGAATTGTTGACATTTTTGCAGATGTATTAAAAACGAAAAAAACAAAAACAAAAACGAAATATCACATGGTCATAAGCATTCAGACCCTTTTGATCTAATACAGCCATGAATCTTTTTTTGGGGAATGATGCAACAATGTTTTCACACCTAGATTTGGGGATCCTCTCGAGGTTCTGTCAGGTTAGATGGTGAATGTTGGTGGACAGCCATTTTCAGGTCTCTCCAGAGATGCTCAATTGGGTTTAAGTCTGGGCCATTCAAGAACAGTCACAGAGTTGTTGTGAAGCCGCTCCTTTGGTTATTTTACTGCAGCTGTGTGCTTAGGGGAAGTTGAACCTTCGGCCCAGAGGAACGTTTTGGTCCAGGATATCCCTGTACTTGGCAAAACGTTCGATTGCAACCAGTTGTCCTGTGCCTGCAGCTGAAAAACACCCCCCGCAGCATAATGCTGCCACCACCAGGCTTCACTGTTGGGACCGTATTGGACAGGCGATGAGCAGTGCCTGGTTCTCTCCACACATACCGCTTAGAATTAAGACCAAAATCTTGGTCTCATCAGACCAGAGAATCTTATTTCTCACCATCTTGGAGTCCTTCAGGTGCTGCTTTTTTTTTTTTTTTTAAGCAAACTCCATGCGGGCTTTCATGTGTCTTGCACCGAGGAGAGGCTTCCGTCGGGGCCCCCGACTTTTGGAGGGCTGCAGTGATGGTTGACTTTCGACAACTTTCTCCCATCCCCCGACTGCATCTCTGGAGCTCAACCACAGTGATCTTTGGGGCTCTTCTTTACCTCTCTCATCACGGCTCTTCTCCCCCTGACTGCTCAGTTTGGCTGGACGGCCAGCTCTAGGAAGGGTTCTGGTCATCCCAAACGTCTTCCAAGGATTAAGGATATACGGATTAACTTTGACCAGATCTGTGCCCTGCCACAATTCTGGATCTGAGCTCTTCAGGCAGCTCCACTGACCTCATGATTCTCATTTGCTCTGACAAAGCACGGTGATCAGTAAAGTCTTGTATAGACATATAGATATAGATATATGGCTTTTCAACTCAAGTCCAATCAGTATATTTAAACACAGCGAAGGGTCTGAATACTTATGACCATGTAATATTTCAGTTTTTCCTTCAAAAATAAATCTGCAAAAATGTCAACAATGTAGGGTTAGGGCCAGAATTAGGGTTAGGGTTAGGGTTAGGGTTAGGGTTACACGGCTGCAATATACTGTAACAAAGAGTGGAAAATTTAAGGGGGTCTGAATACTTTCCGTACCAACTGTATCCCTTATCATAATGTATTGTTGTGTAATGGGTATTATAGTAAACTGTAAGTGACCATCTCAATTTTGTCCACATCTGTATGATGCTGTTATTCAGGTATTTGCAGTTTCTCTGGTCTTTTTAGTTTGAGTTGAAAACATCAAATTACAAAGTTCCACAGGATTTGTAATTTTATGCAAAACTAATCTGCAAATGAATAATAAATTATAATGGAAAAATTACAATGATTTTATTTTATTTTTTTTTATTTTACTGTTCGGTGAAAAAGAGAGCATAAAATAAACTAAAAAAATATTAGCTTCACGTACGTTAACATTTACTAGCGCTAATTGTCTATTGTAAATCCACCAACAACACTGAATATTTGCAACATAAAACAAAAACAATTTCAATTTTCCCTACCTGAATCATAGACTCAAACTGGTACATGCAGAGTCCCAGTTCAGCCATGCTGGGTTTGAAGAGCTCTCGTAATCTGTAGTCCTGCATCAACTTCACGAACACACAGAATGCCTCCTCCTCTGGCATCTAGTAAATGAAACCTCGAGACAAACATCTTACTTGGCAAAGTGTGTAACACACGTGCATAAAAAGTGGATTATTACCTGCATTAGCAGCAGCCCTACGATGAATGCACTGCCCTGACAATAGCCGACCTCACGGTCCACCAAAGAATAGGCCTGAAGAATTATAGTTGTACATTCATTTCAAGTGTTACGAGCTCAAGTTACAGCTGCATCGAAAGACTGACCTTACTGAACTTTAAGTCTAAGATGTCTGTTCGTGTTGACAATATTTACTTTTCGGATCAATTAAGACCTTTTCCTGATATTTGCTGTTGTATTTTGATGTGTGTTAAGATGTTCTCAGCTGATTTTACTTGAGTTGAAGATGCTCTTGTTCCTCAGATACAAATTCAAGGGCTCACCTTCATGACATTAAACAGCACTTCTTGTCCCAAACTGTCCTTCTCCTTGAAAAACTCATGTTCCGGATAAGTGCGAGCGATGTCTCTTCGAATCAGCTTTTCGCAGGGCGACGTCATCTTCAGAAGTTCCGAATACTGATCTTTTATGGTCATGTTTTGGGCATTGCACAATAACTGCCATACTATCGCCCTGAAGTGGTGAGGAATCCCTTTTCTGACAAGATCCTAGAAAGAGAAAACACAGGATAAGGATTTTAAACATTTGAAGACGTTGTTAAGACTTTTATTAGGTCATTTTAAGCCAGTTTGAATGAATAATTTTTTTTTTCAGGACTTGAACATAAATATTTATATTTTCTGCTTCTTACACTGGGTGGGGGTTTCCTTTGATAATAAAAAACTCGATAATGCAGTGCCTTGGTTTCTCCAAATGATGTGTAGCCTAAAAATAGTTTTGGAGAAAAACAGCTGCATGTGAATGTGAAGTTTATTCCTGCTTGAACGATAAACAAGCCTCCACTGCAGCTCATTTTAATCTATTTTGATTTGATTGAACTCATACAGTGGTTTGTATAGATCAGGCATGGGAAAACTACGGCCCATCAACTCATACAGTGGTTTGTATAGACCAGGCATGTGCAAACTACGGCCCGCGGGCCATATACGCGTCCACGTTATATTATTAAATTAAATGTTATTATGACACCTCAATCATTTTACCTAGCTGTAATTCCCATCTTTCCCCAGCAGATGTCGCCAAA
>NC_024308.1:19036522-19038060 GCF_000523025.1 Cynoglossus semilaevis | reverse complement strand
AACACCTCGGATCTATCCTGAGAATTGCCACAACAAATATTAACACCAGACATTGATGCACTTGCAAAAAAAAAAATGAGACCAACAACACTGTTCCCACTGAAGCTGAATGTTAGTTTATTACTGCGTTATTAAATTAATAAATTTGGATTTTTTTTTTTTTTTTTGCTTCCTGTTTTTACATTTTATATTAGTCCACACAAAACCACCATTCTCCTATTCTGACCCGGCCCCCCTGAAAAATTTTAGAAACCATTGTGGCCCGCGAGTCAAAAAGTTTGCCCACCCCTGGTATAGATAAATAAATAAATATTACCAGGCACTGAATCATATTTCAATTCGTGGTCACCCCTGGCTCGCTATATTTGTATTGTTTTATACTGAAAATGAAAATGAAGAGTTTGGATAATATCAGCATATTGCATATGCGGCAAAAAGTTAATATTTGACATCCCTACTCATTACTTGTTTTTTGTTTTGTTTTTTTCCGACCAGGGCAGATGACAAAATGACGTAAGAGATTTAACTAACAAGTTAGTGAGTCAAGTACAGAGAGAAATGAATGGTTTATAGGTGAGCAAACTCGCAGCTGCAGCATGGAGGGAATCATTCCTGAGGACGATACATCAGCTAGGAGGAGAAGCAAGACGTTCCTCAGTCCATGGCCTTATTTTAGAGAAATGTTCAACATGCATACAGGTGTGTTACATGGTGGTTTGTTGTTAATTGCATTGACCTATGTATAAACCATAAGCTTCCATTCAGTTCTAACTGGTGGTGGGGAGTACAGCAAATATATATACTCTGGGTGTGAAAGAACAAAGCTACTTCAGTTCCCCCCCCTGTTGGGTGGGGCCTTGGGGTCAACTGGGAAAGTGTCTGAAAGGGCTGTTGCGATCCTCATCAGGAATCGATAATTGTATAACAGCACGTCCAAATATCAATGCTTTACACTTCTATGTGCTGCTGTTCTTCTCCCTTTTAACCATGTACACTCGCTTCTGTTTCATTCTTCCTACACCAAAAAACAGAGACGGGAAAAAACAGTGGACCCCACATTGACCATGCAGAAAATTGCACAATAACTACTAGCTCTGTTATTACTTATATATTATGAATTATATATTATTTATATATCTATTCATCCCCAAAAAACCATAGTTATGTTATTGTGTCATCTACCTTGCAGAAAATTGCACAATAACTACTAGTTCTGTTATTACTTATATATTATTAATTATCCATCCATCCAACCATCCATCCATCCATCATCAACCGCTTATCCGGGGCCGGGTCGCGGGGGCAACAGTCTGAGCAGGGACACCCAGACTTCCCTCTCCCTCGACACTTCCTCCAGCTCTTCTGGGGGGACCCCAAGGCGTTCCCAGGCCAGCCGAGCGACGTAGTCGCTCCAGCGTGTCCTAGGTCTTCCCCTAGGTCTCTTCCCAGAGGGACGGCACCCGAGCACCTCCCGAGGGAGGCGTCCGGGGGGCATGCGATGTAAATGCCCAAGCCACCTCAGCTGACTCCTCTCGATG
>NC_024308.1:19018416-19033164 GCF_000523025.1 Cynoglossus semilaevis | reverse complement strand
CCCTGTGGGTGGGGGGGAGAAAAAGAAGGGGGGGGGGGGGGTTCAAATTGTGCTGTGTATCAGGTAATGGAGAATGTTGAATGTACTAGTTTCTTTCAAGTTAATTGAAATTGATCAAGGTAACGTAAGGTCCGAGGCGACAGGTCAGACCAGGAGTTGTAAATCCCCTTGATGGAAAAAAAAAAAAAAAAAAAAGGAAATCAAGGAAGCCCAAAGAAGCGACATGGGCCCGCCTTCGAGTAGGCCCACCACCTGCAGAAAGGTTTGCAAGGGGCCGGTGCTTTGTGATTTGGGTGGCGGTCGAGGACGGGGATCCCAATCCCTGGAATACAACTACTCTGGCTATGGAGACATGAAATGTCACTTCGCTGAGGGGGGGTGGGGGGAGGGGGGAGAGCCCAAGCTTATGTGGGAGGTTGAGTGATACCGGCTATATATAGTCGGGCTCACCTTTACACACAGTCTGGGCTCTGGGGCCCTACTCCTTGAGAGCGGCTGGACTTTCTTCTACTCTGGAATTGCTCATGGTGAGAGCTGGTGCTCATATTGACTAGATTGACTAGTTGTTTGTGTCATCAGAACCGTGAGTTTTGAGGCGGTTTGCAGCTCAGTGTGAAGCTGCAGGGATGAGAATCAGGACCGACCTCTATGTTCGAGGTCGTGGTTCTCATCCGGGAAAAGGTGGCTCGCACCCTCCAGGTCAGGTCAGGGTCAGGGGAGAGCTCCTGCCTCAGGTGGAGGAGTTTTAATATCTTGGGGTCGTGTTCACGAGTGAGTGAGGGGAAAGATGGAACGCGAGATTGACAGGCGGACATCGGTGCAGCGGCCACAGTAAAAGACAATTGTCTTTTTGATTGACTAGTTGTTTGTGTCATCAGAATTAGCAGTGTGTTAGGGGGGCCCTGAAAATGTGTACTGAAAATTGTGAGATGTCAAACATGGAACGGGGTTCAAATTGATAATACATCGTAACTAAGTAACTCGAGTTTTGTCGCGTTAGGGTTGGTGAGAGCAATTCAATTGCAGTGAAAATGAACATTATTCAGGCACTGACATAATCTCTGCTAGTTCTAGTGTCAACGCATAAATGCTAAAATCATTTTGTTGCCCAATAAGTGAACTTTTATGGCCTTGCGGTTTATTTCTTTTAAAGATATTCCTTATTATCCTTTAGCTCATCTTGTACAGCAACCTAACCTACCATTTCTCTGCTGTGTGTTAACAGAACGGAGGGAAAATCAGCGAGGCTCTGACCTCAGGTCTTTGTATAACAAATACAACCATGAATTTATAACACTGAATATTTATAAACCATAATGTTTCCAGCTTCCTCCTGGATTATTTTTAAGTTTCAAAATTTGAGTCTTCCACTTGTGTCAGGTTTATAAGACAGTAGTGAGATCTGCTATGATGTGTTGTTGAATGTTGAATAGACCAAAGGTCGAGCTGGAGGTTGCGGTGATGTACATGGTTACAGGAGAGAGAGAGAGGATAAGGAACAGGATGAGAAATTAGCAGATCAGAGGGACAGTTGACGTTGAGCGGTTTGGAGATTAAGTTAGAAAGGCAGAATTTGAATGGTGCGCACATTACTAAGGAGATGTAGTGAATATATTGGGGGGAAAAAAAAGGATGTTGGAGATGGAGTTGTCAGGCAAGAGGAGAAGAGGAAAACCCCCAGTGAAGATTTGTGGATGGACATGAAGAAGGGGAAGAAGAAGACAACAACGACAACGAAGAAGAAGAAGAATGCGTGTGGTTGTATAAAATCAGCGTATAAAATGTGCTGCTAATATGCTAATATTTTTACTAGCGCACTGGTACAGTAACTCATTAGGTCAAAATCAGCAGAGTAGCACACCGTGAGTGCATTTAACTTAGCAGGTTGAATGATTTCACTCCGAAAGCTAAGTCTGTGGCATTTTTTTTTTTTTTTTGGATGATGTCATTTGATTGGTCATTCAGAACCAATACACGTTAACCAATACACTTCTGCATTACCGAGAAAAACACACACCCGTCTACGCCAGTACTGTATCGTAGGCTCAAACTTGCGCATGCCTAGTACAAGTACACGGGAAAGTCCTTCTTACCAAATGGTTCAGAGAGAACGGGCATACTATGACACGCCTTCTGCTTACCTGTTCTGCTCCTCCAACTTGGCTAGCAGTTCCACATCATCTGGACTGAGCTGCGGAGAGGGTGACGAAAGCGACGTGGATGAAGAGGTAGCTGTGGTTTGTAAGGATGTGGGAGTGGCCACCTGGCTAGCCATCGGACTGACCGTGTAGGAGAAAGAGTTCTTCACCCATGAGAATGTAGAACTCAGTTTACCAGTAGCCTTGTCTGTAGCCACCTGCAAAACAGGGCAGATTAAATTGTACATAAAATTAATGTATATCAAATTAATGTATTTTATGCACTAAAAGGTGCACTTTAAAAGCCTTTAATTTTTTTTTTCAAAAATTGACAGTCTCTTATAACCCGGTGCGCCATATGTATTAATTCACACAACTGAAACACACCGGGAGCCAACAATGACGTTTAATGGCTTATTGAGCGCTAACCGATTTTATAGCGCCACATAGGGCACACAACTGAAACCCACCGGGAGCCAACAATGACGTTTAACTCTGTTATCACAATTAGAAGATGCTCAACAACAATTGTTAGAGTATGGTCGTGAAACCCAAATCCGTGCAACGAATTATACGATGGTATGGTGGTGCAATGCAGAAGGACGACTCAGACGCATTGGTTGTCAATTTTTTTTCTCGTGGTCAAGACTTCTTTTTATTTCTGCTTGTTTAACAATGCAGTCAAAACAACAATACGGTGAGCATCCAGAACAATAGTGACAAAATAATGACAACAGCCTGCCTTCCAGTGTCCAACTCAGGTCAATACCCTATTCCACAAATTTGCGTCCCTATTGACCTGCGACTCCATGCGCGCCCATTTAACCGACATAGTCAAAACCCAAGCAAAAGCAAACTAATCTGGGGCTTGCCATCATTCCGGGTGGATTAACCACGGAATTCCAACCGCTAACTATTGGTGTTAACAGGCCGATTTCAAAGTTAAATTGGGAGCATTACATGACTGAAAGCGAACACACATTCACCAAGACAGGGAGGCAACGCCGGGCGAGTTACGCCAATCGGTCGTGGATGCCTGGGCTAAGGTGTCTCAAATGTCATCCAAGTTTTTCACGAAGGCCAGAATCGTCACTGAACAGCTAATTAACAGCAACGAGACAGACTCGGACAATGACAAGAGACGTGCTTGATTGACTGTTTTGTTTCACTTAATGCGCCTTATAATCCGGTGCGTCTCATGGTCCAACAAATACGGTACTAATTATGACTTCTGCTGTGTTTCAGTTATTGTGCAGTGCCACTTAAACTGAACAACACTATTTCTATGTTTCAATAAACAAATGAAGATACAGATGTACCAAAAAAAATTTAGGTTATTGGTAGGGTGTAAGCACCGTATCTTAAACTGAGACAAGACATATTCAGACATATACTATACGAGTCTTTAGGTTTTTTTATTAAATGGCTTTAAGGGTGCACTTATACTACGGCCAACTGATCTGTACCCGAATATTCCCCCTCCCCTGCTGGCCTATAGTCACATTACCCGAAAGGCAACCATGCTGAAGTGTGGTAGAAAACCTTGCAGGCCGCAACTTGTAGTTGGTTGGAATTACCAAACTTTGATTCAACCCAAAAAGCAAAGTTTTTCATTTTAAATAAATATATCTGGTGCCGTTATACCTGCCTCGTTTTCAGCTGTGTATATTTGGCTTGTAAAAATAGTAATAACACAAATGCATCGTCCCGACATACAAGCACTCCGAGATACGAGCAAGCCTTCGAGCAAAATTTTTGCTTTGAGAAGTGAGTAAAGATTTGAGATACGAGCACGCTTACGACGCCGACGCTAGGTTAGCCGAGCACTCAGAGCAGCCTACACGGGCTCACTCGTTCACTTCACGTGTTCGTTGACTTCCGTACGCATCTCCCGCGATCCTTCTGTATTGTGTTTGCGTAATCTATGTGAATTTTTTTGTGCATTATTCTTCATAATAGTAATGAGTCCTATAAGAAAGTGAGTGGTAAGGATGGTAGTGCGAAGAAGAAACGCATGATGACCATGGAAATAAAGCATGAAATTGTCGATAAATATGAGCGTGGTGCCCGCTAAAGAAAGTTCAAACAGAAAAGTAAAAAAAAAAATACATAAGCTAAGTTAAGTTAATTATACGTTTATGTAAGTTACGTAGTGTACGTGTAAGGTACAGTACGGAATCAAGTGTCCACTTACGAGCCAACTCTCTTCCCTCCCTTCCTCCTCCTCCTCCTCCTCCGCACCTGCCGCCATTAGCCACTACTGTATCATACATTTGATTTTATATCACAGGAATGTGTGCGCGTATGTCTCTATAGCAATTAAAACGTGATTTTTTTTTTCCTTGTTATTAGCAATAATAAGGGTGTTTTTTACTGGGGCCGGAACGGATTTTTTTTTTTTTTTTTTTGGAACGATTTTTTTTTTTATTATTATTATTTCTTATGGGAAAAAAAAATGATGATGTTTTAGCCTGTGTTCACATGTTTTCTTTGGAAAGATATGAATGTTAAAACAAACATGTGATTTGTATGGCAATTAGAGATCTGCAGCAAATACAAATCCTAATTTAAACATGGACAAATGACATTTGTTTCTACCAAATAGCACTGAACATTCATGTGGGTCATTTTTTAATTGTGTGCAAACTTGTAGACATACAGATGTAAATTGACAATTATGAACTTATTATTTATTTATAATTAATGTATGCAATAGATTAGTGTAAATAATACAATATTAGTACAAAGTCACATAAATGCAATAGTACTAATAACAGGCATAAAACTTTCTTTTGGTGTTTTGGGTTTTGGCCTCAGATTCCCTAATTCCCTAATTTTTCTGTATAAAAATAAAAATATTTTCTACATCATTGGTCACTAGTAAATTTCTACAATATTACAGGATACCTAGATCACACCTTTAGAGTTGTCAATTGCGTTTGATGCTATCCGATCAAGTACTATCTCTATTTAAAGTCAATGGAAGAGATGATACACTCCTAAACTGTTAGAAGCAACCGTAGCAACTACTGAGAAAAACTCCTTTTTGTGTCATGTCAACATTTTTTTTTTTTTTAAAGGCAATATGTCAGCATTTTCAACAAGATGTTAGAAGTGCTTCTTCCTCTCTCTCATACTGGTCTAGTGTTTTTTTTTTTTTTTTTTTGAAAAGGTGTGTTGAAACAGTTTTTTCAGATAGTGAGTTGTCCTTTAAAATGCTGCTCAGACTCTACCAAACATACACACATGTTTGCAAAAGCTTATACACGGTGATCTTTACTTGCACTGCATGCGTCTGAATTTCATTTCTCATGTTGAAAACAATTGTTTAGGGGAAAATGCATTTTTATTGTCAGAAATCACGCAAGGATTTGTTATTTTATATTGATTTCTGACAGTAAAATGGAATGTTGTATACATAAAAAAAATACTATTATCTAAATCTGACATTAATGAGAAGAAACATTTTTTTTTTCTTCCTGTAATACAGTACAGTACCGGGTTAATTTTCCTATGTTTTATTATTAGGTTGGGTGGCCATCAACATTAGCCCCTTCTAAGAACTCATTAGTACATATCAGTACTGCACACTATTTCAGTAACACAAATATCATGATCACTCGCAGTTTCCCTAGACATTGATATTATGTGCTTAATTGTTATCTTTGCATAATCCTCCACCTATATATATATATATATTCCACAGTTAATATAGATTTGTCCTACGTCCTGGTGTTGGTGTTCAAGAGTGAAGCATGAACCTGAGAGCTTTTTACTAGTCAGTGCAGTCAGCACACGTCTAGTCTTGCAGTCTCAAGTGACTATCTATTTGACCTGTAGCTGGGGTTTAACTTTCATGGTATTGCTCTCAGATCTGCAGAGCCGCCTTTTTCAGATCTGTGTGCCTATTCCTCTTTAGTGCTGCTGTGCCCAACAGGAAATGTTGTGCTGTGCAGAATTTGGTTACTGACCCATAGTTGGCGCCTTTTATGATGAGAACTGTCCAACTTTCATGGACTTTCTATGTCCCATTTAACCAGTTTTCATCAGATTTTTTTTTTTGTCCTTACTTGTGTTTTAGGGAGGGCTGTCAGTTATTTCAAGCTAGTAGCTGTGGATCATGTCAACAATTCATACTCTCATTAGAGTCATAACCGGCAACTCATCAGGTCACCCAAGTTGTACAAATTAAGTTGACCCTGAGAAGGTCATAGCCAAAAGTCATAAACAGTTAACTGTGTAATATCACAAAGTATGATATACTAAAACAGAGATTATGACATGCAAAAAAAGCAAACATTGGCCCACTCTGCTAGGAATACATCTGATTAATGCAGCATTTTAGCTTTCTCCTGTCCATATTCATATAATCACTTTGTTGTGATCTTGCGTTTGGCGACTATATTGTCAATATAAATGACATTACTGTGTTTCAACCTCGTTTGCACGACGTGCCTTTTCCTTTGATGCGATCATTAGCCTATTAATAAATCATGTTTAAAGCATATCTAATAGAATTTAGGAGTGTCGGAACACAGAAAGCGCCCTAACCAAACGCTTTGAACAAGTTAGCTTACGAATTAGCTGTGAACAAAACTAATATTCCAGTCTGACGTTACCTTTAACTTGTACTTTCGCTACGTTAGCTCATATGCCGGAGAAATGCAGTCAAGTAGGCTTATTAGTTTGACGGCTACAAAGACTGCACGTAACCGTGGAAAAGAAAAGTACACAGAAAACATTTTTACCTTGAGCTTTTTTTTTCCACCCAGCAACTGCAAATATTGCTAGCTTCTCATTAAACCACAACCGAAGTTTGAGGCTGGGATAGGAGATTCTCGCGATTTAAGTGTGGACATGACCTTAATATGGCCAGAGTTAGCATCGTCGAGCTCAGAAAAGCTACTTTTCCAGTTGAGCGTTGTCCACCTCTTAATGCTTGGCCTCTCCGTAGCTCAGTCGATGGGTGCAGCCCACACAGCCGTGATACGTGTACACAAAAATGTCTGTGCCGGATACACAAGACGTACACGGCCGCCAACTCAATGTTTACACCGCACTAAGCATGCGCGACTAATGTCCGCAGTTTGGGGTGACAGAGTTCTTAGATAGCGGTTGCAATGAAGCGCTTTTTCAACAAGTGAATGCCAGAAGAAGACTGTTTTTTTTTATTATTATTTGTTATTATTTCTTACAAATATCATTCAGTCTTACCATATTTATTGTCGCTATTTGCATTCCCATTTTTACCGTGCTATTGTGTACCAAAAATGAACCTCAAAAATAGGAGAGAGCTGTTACAATAATCATAGCATTTTCAATGGTTTATATATATATCTTTGTCCTGGATTTCTGGAATTGATCAGTAAGAGGTACGAACTTGGCTTTGCCATTATGTGGTAAACTTACATACATTTCAGTAAGTACTTTCAAACACACACACACACATAATTTTATTTTAGTTTCAACATAAGGGAAAATACTCAATGTAGCCTAATTAATCTTTTTTTAAGATTAGAGAAAGTGCTTATTTTAGAAAGAAAATATATAAAAAATATTTAAAAAAAGCAACTTCAGAGCAACAACTATACTTATACCATATAAATATCCAGACATTGATTCAGTTTGTAAAAAAGTGCCCACAAGAAATCCTCTTTTTTTTTGTTGTTTTTTTTTTTTTTTTGGCCTGGGAAAAAAAGACTTACATAAAAAAGGAACTCAAAAGGCTACAGATAAGAGACTTAATAATAAACAAATACTACTGATGTGTTTATAATACTGAGCTTCGGTTGTTCCTGATTCAATGTTTACGCAAAACTAAAGTGTTTCCATATGAAAAACTTCTACATTACATATCTGGATAGAAGGGAAAACATCCTCCAAAAACCTTGGAGTTTTGTAGCCATAACATATACTTCAGCTAATACACTATAAAGTACAGTATAAGTATTTGACAATGCACATTTCATGATTTTTGTTACATTTACGTTGTGCTTAATCCTGTTTTCCAAAAACTATGCTAGCTGTCCTAGCCTTGAACATTTAGGAACAAATCGTGAACACAAGTTAATATCTTTTATTTCGAAAGTGAATATTAAAATAAACACATTTTTTTATATCTGTTTATTGCTCAAAGAATAAAACCTTAATGGATGTTGTACGCGACAAGATCACTCGTCTGCACAGATGATTAACCTTAGTTACTCTACGGATGTGTAACAGTGCACAGAGGAAATAAAAAGCATCCTGGTGTAGGCAGCAAATATCACGGCCGTAACGACACCCTTTAGCAAGAAAAACATCTCACTTACACAAGGCTTTTTAGTCCGTCATCTGTATTTGGATATATGAGACAGAAATGCCCTGCTCCTGAATAACACAGGTTTTTACAAATACTGCAGATAGGTCAACACGTGTCAACATTTTACATTACAGTTTTTTTGATTCAAAGGTTCATTGGTTTAGAATGGCTATAAAAGGTCACGTAAGAAAAACATTCACATCCCCTATAAATGAGCTTGCAGAAGAAAATGCAGAACTGCAGAAGAAAATGACATATGCAAATCCCAAAACACTCACTGTGAATGTGAATACAGTTCAACAGAAGCAAAATTAAGTAAGGTGGGGGAGATGGTAAATGACAAGCCTATTTTTTGATTGGCCAGTTTAAAATACAAAAACAAAAAAAACAAAAAAAATCTCCCATCTTAAATTCTCGTCAGTGTCCGTTTGAAAACGTACATTTCCTGTATTTCACCGATTTGCTTCACACAGAGGTGAAACATGCACCTCTAACACAGCGCCAATCTCGTAGGTGCTAGACAGAGTCCATTCTTACACGTCATCATCTTCTTCGTCCTGAGAGGAACCGGCCTGTTGAGAGGCACTGGATGATGCTGCCGCCATCTGTGCCCGCTGGGCCGCCTGCTGCATCTGCAGCCACTCTTGCTGAGCTAGCTCCGCCTGCTGCTGCCGTGCCTGCAATAAGAAGAACATCAGAGTCGAACTGTCATAGAGGGTGAAGAAAATGCCATTTTCTTTCTGCCCCTGAGATTTTAATAGCTTTAAAAAAAACAGGAAAATGTCACAATAATGTTATAAATTGAATGTTGAAACATTCAAAGTCTTGGAAGAAAAAAAAGAATGCGGTTTTTACAGTAGCATTATTTGTAGCATTAACTTATCCAGCTCGAGATGTGGGTTTCGATCTCCAATTAACTAAATTGGGTGCAAAGCTATTAATACAGAGACTACATCAAGCGGTAAGTGAGCATGCGCAAGTTTTTGCGGCATTGGTGAAAGTAATACATATTGAACTTTGAAGTTAATATGAGCTAAACGCACAGAGCTAAACGTGTAGTTTTTATGGCTTTGCATCCGATTTAGTTACAGTAATTTGGGATCAGAACCCCCATCTTGAGAGGAGTGCGCAACTTTGCAGTGTGAAGCAAAATGTGGATCTAAAAGGAAGGAAGTATAGTAAACTACTTGTCATTGTGATACAGCACACAATGAAATGTGACCTCAGCTTTTAACCCATCACCAAAGTGAGCAGGGGGCAGCTTTAAGCGCCCAGGGAGCAGTGAGTGGGGACAGTGCCATGCTCGGAGCACCTCAGTGTTAACTTGGCAGAAACACAATTTTTTTTAACTCAAATAATAAGAGGTCAATCTGTATTTTGTATGTATTATTTTTGTTTTAGAAAAAAAAAAAAATTAGAATGTGTCCAATTTTACAAAACACCTAAATCATTTTATTACATCATTTTGTATTCAATTTCATGTGTCATTTGCTTGTCAGTCTGTACACGACAAACCGACTTGCTCTGTATAACAAAAAACTTTAGAAATAAAATATTTAAATGTACTTTGAGACTATATTTTATAACAAATAATTGAATTAATCAGTACACTTGCAAAAACTTCTTTGAGGCTTGTTTAATATTTACCGTGTTTCTGTGGTTAAGCCACTTGACATTTTAATCATCTTCATCATATCGTCATTCTTTAATTTAAACAATCATCTAACATGTTGTTTTAACCATTTATAGCAAGTATATGTATTAGAAAAAGGCTAATGTAGTTGTAAAATAAAGGTTTATAATGCTTGTGTTAGCACTGCAGATTAATACCAGATGTGTTTTAGGCCATACCTTGGCAAAAAGTTCCTGCTGCTGTCTGAGAAGCTCTTCTTCAGGGATGCCCAGATTTTCCAGACGAGAACTGGCCTTCCTTCTCTTTAGAGCAACAGTTTTACATTCCTGCAACACGTCTTTTACCTCAGTGATATATGATGCAAAGCCGAGGCTCTCCAATGCTGTATTATAAACAAAAATATGTCAATTTACTATTCATCGAAGCTAAAATATTCAAGAAAAAACTTGCAAGATATTAAACTTGTGAACTTCTTATTTGACATTGATTTATTCCAGTAAATTGGTCATCAACTAAAAACGTTCTCTGTATACTTACTGCATAACTAAATTCCTATATGTAACATACTGCATGGGCATTCTCAGTAAGGACCCAACAAAGAGCATCTTGACTGAATATTGACATTGATACATACGGTTTAAGGATAATAGTTGACATCTAGTAACAATCAACTACACATAAATAAATAATGCATTTAAGCGTTGGTTGGGGCTCTATATACCTCTCTATAGAATATTTGAATATCAACGTCTTCGTTGGACGAGGACTCACCGTTAATGACGTGCTCTGGAGATATAGTCTTTTTGTCGGACTTGTTGCAAATTTCATTAGCCTCGGAGGAAATAAGGTGTATGAACTCCGTGCAGCAGTTCACTACCAGTTCCCGGGCGTCGTTGGCTACCCGCACGTTGGGCAGAGTTTCTTTGATCATTTTGTTGATAGCTGCCCTGGGAATGGTGAGGTCATCGTCATTCCCGGAAGAGGAAGCCATCGTGCCAAAAAATATGAAAGAAAATTGGGAGATAAAAACGCTCTAGTGTCTTGACTTGCTAAGCGAAATAAGTCCGCCCTTCAAGGAGTAAACCTTTGGGGTCAATAAGACAGCACATGCGGCTAATTCTAGGTGTTTTTAGACGGAGAATACGCAGTTTGTGAAAACCACAGTTGTCACTACGTAAATGTCAGGAAGAGAAAACTCGACCAATGAATAATATAAATACTGAGATGGAAATGGTGAATAAACGCTACTGTGCTAGACTAGCTATGTATTAGTCATTTGAGAGCATTGCTAAAGCTCAGATGACAATGAGCGCCACCGGTCATTACGAGCTAAATGACAAAAAAAAAAGGTAGGTGCAATTTATTTCAATGGCAGCACAACAATATTTTCTTGCGTCAACTACAATCACCGGAAAACTAACAAACGTAATTGTATGCTTTCTGAAGCTTTCCTTAGCACTCCTGTTAGCTTGAAAGTATACAGCATCGCCGTCGCAAAACTACCGGAAGTGACATTTCACCAACGGAAGCAATTCAGTAGGCGTTCGAATTTCGAAGAGGTTTAGATTAGCTAGCACGAACCGTCGATTACCTTACAGATACCGAGCTGGAAGGCACATTACATTTAACACATTTTCTTTGTCTGTTCACTGAGGTCAGCAATAGATTGACAAATCGTCTAACTTATTCTGTAGGGTTACTCGGCATCTCTGCACCCTTTATGTTGCATTACTGCCCCCAACCGGTGTCACTGGAGATATTTTTTTTATCCAGTAAAAATACAGGAAATAAAGTGAGTGAGTAGTGTGCAGGCCAGTTGAAACAACATTTATTTTTACTAGTGAACAAAAACTATCTGTTGTATATTTCACAATTACAATTTCTTACAATTTCTTTATTTATATTGTATACATTTAATACTCGTTATTATGTATATTATTATATTATTATGTTGATAGTAAATGCACTAATTCTCAGGAATCATGGATGCTCATTGTTTTTGTCCTTGTCCAGCGTGAAACTTTTACGGCTCCTCCAGCGCAATAGTTTAAGGAAGTTTAGGCTGGCGTTGAAGACCTTGTCATGCTCAAACACCATCTTGTAAAAAGTGTCAATGGAGAGGTCACCACTGGGGTCAGCGTATTTCAGCGTGGTCATGGGTGTGTAGAGAGTGTTTGTCTGATGACGAAAAGGGGGATCATCCATTGTGATGATTTTTAAAGTATGCTGAAACAACAACAACACACACCGTTATTGGTACTTTAATACTATTCATTAACTTAACCTGGAGGAGATTGTTTGATTTGACTCCAACTGAGGAATACGCTACCTCTGCAATATCCTCTGGTGTCTGTCCGAGGGTCTCAAAAATCTGACCGTAGTTTTTTAGATATATGTTTGTAAACATATCCGAGGTAACTTGGTCGGCTTTGCTTAGATCAGTCTTAACGCCATTTTCGTAGACTTTACGCTCAAACTCTGTTATCACTGGCCCTGGCTCCATCAGGCTGATGCTGAAGAAAGAAAATAGAAGAAATGTATCTGTAATCAGATTTGTTGAATAAAATCTATGTCATGACATATCTACAACAATTCGAGAACAGCTTTCCTCCTCCTTTTAACATTGGACAGACTCAATGAACTACCAACATTCAAGTTGTTATTTAAACAACTAAAAGCCTGCTCACTCTCCCACACTAAATGTCATAAACATTTAAATTTTTGCTGGTTTCATCAATATTTTTCATATTCATATCTTTTTTTTCTACCTACCATGGCAAGTTTCCTATGGGGTTTGCTGTGGGAGACTTTTTTTTTTTTTGCTGAGATTTAAAAGATTTATAATGGCAATTTAATGTGGGAAGATTTTGTCAATCTTAGATCATCTGATTTGGGAAATATTCCTCCAAAAACATTGGATTTTGATTAGATTTGCAACGAAATCTGTGAGGACATTAAAAAAATGCTGTTGTTCTTCACTATAACCTGAAAAACAACACTTTTAAGCCAGGCAAGGACATGAGTTTTTTTTTAAAAAAGATAGCTCTAATGTTAAAGCAGAAAATGTACATTTTTAGCAGAAGATGCCTCAGTATCTTACTTAAGGTTAAATCTCAACGCCTGAATGGCTAAGCTCTCACAAAAGCCCTCCACGGCAAACTTGGACGCTGCATAGACGTCATTGAACAGAATACCTGAAACAGAAAGGCAGACCTGAGTAAAGAGACAGTTTGGGTCTGATCAACCTTTTTTTTTTTTATGACAATTTAGGGATGTATAAATGTCTTTACCCTGAATCCCCATAACACTGCTGATGACCACGATGTGCCCTTTTCTTCTTCTCTTCATGTCAGGCAGAATCTCTTTTAGCAATCGCACAAGTCCAAAGAAGTTAGTATCCATGACGGTCCTCATCTCATCAATGGACTGACACTCGATTGGCCCGATCAGACCTATCCCAGCATTATTTACTGTGAGAGGAAGCAGAGGTGTATGAACTACATTCAAGCATAAATATAGACACTCCAGTATAAAAATCAATTACTGATTTACTGATTTACTTAAATAAAACTATTCATCCATCCATCCATTTTCAGAGGCAATGTCTCTATCATTGGTGTGGAACCCCCAGGGTTCACCTCCTGGGCAAGATCGAATCCCGGTTGAGACGGTTGGTACCTTCCAGTGGACTCACCACCCGCAGGAAGGTGTGACTTGGGTGGCGACTGCTGCCCCCATGACCCGGTAACGGATAAGTGGATGAAAATGGATGGATGGACAAAATTACCAGGGCAATCCAGGTAGGATTCTACCTGCTTGGGATTTTCTTAAGCAGTTACCTGCATGAATATACTTATGTTACTGAAGTTTCAACCAACTACTTACATTTTCAGTTGATGTAAGTTCTTATTTGACACACCCTGATTGGCTGATCTTGAAGTGCTCATGTCACAGTGACTTAAACGTCAGATTTAATTTTGGTACGTCCTGTTAATTCCGCTGTACAGTACTCTTCTGGCTTTCACAAAGAGCTAAGCCATTCGAAAGCCAGAAGAACAATTGATATTTGAGATTGGTTGCAAAGATTTAGCTTATCTCAGCTGATGTTAGAACCGCCAGCTCTGTGTTTTTAGACTTCATATCCTTGATTTAGTGAGCGTTTTAATAACCCCTTTTTAGAGTAGTTATGTGTGTGTATAAGTGTTTCTGTTTTATGGGGTTAGTCAACCTCTGTTGTCTTCTTCTTCTTCTTCTTCTTCTTTCGGCTTTGTCCCTTTTTTTTTCAGGGGTTGCCACATCAGATCATTGATTTCCATCTCTCCCTGTTCTTGGCAGCCTGCCGGCTCAAACCTGAAACCTTCCAGACCCAACTCCATTTCCTTAACCACCAAGCCACACTCTGGCCCTATATAGTAACTTGACATTAACAAATAGACCATTAGCAGAAATATCAGAATGTTATCCTTAGGCAGAAATTGTCATTTCTCCGAGTTACTGGCTGACGAGTTACAGTAAAAAGTTACTTAAACAACCACTCATTAATAAAACTTTAAAGCTTTTTCTCTGTGCTACAAGTCATGGTTACGGTGAAAAAAAAAAAACATTTTCTTTCTGAATGTTACTCTTCACACAGTTAGCATACTTCGTGGAAGAGGTTTTTGCAGAAGTAACGAGTG
>NC_024308.1:19011707-19017501 GCF_000523025.1 Cynoglossus semilaevis | reverse complement strand
TTCATAAAAGCAAAAAAAAAAAAAAAACAAGGTCCCCCCCCCCCCAAAAAAAAGATAAGCTGTACTTGCCGAAATGTTGCTGGAAAGAAATACTTTGTTATGCAATAACTTTCTTCTTCCCATCATTCTGGCACAGGTTGATCTTAGTCTCATCAACAGACCAGAGGTGGGACCGAGTCGTTGCTTTGCAAGTCACAAGCAAGTCTCAAGTCTTTGCACTCAAGTCCGAGTCAAGTCTCAAGTCAGGACGGGCGAAGTCCGAGTCGAGTCCAAGTCAAGACCGAAAAGTGTCGAGTGTCAAGTCCCGAGTCTTGCGGTTTCTGTTTCGACTCCTTTTCGAGTCCTTTTAAAGAAAGTAATAATATATTTACACAGATCACTGCCGCTCGTTTTTTTGTTGGCCACCTTGTAGTTTTTTAAATCTGAACAACACGATAATTGGTATCATTTTTCTCTCGCCCGTGCGTTGTTCGACAGCTCTTCCACATCGGTCGTCCTGCAATTTGATTGGCTCGATGCAATCGCGTCAAAACAACGCGGGTCTGATTTGATTGGATGTTGTGTGGGTCGACAGCACGTACACACACGGACGCACGCACGTACACAATGAGAGATACAGAGCGCTCCTCAATAACTTACTTTATAATCTTCGGGTTTGGGAGAAAGTATCGAGTCTTGTCGAGTCAAAGGGGCTCGAGTCCAAGTGAAGTCACGAGTCGCTGACGTTAAAGTCCAAGTCGAGTTCCAAGCCTGTTTACATTTTGTCAAGTGGAGTCTAAAGTCGTCAAATTGATGACTCGGGTGTGACTCGAGTCCAAGTCATGCGAGCGCATAATGCTAAAAAAAAAACAGATGTACCAGAATGATAGGAAGTAGAACGTTTGGAGAGGAATTGGAACAGCTCAGGATCCAAAGTCTTCTGTAAAACATAGTGGAGGCAGTGTGACGGCATGGGCATGCATGGCTTCCTATGGCACAGGGATATACTTTCTGCTTCAGATTCAGCTATATGCAGCAAAGTTGATTGGGCGGCGCTCGTTTCTAGGCCGTCCGTCTTTGAGTCATAATCAGGGCCTCCGTGTAGTCATAAGTAAAGTTTGTTGTTTTTTCCTGTTTATATTTCCCCCTGCAGTTGTTACAACTGTTGGCCTGTGAACAGGATTTGTCTCGCAGTTTTACTAACATGTGATAGTGTATTGAACACACCGCAGCACTGTAGAACGCAACGTTAGTCACGCTTCATTGACAAAGGAGTGGAACAAACAGGAAATATAAGAACCCGAGACGACAAGCATCTGATCTTGAAATTAGTTCAGTTCCGATATTCTCGGATTTTCTGGGATAAATATAATTAGTTAAATTACTAAAAAAAAAAAAAAAAAAGCGCATAATGTGTCATTTTAATGTGTATTCACCAATTATCTGTAAAATGTAAATATTTTTTTATAATAATTAAAGTGTTGCATTATGCATTAAACAGTATTCCAATAAGAAATGATCCTGACTGTATAATAAAGTGTCTTTTATTTATTTAGGTACAGTTAATTCATTGAGAAACACATAGTATACATCTTTTTTGCAGAGAAACAATGGTAGTTATTTATAAGTGATGTTTACAGATAAGGAAACAGAAAAATAGGTTTAAAAAAAAATGGACGGTTGACAGTAGGCTAAAAATGAGATGAACATCCAAGAATGACCACTGATCAGGAGATTCATCCATTACGACACACATGACAGTCTTTTTCCGTATAGTAACACCATTCAGTGAAACCACAGAATTTGGGAGGACCACGATAATTGGTCTTAAAATTGACCAAAACCTTGTGTTTATTTAATCCGGCAGCAAACAGCACAATGTCGAGGAAACAATAATTCACATCAGGTCTGCTGCAAGTTTTTCCATTGCTGCCTTGCGCTCTTCGGCTTTCTGCTGCGAGCGCCGCAAGACATTCCTCAGCTGCTGCAGATGATCCAGTTTCAATGCCAGCTCACCTTTTACTGTTTTCATCTGGGTCTCAAGCATCTGTGTGTGATGGAGGGAATTTCTCCTGTATTGCTGGGTAGAGCGCACTTTCTCCTCCAGATCCTCAACTGCAAAAAAGTAGTGAAATGAAAAATAATTATCATTGTAATTTATTTAAAAATTAATTACAATTGTACTTTTAACCAACCCATATTTTCCTGGCAGCCCGCGGTGTCCGAACTCTTCTCATTTTTCCTGTCTATCAGGTCCTTGGTCTGCTGGAGCATCTTCTCCATCTTAACAAGTTCAGCAGCTTTAGTGTCGCTGTCTCTACGGATCTTCACCAGCTCCAGCTCCCTTTGGGTCAGCTCACTATTCCGGCTCATAGCGAGTATTAAAAATGTAAAAAAAAAATCCTGCAAAATGACTTACTGTATGATCTAAACTCCAATCCCAAGTGTGGCTACAACGTCAGATGAGGTCCCTGAAAGTGACTTCAACGTCTGGCGATGGTCCACTTAAGAATATCCCAAAACACCGAAGGCTTGTGTTCCCACTTGCAACGTCAGATGAGAATATCCAAAAACACCGAAGGCTTGTGTTCCCACTTCTGCTCCGCATAAACTGCTGGTCTGTTTTTAAGAGCACTGGGCTCTGGTTATGTGGCTTTTTATAGGTCCTGAATCCCAGCACATGCCTGCAGTCATCAGAGTACAGTGGCCTCTCAGTGTTTAGCGTACACACAATGTTGTCACAAGACAAGTCTCACAAAGCCATGAAGAAAAACTATTTTTTGCCCCTATTTGATTTCTGAGAATACGTTCTATTTTTGTTTCATTTCCAAAGATTTAAAACCAAAAAAAGTGACTGACTCTTTTTTTTTTTTTTTTTTTTTTTTCACAGAATATTGAATAATAATTTTAATCAAATCTTTGGAAGACAACAGTTTGTGTTTTTCAATCAATTCAAAGTTAACAGTTAAAACAGTTAGGTTAAAACAGCTAAGTTAAAAACGTTAATTTTAACTTTGCTTATTTATACATCACTTTTCATACAATGAATGTAGCACATGTAGCACATCTGCTGTACAGATAAAAAGGTTAAAAGACCTAACCCCCACACATAGACACAAGCTTGATGAATTGCTCACTCATTCACTCACTCGGACAGACATACAATCACGCACGCTGCGGCAAACGTACGTTTAACTTAAAGGCAATATGACTGGGCACCGAGGAACCAAGTGAGGAAAGCTTTATGGGGGAACATAAAGGGTTGCCATTGCCTAAGACTAACCCCACCAGGACAGAAGCGAGAAGCCGACCCCGTGGCCAACATACCACCATGTGGCGCTAGTCACTGCTGCTATGTCTCAATACAGAAAATCTGTAAGAAAATCAAATCTGAAAACCTCGAAAAAACGACTGGTGGATAGGGGAGTAAGTGCAATAACCACAATTTCCATTTGCGTTAATATTATATTTCAATAAACCACTGTTTTTCTATTTTATATTATATCATAAGTGCGTATATGTATATGAAAATGTTGGTGCCGAAAATTACGTTATTCAGCCACCACTGTTGTCATCTAACTGCCGCAGATAGAATGACCTGAAAAGAACCACGCCTGACAACGTTGTACTTTTTACTCGCTGCGAGGGGGAGCAGAGAGACCAACAGCTTCGCAGAGTTGGCTCACCTAAGTCTCAAAGTGTATGAGGACTACAGCTCCTTTTATTGAGAAAGTTTCACAAGTACTCGGCAGTTGTTTTTTTCTTTGAGTTTTACTCCCAGGGCAAAGGTCATCTGATTCCCATACTTGATGAGAAACAGACCTCATCCTTTATTTACCTACATTGTAAAAAACTTTTTTTTTTGCTTGACCAGAGTACCTACTCCGGTCAAGCAGACCATTATTTACCACACTTAGATAGATAACAGTTTCTGGTTCACCAGACTTTGATTTAACACACTTTGGTAACAAACTATGTATTCTATTTACAGAAAATATACATATTATATATGTATAGTAGCTCTTAGTAATCATGGTTGTATAAAAAAATCTGGTCGACATTATACACCAGTACATCTGCCTATATAGCTAACTATTTATCTAATTTGATTGTTTAATTACTCAACTATTTATACTGTTTAATATATTTAAACCATTGATACACCTGTTCACAAAACATCCTTATACTAGTTCTGCTTAAATATACATATACATACCATAGAGATAATGTGGTATACTTGGTGAACATACAGATTTATATATGTATATGCGTTTCCCATACTCATATACAGTGCGTCTTTTGCACGATCCTCTACTGGAAATGCTTCCATTAGCTGCCAACTGCTGTTGGATGTAACCTTGTGCAGTCGGAAATTGGATTTCTGAGGAGATCGATTGTCTCGCAAGGTGTGGCAACTGAGGGGAGACCGTCATCAGTGAAACTGTCTCTCCAAAAATGACTTGCATCAGACATCAGATGTTCTCGTTCGCCTTGTTGGGCTGCCCGTCACATACAGTACATTATGGCTACAGCAGGTGAAGGGCTGTTTCCAAATGCATGGAACTGCTGTAAGGGCGGCAGGTTTTTTTTTTTTTTTATGAAACTGCATCAAAACTCCTAACAGGGTACTATTCAAGTCCGGTCCACACAGAACTCATATCTGGTCGAGCTTTTTTTATGGTGATATACACCAAAGGTCGGCAAGTACCAGTATTTTTTTCTCTTTGTTCAAAGGTGGTTCAGCAAGTTCAGCTTGATCATTGTCCAGCATCTTTTGCATGAACTTCACATACTCACTGTTACTTGGAAGGCATAAAGGAGCCACTCAGCTGTTTTTTTTTTTGTTTGTTTTCATTTTGGTAGACTTTTGTGTCCATGATAGCAGAAGAAGGGTTTATTATCTAAAGCAACCTTTTTGGTGCCACGTACCGGTTGAATGTTGGTTACATTTTTTTTTCACGGTCTTTAAGGTGTAGTGGATAAATACAACTAAATGAAATTATATGACGGGCATTAAGACTGGTATAGTGGCGCTTTGGCCCAGAGGCAATGTCCCTGTCATTGGTGTGGAACCCCAGGGTTCACCTCCTGGGCAAGATCAACTACTGGTTAGGGCGGTTGTTACTTTCCGGTGGACTCATCACCCGTGGATCCAATGCAGAGCAGTTGTTCTCCCAAGTGGCGAAGCAGTTTTGAAGGCTTCATTGACTCATCAGAAAGGCGTTCACCACGGGCTTGGTGCGTAGGAACAACCTGTCGCAATAAATCCATATTTCAAGTAGGTCTCCTTAAATTCATCTTTCTTTTTCTTTGAAGACGTAGGCTCTTCTTCTGCCTTCTCACTGGCTCTCTTACCCTGTGCAAAGGTATAGGATAGACAGCCAGCTGTCAGTTATGTGTTTCAAAAACCACAAGGTTTGACCTTTTTTGTCTTTTATTGACGGTTTCCAAGTCTCTGTAAAACTGAAAACAAAACACGAATTGGTTAGAAAAAAACGATACAACACATTTAAAATTATTTGAAGAATACATATTCTCAAGGTAAATGTTTTCCTAGGCAAAAAGTGTCTAAACAATTTGGACAGTGTGAGTCAGTCACCTCATTGTGCTCAACCAAGAGTAGAAAGAACAAAAGTGATTATATAGTGTGCCCTCAAAACTACAAAAGAGAGTACTCATTCTGAGGTATTTACTTAAAGTAGACAAACATGATAATTTGTGAACTATAAAGGCACCACAATCTATCCAATTCCCGTCCGCTTATCTGTTACCGAGTAACGGGGCAGCAGTCTCCATGACCACCACCCAAATCACA
>NC_024308.1:19009119-19011050 GCF_000523025.1 Cynoglossus semilaevis | reverse complement strand
ATGGATGGATGGATGGATGGATGGATGAATTATTGATCCAATTTGACAAATACAAAACCTCAAGTTTAAATCAGAACAGAGTTTGACTGAGATTTCTCCACAGGCATTATGTAGGGGTAGACCTTGTCAATGACACACTTCCTCAACAGAGCTCTTGCTTTGTTCTTCGTCCATTTCAGCCATATCCTGCATGCGATGTAGCCTGATGCTCACATGGACATCATCACATGCTCGCTGGTGAAAATAAACCATGCTGCAAATTAAAGTAGATAATATACCAGGAGTTTATGTAATGCAATGATAAAATCTCCGTCAGACTAGAGAATGACATTTTAAATAGCTCAAATCTTATGTAAATGAAAGGTCCTCACACAAGAGGGCATCTTGCTGTACAGAAACCAGAAACTAAACACAGAGGTAACATAAGACAGCAGCAGTCTCTGCAAAGATCGTCAAGACTGCTGAGGACAGTGCTGCCCCTCAAACACATTCGACTGACCTAGACTGACCCATCTCGGCTCAGTAGCAGGTAAATCTTAGCATAGCATAACATTACATAGAAAACCTGAACAAAATGTATCCTATTGTGTATTGTGAATGTGATGTGCTGTAGTGTTTTCGTTTTTTGGCTGCAATACAAAACAATTTCCTTCGGGTGTGCAGGCCATCCCATGCCTTAACCCTGCAGATGTCCTCGGGTCAAAATGACCCCTTCACTGTGTTTAAAACCAAATAAAAATCCCCAAAACGATATTTTTTCAACTTGAAATTTGATGACTTTTCCTAGATTCAGCCCAACAGTAGAAAAGTGAATTGTTGCCTTTATTCATATTTCCATGTAAGCTGTACAAAAAAAAAGGTACAAATATTGTCTTCGGGTCAAAACGACCCGACAGTCAAATTGAGTCACAGAGTTAGTTACACACCACGGTATGTGAGAATGTTTTAGTTCTGTCTCAGGTCAATCAGCAGCAGACGCAAACAAGACCAAACTGGTGGTCTTCTCGCGGACTGCACTGCCTGTGACCCGATCTGACCCAAATGTTACAATAATGCCCCTTTCTCTCCGTGCTGAGGCAATGAGTGTGCGTTATAAAGTTGAACAGGCGCTACAGCTGATTCTATCAGATGTCCAACAAGACAACTCTGATTTAGAAGAAGAACATGGGTAGGAATACAACCCAGAGCATGACGAATCATCTTCAGAAGAAGAAGAAGAAATCCCTGAATCTGAGAGGCTTTCCTTTCAAAAAACATACAACAAAATAATTCTCATCCCAATGACATTGTCTCAACATTCTACATGGTTATCACACCAGCAATAGAAAAAAATAGTCCTGGACATGACAAATCTTGAGGGTTTTCGCAAACATGGAGACAAATACTATTCAAATATTGCGTACCACATATACAGTAAACAATAATACAATTGACAGTGTCATAGCAACGAGTGTTGTCTTGAATAAATGTAGTCTTTCTGCCAGGTACAAGGTTGGGACAAGTTGTTTCTTCAAGCAAAACAAGAATTGGTGTTTAAAATTCAATTAAGCTGTTTATATTGGGGGTTTAGTGAAGACGGGTCATTTCGACCCGCAGGACACGGGGTGGATACAGAATATGAGGACAACAGGAGGATTAAAGGAGCTAGGGCAGCTGAAATGAACACCGTGTACTGAATGGACATGAGCAAAACATGTTTCACTTGATATTGCTTGAGAGGCCCCTTTTTTGAAGAATCCTGAAATCCTAAAATACCCTCCCAGTACCTATCTCTCTATCTATCTATCTGTCTATCTATCTATCTATCTCTCTATCTCTCTATCTATCTATCTATCTATCTATCTATCTATCTATCTATTTATCTATCTATTTATCCATCTATCTATCTATCTATCTATCTATCTATCTATCTATCTATCTATCCATCTATC
>NC_024308.1:19004786-19008548 GCF_000523025.1 Cynoglossus semilaevis | reverse complement strand
TCTATCTATCTATCTATCTATCTATCTATTTATCTATCTATCTATCTATCTATCTATCTATCTATCTATCTATCTATCTATCTATCTGTCTATCTATCTATCTATCTATCTATCTATTGATCATTGGTACCTGTCCAGCTCTTCCATGTTCCATGTACTTTTCTTTTAGTACTTTTTTATGTACTTTTTCTTTTCTTTTAGGGGGAAATTAACCCCCATTTCTTTCACATTACAATATTTTCTGGACTATAAGTTGCACCTTTTTTCATCCTTTGGCTTGGGATTGCGACTTATACTCAGGTGCGACTTATATATATTTTTTCTTCTTCATTATGCATTTTTTGGCTGGTGTGACTCTGTAGCGTTTTGTGTGGTGTTCATTGATGAATACGTTTGATGCGTTAAGCTTCCTTTCTTGTTTCAGTAGTGCCGAAACAGTGCAAAAAGTAGTGCAATTTGCAACAGTTTTTAATAGACTAGTGAATTTAAAAGTACATGGGTTCTGTTTGTTTATTTTTATTTTGATCACGTTATCAAATAAGTATCAAGAATGTTGGAGATTCACAGATATTGGTATTGTTTGCTTCGGGTATGGTGACAACCATAATAATTAATAAGTAAAATCTTTTAAAAATATATATATTTTAATGAAAATGAGGTCATGCTATAAGACACAAAACACCTCTGCAGAAAAGGTTGGATACAGAATGGTACAAAAAATAAAAAGCATAATTTACCTCATGACACTGAAAAAATGATTTGATATTAATTTAAAAAAATCACCAGATATTCACATTTTTTAGAAAATGCTGTTATAATTGGATCAAAATAAAAATCTTAATACCTCACCAATAACTTTAGTATTACTTTAATACAGGGGTGTCCACGCTTTTTTGTTTTTGGAGCTACTTTTTAAAAGACCAGGGTAAAGTGATCTACCTACATTGAAAACTCTGAATATATATTTACTCATATAAACTAAATATCTCATTATATACATTATATGTTATATACAGTGTACTGTCTGACTCAATACTTCTATGATCTGTATATTAGCCCTAGTGATTAGCACCTTGAATTACAGCAATAATTTTAAATTAATATATGTTTACAAAATGTGTTTTTATAATATCATATGTGGATGTGTGCAATTTTTATTATATTGTTTTATCTAAAAATGCCATTTTTTTTTTCATCAATTATGAAAGGTTTTATTTTGGACTGATTGTTACGTTGTGTCAAATACAATGTACATTATGAGAAAAAAAAAATGAAATGGAAGGGATACGGACTTGGGGGAAGGCAATTTATAGCGTACGGTGGCAATAGGACCGTTATTTTCCAGTCCACGCCTCTGGAGGTGACGTCATTTCCATGCCTTCTCGGTGAGACCTCGGATACAGGAAAGTCGGCAGACAGAAAAAAGGAGGAAGAGAGGAGGAAAAAGCACATACCTGAATTCACCGTCGCGGCCCTTCTCCGAAGCAAAGTAAATATTCACATCAATTATTAAAATTATCGCCATATCACTGCTTTATAATTTCTGGCTGACGTTTTATAAAATTAATTTCTTTCCGTTTTTCTGCCAAAATTTGCCCCGGTAGGGAGCTTCTCTTCAGCGATAAAGTCACTTAAAGTACAATCTTAAAAAACTTAGGCGTGCATTGCGGTAACGTATGTGGTGTTTTTTTTTTTTGCGTCTTGAGAGTTATTATCGTAACAAGAATGCTCGAGTGCTATTCGAAATGTATTTTTCCGATTATTAAGATTTAGACCAATTTTCTGTTAGGAATGAAGGCGAATCCTCTCGTTTGCTGCGAAACGAAGTGAGAAAAAAGTAAAGCCAACGTCTTCTTTTTTTATACTACTGATATACATACATACAGTATGGTTTTAAGTTTTAGTTGAAAAACTGAGTGGTAATAGCCAGTTAGGGGGGGTCAAAATTTACAACGCAGTCTATGTCGTAGGCATAAACGGATTATTATACTCTTAACCAGAAATATCAACTTTGCTGACTCCAACAAAGTTTTTCTTAATCAAAAAGATAAAAAAAACAAACGTATTATTATTATTATTATTGTCAATTTATGAAAATAAATATTGAAAGAACAAAACATTTAAACATACGACATAGAAATACATTTTGGACTTATACATTCCCACCCCTTCACCTTAACTAATGAGTAACAATAAAAATCTTCCTTGCAAACCTATGTAGACACCCATACACACACATATATATATACCGACAACACATACATATACATAGCTATATGCAGTGGAACCTCGAGATACGAGAATAATCCGTTCCAGAACCGAGCTCGTAACTCGAATCAAACAGTTCCAGAACTTTAAAAAATGGGGGAAAAAAAACATGTTTTTAATTGCTATAGAGACATACATACACACAAAATATAGTATATAAGGATTCCTGTGATTATAAAATAAAATGTGAGTTCTATTAGCGGCATGTACGGAAGAAGAGGAGATGATGGATGAAGGTGAGAAAAGGGAGTTGGTCAGTACGTAGACACTTGATTACGTAGCGTACCCTTACACGTACACTACGTCCAATCATCCATCCATCCATCATCCTCCGCTTATCTGGGCCCGGGTAGCGGGGGTAACAGTTGGAGCAGGGATACCCAGACCCAGCTCTTCTGGGGGGGATCCCGAGGCATTCCCGGGACAGCGTCCTGCTCCAAGTCCTGCTCCAAGTCCTCGGCCACCTAGCATTGGCGTCTGTAAGCGTGCTCGTATCTCGAAGCCAACATTTGCTCAGCGGTTTGCTCGTATCCCAAAATACTCGTATGTCAGGGTGGTCGTATCTCGAGGTCCCACTGTATATCCACTACAGTCAACTACCCTCATAAATACTGAATGGTTTCTTTTTTCATTGGCAACAGATTGTTTGTAGCTTTGAGCATTAATTCTGCGCTGTTTGATAATTCACAACGTATGGAAATTTTAGGAATCTGGACTGAAGAAATTGTTCATTTGTGTGTTCGTGTTAGTGGCCGTAGTGACGTTTCGTAGTTGTTACCCCAAACCTTAGCACAATATTGAAAGTATGGTAGACTAGGGAACAGTAAAGTGTGTGGAGCGATTTCGGATTTTGCTTTGTTTATTATTGCGATGCTTTCTAGCATTTTTTTTGTTTGTACATTTTTAATATGTGCTTTTCATTTGATTTTTTTTCATCTATGATTACCCCCCCCCCCAAAAAATTTTTTGTTTGTTTTAATGTATTACCCTGTATGTATTTTTTTTGTCTTGCTCTGATTCAATGATAACCTACGGAGCCACGATAACCACGAGAAAGTATCTCGTGAGCGTGATGACGCAAGCTTAGCGTGCGTAACCGTGGAGTGGACGTATTTCATTACATTTGACAATGAATTATTTTGACAATTATTTATTTATTAGTTATTTATTTGTCGTTTATGTAATTGCAGTGCCTTGGTTTTATCGAGGTTTGGTTCACAGTCATAGCCGTAAATGGAATGGTACTAATAATTGGCATTATAATTTAATGATTAATTATAATTTAATCATTAATGATAGATTTTACATCTATCATTAATGTACAAAATGAAAATCTATGGGCCCAATACTGACCCCTGTGGGGAACAATGTCCAAACAGGACGAAACTCAACCACCCAATTTCACAAACTGCTGTCTCCCACTTAAATACCTTTTCAGCCAATCCAGCACGAGTCCCCTGATGCCATATCTTTTTCGTTTCTTGATTAATATTT
>NC_024308.1:18997286-18999786 GCF_000523025.1 Cynoglossus semilaevis | reverse complement strand
TGTGTTTTCTAGTGATTAAACGAGTGCTAACGTGTGCGTTATGAGTTGTGCTGCGCAATTTTTTATGAAAATGTGTGGTTGCAGTGGTGCTTTGTCTATGTCATTGGTGTGGAACCCCAGGGTTCACCTCCTGGGCAAGTTCGAATCCCGTGTTAGGGCAGTTGGTACCTTCCAACTACCTTGAAATTGGAAGGAAGGATGGATGGATGGATGTGTGGTTGCAATTATTGTCGGCAGTATTGAGAATGCGATTACGATTGGTGTCACAAATCTTCTTGCTTAAATGTCAAGGACAACACGGAACACTAGTTACAATCGTTTTTTTTAATTTCACAACTCAAAAGAATCAAATATCACGCCCCAAAAAAAAAAATACAAAAACTGAAGTTGACATGGTGTTTTTATATTTAAATTTGTTTAAAATTTTTTTTTTTTTGAAAATAAAGATATTTCTAATAATAAGGGCATTTCTACCAAGTGCAAAGGCATTTCAAATGTAATCACTGAATAAATCAGTGATTACATCTCAAATGGGCTATAATTTGTACCCTACTAAAACTTTATCTAAACACGGGTCAATTCAGTTTCTGCTACTACCTTTGCTCTTTGCTTGTTGATAAAGTGGGTGGTCAGGCTTACATACAGCTCCACGCTCCTGCTTGACCACAAGTCTGTAGGCCGTAGGCATTTCAATTTCAACCTTGCTGCGGCGATTATTATAGCGCTCTGGGATAGTGATGCAAGAGATTCGGATCGGTGCGGATCATTTTTTGAAACCCCTCCTTTTTTTTAACTGTATAAATCGGCACCAGCTCCCGTGCCAAATGGTTTATCATGTAGTCACGGAGTCCGTGATTTCCTTGTCTTTTTAATCTCTATTTATTGCCGACAATAATTGCAACCACACATCCATCCATCCTTCCATTTTCATCAGCTTCTCCATTACCAGGTCGCGGGGAAAGCAGTCTCCATGACCGCCACCCAAATCACACTGCACCGTACCAACCCCCCCTGAACCTTCCTGCGGATGGTGAGTCCACTGGAAGGTACCAACCGCCCTATCCGGGATTCGATCTTGCCCTGGGGTTCCACACCAATGACAGAGACATTGCCTCTGGGCCAAAGCGCCACATCTTAGAAATTGATTTTGGTCAATATCAAATCAATTCAAGTCAATTTTATTTGGGAAGCCCAAATTCGCAAAAAACATCTGTCTCAATGAACAGAGAGTTTTAAACTTAGAATTGAAATTAAAGTATCCATTTGGAAAAAAAAAAACAAAACATATAGCATGGGAAAACAATGGAAGGATGTATATACAATCAAGGTTATACTGAGTTTATAATTGGAGTACAAAGTCCAGAGTCCACCTATTGAGGGTTTCTGCTATAGAACTCGCAGCAGATCCGGAGTCAGTGCTGCCGCCTGCCTCATGCAAATAACGCAAATTATTAAACACAATTACTTATTCCCTTGCATTAAATAATGGAAATGTAGGATTAGACATTTCTCTTGTAGTCTAATTTCTCTCTCAGTCGCCAAAGTGGTATACTAGCCCTTGTTAGTAACTGTATTACCGGGAGAAAAACAAAATAACAAACACAACTGTAACGAGAGTTGTTGCAGAAAGGGGGGGCTGTGCTCTCTAGTTGTACACGGCGAAAATTCACATTTTCACATTTATATTTTCAATTGAATTGAATAAATCTGAAACATACCGTGCACAATAAATACAACACTTAACATAAACATCATCTCTCAGGTGGTTACAGAGTACAAAAAGTCTTAACATAAACATCATCTCTCAGGTGGTTACAGAGTACAAAAAGTTTGAGAACTGTTCTAGAAGAAATGTTTCAGTTCGATTTTCAAAACTATAAAATTCAAATAAAATTGTTTTGTAAAATATTTTTTTGGCACCTTCTTGGCACCAATCTCCCCATTTCTACAAGTACATTTTTTTTTTCATTTAATCCACAGTTAAATTTTTGGCACCTTCTTGGCACCCTATTTCTACAAGTAATTTTTTTTTTTCATTTAATCCACAGTTAAATATGATTGTTTCCTTTATATCTCGGAATTACACTCTTGCGAGAAAAAAATCTGTGATGTACTAAGGGAGCGATATATAGAGAGGGAACATTGTAGTTATTTAATAGCTAAATGTAGAAAGTTTGTATAATTACTTCGTTAGAGAAGAAATGTTTCAGTTCGATTTTCAAAATTATAAAATTCAAATAAAATTGTTTTGTAAAATAATTTTTGGCACCTTCTTGGCACCCTATTTCTACAAGTAATTTTTTTTTTTCATTTAATCCACAGTTAAATATGATTGTTTCCTTTATATCTCGGAATTACACTCTTGCGAGAAAAAAATCTGTGATGTACTAAGGGAGCGATATATAGAGAGGGAACATTGTAGTTATTTAATAGCTAAATGTAGAAAGTTTGTATAATTACTTCGTTAGCAGGAAAGATCATTTTTTATGTAGAAAACGCA
>NC_024308.1:18993510-18997263 GCF_000523025.1 Cynoglossus semilaevis | reverse complement strand
ACACATTTACAATTGACCTGATACTACATTTTTACCTCGAAAGCAACTGCACAAAGTAGGTTTTTTTTTTGAAGACGTTTCGCCTGTCATCCAAGGATGAGATTATTGGATGAGACTTTTCGGTTTAGTTAGAGAGACACAACGATGGCTCGAAATTGAGGGTAACACACAAGTATAATTGACCAATGTTAGTCAGATGTATGTCGTATCGTAAACTCTTCTGCTGTCATGTTTCTTTTTAGGTAATGCAGGACAAAATCATATGCCTTCCTCAGAAGGCGTCCTCGCCTTCAGAGAACGCGAGTAAAGGCGAGATCAAGTCGCCGTCACACCTTCAGTCCAACAATTCTGCTTTTCTCGTAGAGATGACGGGCCTTAAAACTGATCTGGATCTTCAGCAATACAGTTTCATCAATCAGGTGTGTTATGAGAAGGCCTTGCACTGGTATGCCAAGTATTTTCCCTACTTGGTTCTAATACACACTGTTGTGTTGATGGTGTGCAGCAACTTCTGGTTTAAGTTCCCTGGTTCAAGCTCGAAAATAGAACATTTTATAGCCATGCTGGGGAAGTGCTTTGACTCTCCATGGACCACCCGAGCCTTGTCTGAGGTGTCGGGCGAGAATCCAGAAGAAAAGAGAAAAAAGATGGAGTCTTCGAGGTCCAACGTGACTACGTGTCCTGCCGATGAAAGTTCCGAGAAGACGCAGTCCCTCCGATCAATACCGGAAAAGGTGGTTGTTGAAAAAAATGCTGCAAGCGTTCTTGATAAAAAAGAGGGGGAACAAGCAAAAGCCCTTTTTGAGAAAGTGAAGAAGTTCCGCCTGCACGTCGAGGAAGGTGACATTCTCTATTTTATGTATGTGCGACAAACTGTCATCAAGGTGTTCAAGTTCCTACTGATTATTGCCTACAACAGTTGCCTTGTCAATAAAGTGCAGAACCGAGTCCATTGCAAAGTCGAGATAAGGGACATGACCGGCTACAATGAGTTTGAATGCAATCACACGATGGCCCATTTGTTTTCCAAGCTTTCTTACTGTTATCTGTGTTTAGTGGCTGTATATGGCTTGACAAGCCTTTACACCTCCTACTGGCTGTTTTACAGATCACTGAAAGAATACTCCTTTGAATATGTGAGACAGGAAACTGGCATCAATGACATCCCAGATGTCAAAAACGACTTTGCCTTCATGTTACACATGATCGATCAGTATGACCCGCTGTATTCCAAGAGATTTGCAGTGTTCTTGTCTGAAGTAAGTGAAAACAAACTCAAGCAGCTCAACCTCAACCACGAATGGACCACCAAAAAGCTCCGCCAAAGACTTCAAACAAACCCCAACAACAGACTTGAACTTCAGCTCTTCATGCTCCCTGGGCTACCTGATACGATCTTTGAGTTGATGGAGCTGCAGTCACTCAAGCTTGAAATGATTAACAATGTTACAATACCGGCGTCCATCTCTCAGCTGGAAGACCTGCAAGAACTATCACTTTACCAGTGCTCACTGAAGTTGCACATGAAAGCCATCTATTTTCTCAAAGAGAACTTGAAGGTGCTTCGTGTGAAGTTCGACGACAACAGAGAATTTCCAACCTGGTTTTACAGCCTTCGCAACTTAGAGGAGCTGCATCTCACTGGATCATTCAGCTCTGATGCCTCGAAGAATATAGTTCTTGAGTCTCTGAGAGAGCTCAAGTGTTTAAAAGCGCTTTCCCTTAAGAGTAATTTGACCAAGATACCGCAGTCGATAGTAGATGTTTCCAGTCATCTGGAGCGACTGCATGTGCACAACGATAGCACTAAACTTGTAATGCTGAACAACCTGAAAAAATTGACCAATCTGATTGAGCTGGAACTGGTGCGATGTGATCTTGAACGGATCCCACACGCAATTTTTAGCCTCGTAAATTTACAACAGCTGGATCTAAAAGAGAACAACATTTGCTCAATAGAGGAGCTGGTCAGCTTCCAGCACCTTCAAAAACTTACTTGCCTTAAGCTCTGGCACAACAGCATCACATATATCCCAGAGCACATTAAAAAGCTGGGAAGTTTAGAACGCCTCTACTTTAATAGCAACAAGATTGAGATATTGCCTTCGCACTTGTTCCTGTGCCACAAACTGCGCTTCCTGGATCTGTCCAACAATGACATACGATTCATACCACCAGAAATTGGAGTTCTTCAGTGTCTGCAGTATTTCTCTGTCACGTGCAATAAAATTGAAAATCTACCAGACGAGCTGTTCTTTTGCAAAAAGCTCAAGACACTGAAGCTCGGGAAGAACTCGTTATCGGTCATCTCACCGAAGATTTCCTACTTGACTCAGCTGACGTACCTGGATCTCAAAGGTAACCATTTTGATAGTCTGCCCAAGGAGCTCGGGTGCTGTCATGTTTTAAAGCACAGTGGACTTATAGTTGAGGAGACACTGTTTGAGACTCTGCCTTCAGATGTCAGGGAACAAATGAGAACTGAATGACATGCCTTACGATCTTTCTTGCTTTTATTGCAGGAATTAGTAGAGTTGTGAAAGACCACATCTATCTATCTATCTATCTGTCTATCTCTTGATTTTTGGTATTCATGGAATGGACATGGTAGCATGAGAAATTATGTCCATTGTACTGAATTTGCGGCTACGATTCAGTTAATGGAAGTACAGCGGTTTGAAAATGGTTTTTGGCTAGGGGAACAAGTTTATGAGAATACCTAGCAAAGCTTCAACATGTAACCTCCCAGACAGTGCAAACACAAGTGTGCGTTATAATGACATCTGCAACGTATCTCGGTTGACTTGACGACCATCAAACCTGGTCAACTGGTGATTTACCTTAATTCTACTGGTTTGCCACGCGGGCGAATGGTGTGGATACCATCATTGCTAATGTATACCCGTCTCTTTTAGTGTGTGTGTATACGTGTCTACCTTTGATTTGTGATTCCAATACACTTTCCAATAACAGCCAGTACATATATGGTCTCCTATAAATCAAGTGAAGACGCTGGGAATGTGATGAAATGTACTGATGCTTATGATACTTCACTATGGTGGAAATATAAGCCGCACTTAATACATTCCTTCACAACTAACACTTCAAAATATATTCTAATAATTCGTATCTACATGGAAACTGCAGGAGCATTAGTAGATACCCTGGTGATCCTTTTGGTTGCAGTGAAACACGGTTAAATAGTGGGTCATAAATAGATGTCTTGTTAGTTATAATTTCACTGTACTGTACTATGAATGATATCACCACAAATGTATGCAATTCTATGCAAGTTTCTGGCAATGTACTTTTTTGAGATTTCTGATCATTTAGCTATCAGATTATTTTTTTTAACCTTTGCTGCTGAATGAATGAGCACCATAACGGTGTCACAAGATCAAGCTAATATTTCAAGTTCTATAAAAAAAATATTGAATGAGATACTTGCCGGATGGTCAACATTTATTAAACACTTTAACCAATGTAGATATTGCATTTGACACAATAAATTGCAGACCACATCCAGATGACCATTACTGAGATGTCATACGCAGTAAACCATTCAAAGCGCATTGCTCTCTAAAAAAGCAAAAATAGGCAATAGAAACATTTAACATGCCAATTGTTGAAAACAAACAAGTATTATCAGAGTAAGAGTCATTATGTATCTACTCAAAATACATCACAGGGTGACTTTAAAAAATCCTGGAGAATACTTACCCAACCCTTACCCAAGTCTTAAGTAGGGTTAAA
>NC_024308.1:18992960-18993465 GCF_000523025.1 Cynoglossus semilaevis | reverse complement strand
TCTGTAGTTCATGAAGTATTGTTTGCTAAAATAAATAAATAAATACTTAAACACCTTCTGACCTAATATAAAGTTGTAATACTTCCACAGTAATAATTGAGCTTTCTGGTTGTAAGCATTCACTAAATGCCTGTACCGTGTACCAGGTTGCCACACCATTAGAAAAGGAAAATAGAAAGATAAAACAAACTGTTGTTAAATGAAGACTGAACTGCACAAGCCTCAGCATTGTATTCAAACAACATCTGTTTGGAATGAGCTTGATGAATTAAAACGATTGTACAGTTGCGTTCTGGTTATACCAATAAACTCAATATAACCAGACAATTTGGATTGTGTGTGCTTAATTTTTTTTTTTTTTGTTGTTGTTGTTGTTGTTGTTCTTAAGCATACCTGTAAACCAAATTTGTCACCTTATCATAAGCCCTAAATGACTTCCTTAGGGCAACCCTTCACACTAGTGATGTGCGGATCGATCCTGAAATATCGATACTTCCGATTCTGG
>NC_024308.1:18990114-18992533 GCF_000523025.1 Cynoglossus semilaevis | reverse complement strand
AAATAAATAAATAAATAAAAAACTCTGCCTTGGATTCTTAACCCTTTGATGCATGAACCATGATATACTGAGTTAAAAAATGTTACTAAGTGTTTTTATGTGTTTTTAGACATAAAAATAAGAACTGATTTGGTTCTGTTTTCATACACCAAATTTTCTTTTTGAATGTCGACACAATTATTCTGCGGTTGCAAAGGCTGACCACTGTATGGCAGTGTTGGGTGATTCTCAGGCGTCCACTGTCGAGGCTTACTGTATATGCAACACTGCCATCAAAACCTATTCTTATGATAGAAAATGACATTTTCATAGCTGTCCACTGTAGTGACCGTCATGCATGAAAGAGTTAAAGAAGCTATGATTTGAAATACACATATATTTTTTTATTTAAAAGACAAATGATAAAATATCGGTATCGGTATCGGCGATACCAGCCCAAATTTTACTCGGTATTGGATCGGAAAGGAAATTGGTGGTATCAAACATCACTACTTCACACATACAGTCATGTAGAAAGATGTTCTATTACCGCGTTTTCTGGACTGTAAGTGGCACCTTTTTTTTTCATCCTTTGCCTGGGTTTGCAACGTATACTCAGGTGGGATGTCAATATGTCATTTCACACGTTTGTTGTTTTCACACTGACAGTCACTAGAGGGCATCCTAGGCTTGTGTACCAGTATCTGCTACTCCTGTACCACTGAAAATGTACATGTGTTTGTTATTTTCAACACTGACAGCCGCTAGAGGGCACACACGCGACTTGTACTCCAGAGCGACATATATGTTTTTTTCTTCTTCGTTTTGCATTTTGTGCAAAATGTGCACTTTGAATACAAAATTCCAAAACTGGCAACTTATCAGAACAATTACATTATGTTCAGATAAACACAAGTTCTGTTCTACATATAAATACTATTTATTTTAGTTTTAGTATTTCAATAAATGCAAATAATTGTGTTTTATGTTTTGGCTTCTCAAACCCCCTAAAATGTCAGGTGATGCAGCTGCCCGAGCAAACGGGCAGACTAAGGAAACTTTTATTTAAATTTTGATAGTTCTAAATAATATACTCATTATTTTATGTTTGAAGCCATTTGGATATTTTTTTTAAAAATTAAGATAAAATCAAGAGTTTTGATTCGGTTTATTAATCAGTGGTTTAAAGTTCTTCCCGCTAGGTGGCCTGTGGGCACTGTGGCGATTGGCTGATCCCAGAAGCAGGTAGGTTTGGTCTCAATAGGTGCAGTATATACTGTACGATGGCAGTGGTTTGGAAGAAAATCGGTACCATAATTCAAATTAAAATGCATTAGCAGAATTGCTTTTTCATTTGCAGAATATAGTGGCGCTTTGGCCCAGAGGCAATGTCTCTGTCACAGGTGTGGACTCGAGTCACACGACTTGGACTCGAGTCAGACTCGAGTCATCAATTTGATGACTTTAGACTCGACTTGACAAAATGTAAAGAGACTTGGAACTCGACTTGGACTTTAACGTCAATGACTCGTGACTTCACTTGGACTCGAGCCCTTTGACTCGACAAGACTTGATACTTTCTCCAAAACCCAAAGTGATCTGTGTAAATATATTATAATTTTATTTAAAAGGACTCGAAACAGAAACGTAAGGACTCGGGACTTGACTTGACACTTTTTAGTCTTGACTTGGACTCGACTCGGACTTTGCCTGTCTTGACTTGAGACTTGACTCGGACTTGGGTGCAAAGACTTGAGACTTCGTTATGACTTGCAAAGCAAGGACTTGGTCCCACCTCTGGTCTCTGTCATTGGTGTAGAACCCCAGGGTTCACCTCCTGGGCAAGTTCAAATCCCGGTTAGGGCGGTTGGTACCTTCCAGTGGACTCACTACCTGCCGGAAGGTTTGGGGGGGTTGGTACGGTGCAGTGTGATTTGGGTGGAGGTCATGGAGACTGCTGCCCCGCGACCCGGTAATTTTATGCATTTTATGACTCATAAATACAATTAATAATCAACCATCCAAATTGCATTTTCAGTTTCTACTTCAAGACTGCTCATTCTGTGACTTATTTCAAATGAAAAAGAAAAAGATTTTTAAGATTTCATTTTCAAAGTTTGCCCCAGCAAATAAGTACCTAAATTATTTTTAAATGTAAATTTGAAATAAAATAAAATGCATTCGCAGAATATGTTTTCATTTTCAGAACAAACTTGCATTTTATGACTTTTATAAAAAAAAATAAAATCAACCATCCGAACTGCATTTTCATTGTTTTCTTCCACACTGCTCATTCTGTCTTCTTCTTTTTCTTTTGGCTTTGTCCCTTTTTTTTCAGGGGTTGCCACAGCAGATCATTGATTTCCATCTCTCCCTGTTCTCTGTATCTTCTACTCTGACTCCAACTATCTGCATGTCCTCCCTCACTGCATCCATATAT
>NC_024308.1:18978053-18989359 GCF_000523025.1 Cynoglossus semilaevis | reverse complement strand
AGTCCATGGGGACTCCTGTCTGACCTCATCTGTCAATCTGTCCATCACCACAGCAAACAAGAAGGGGCTCAGGGCCGATCCTTGATGAAGTCCCACCTCCACCTTGAAGTCTTCTGTCCTCCCAACAGCGCACCTCACTACTGTTGTACTATTCTCATACGTGTCCTGCACCAAACTAACATACTTCTCTGCCACTCCTGACTTCCTCATACAAAACCACAGTTCCAAAACACTGCTCATTCTGTAACACAACTAAAAAGAAAATGAAAAGGGAAATCGCTTTTACGTTTTCATGTCTGCCCCACAAAAAAAACGTTTAGGCGGTTTTGCTCAGCTTGGTTTTGCTCACACTCACAACATGGCTCTTTCTCATGCATTCCTAAGAGTTAAGATTCAGAATTCGAGTTAAATAGAATATCTGAATCGGATGCCTGTGACAGACTTGAGCAGATTAGATAAGATGTCCACATGTCCTTGTTGGCAACTGCTCTGTGTGGGCATGTGTGGACTACTAACATGGATACTTTTTAAATTCGAAATATAACATTTTTAGCGATTTGAGTTATGGCATTTAGAAAGAAAATGTAGGTGACTTAACCGGCAATGCACATATAGGGACCTGTCTGTAAAAACAAAAATGTTTTATTGAGTTTTTTTTTTTTTTTTTTTTAAATGACCGGCTGTTCTTACTTTGTTTTGGAACTGTTTAAGGGTGTATTAAACTTATCTCTCACCTTTTGTGTACTATATAAACAAAAGCCACACCCACGCCAAATAAGATCAGCCTGTGCGCTGTCACGGCGGGGACGTCCGAGTAAAGAAGTAGGTTTTTGCAGACACACCTGGGAATTATAATTAGCATCTTGAGATTAACTACATGACAATTGTGGAACTTACCACAGCGTTTTCCTTCAAAACATGGCTTGAACAGAAATTAAAACATGTTCTTAGTGAAATGTACCCTACCGAAAATTGGATGCACTCTAGGTGTTTATTCACATAGTAAAATCGCAGGGTTCTACCATACATACTGTATGTTGATCACTGGTGAAAGTGACGTTAAAGAGACGATTTGTTGTTGTGTTATCAAACTGCCACTGTGTATGTTGATCACTGGTGAAAGTGACGTTAAAGAGACGCCGGGCGATTTGTTGTTGTGTTATCAAACTGCCCGTTAAACTGCAAAGAATTTCCCTGCGCAACATCAAGGATTTTCAGAAAAGCCCGAGATATTTAAATTCACCACGAATGTCAATGTCAAAATTGTTTGCACAGTTAAACTCATGCGAAGGCATATTTTTATTTGTTGTTCTTGTTAAATGTGTTTATTTGTCAGAATAAAAGCAAAGCAAATTTATAATTGTCTTTTGGCTCCATAGTTTTGTGAACCTGATCCTGACTTTTTTTTTTTTCTCTCTCTCTCTGTTTGAGGGAAAAGCAGAAAGCAGTGTTTGCACTGACGCTGATCGCACTGATGCTGATGGTGTGCTGCAAAGTTTATCCTTCTGTTAAGCATAGCATGGTGTCTGGTACATAAAGCAAGAGAATTTGGTCTTGGGACAAATCTGGGCCGGACGGACTTATATGAAGTTTTTCAACCTTCTCGCAGCCAACTGTTCCTCAGGTTCCTTAAAAATCATCAGCCAGGTTCAGGGAGGTTTGATCTGTGCGTAGGAGGAATCTGGGCAGATGTTTGAAAGGAGATCACATAAATTCCACAGCAATCTTTCCTTTTATTTATAGTAGGAACAAGTAAGTGTCAAATAGCTTGTTTTAATGAATTATGCAAATGTAAGAAATATACACATTTGAATTTGCAAATGGGTTCAAACATGCCTTTTGCCACAAAACCTTCCCCGAAAAGCTAGATTTGCTTCTTTGACCAACACTTTGGGAGTGATGCCACTAGTACACTAACTAACATACAGTCACGTGACTGCAACTGGATGGGACAGGGACTTTGTGAGTAAAAATCAAGGTTTTATTTTATTTGTATTTAATAGCTACTCAGGAGTTCTGATCCATTTGACATATCCAACCCATTTTTTGTAACTACTTTTTAGCTCCACCTCTGGTTTCATTTAAAAAAAAAGCAGAAAGAAAAAAGAAAAGGCACTGGAGAAAAGTTGTTGACCCTGGCCATTCCTGTAACCCCCCCACCCCTCCAACCCAGCGGAGGATAGGGGGCGGGGACCAGTTACTGCAAGAGCAGCAGCAACTGTGCCCACTCGCACAAGGCCTCGGACCGGACTAGAACAATTTTTGTTAGAGCTGTCCCAACAGTTTGGTCCCACAACTGCGACATGCCGTTTGCCAAGCGAGTTGTGGAGCCTCAGTTTCTTTGCAGGTACCACATCCCGAACACGGAGGGCGTGTTGTTCGATGATCTGTTTTGCGTAAACAACCTGGCTTTGTCCCGAAGTCTGCGGCAGCTTTCGGACATGGCCCAACACGCCTGCTCCATTTTTAAGGAGCTGGAGAGCGAACTGTTATCCAACAGTCTCAGGCTCCGTGGGCTTCAGAGTAAACTTAACCGACTCCAGGAGACCTGCTCCAGATTGGATTATCAACTGGAGTTAGTGCGTGAGTACAAAAATGTATTTCTCCCTTCAAACTTTCCATTTGTCTTCACCTTTCATCTTTGCTTTATTCCATCCATGAACATAAAAACGTATTACTCGCGGACACGCACAAAGAAGCGTCATCTCTGTTCAGATGACGAAACAAGCAGTGCTGACGTCGTGGTTTAAGTTTAAAAACCTCGATTCAAAAGTGCGTAGCTAGCGGTTTGTCTATATTAAATCAAGTTTTTACGTACGACATACGTATTATCCCCTCAAACCAAAATCATTTGTACTGTATTTGTGGGACTTTCTTATAGAGCGCGAATTTTCGACGCTACCGTTGTTATATTCTTCACATAGAAACAAAGCGAAGTTTTCAAAACTAAAAAGGGAAACACGTTAAGCCCCAATGGCATACCAAACGGTGTGGCATCAATGTCGGGACTATGTTAACGAACGGAGACTAAAATAGACTTATGGAGTGAATGGAAACCCATAAATTATAGTTTCACATAGCTCTTGTAACTCAAAGAGACAAATATGTAGGAACTGAGACGGTAATGTTATTTTAGTGACTGCTACGGAAATCACACTCCTGTCCTGTCACCGCTGCATAATGCGACTTGTGGAAAAAAAAAAAAGCCGACTTTTAGGAAAACTGTACAGGCACTCTAAAAATCAACAAGTTTTAGTAAAGACGTCCATGTTTTTCTACAGAACTCATTGATTGAAATAAACTACAATTCAAACCTAAAAATGATGTGGACCCTAAATACTGGGTTACGGCATCTGATGGCAACTTTAAAACTGGAGCTTTTAGGCATTTTTATGAATTTTTTGATTACTAATATATCCTGGAATTTTGACAGTTTCATAACCTCACCCTTGTCAAAATAAAGATAGAATATTTAAAAATAAACACAAAAGCATTTTTTGCTGACATTTATGTAAATTAATAAAGTAATACTTGCAATGAGTGCAAAATGATTTTACAGCACTGTTTTGAGGCGTTACCTCCCTGTCATGGTGAATGTGTTCGCCTTCTGTCATCCAATGCTCCCACACAGCTTGCAATTCAACTTGAACGCCCTTTTAACACCAATATTAGCGTTTGGAATTCTTTGGTTAATCCACCTGAAATGATGGCAAGCCCTGAATTAGTTTGCTTAACCCTTTCATGCATGACGGTCACTACAGTGGACAGCTATTAAAATGTCATTTTCTATGATAAGAATAGGTTTTGATGGCAGAGGCGAGAGGCACGAACATGGAGGCGCAGATCAATAGGGACGGAGATTTGTGGAAAGGGGTAGCGACACTAGAGGGTGCTGTTGCTGTTGTTAGCCCTTCCGGAGCGATCGATTAAATCGATTATCGATATCAATTCCTGCTCGACTTTTGTGAGGACCTCTGTCACCCGAAAAGGAGCTTGGAGTAGAGCTCTTTCATATCGAGAGGAGTCAGCTGAGGTGAGGCGAGAGGCACGAACATGGAGGCGCAGATCAATAGGGACGGAGATTTGTGGAAAGGGGTAGCGACACTAGAGGGTGCTGTTGCTGTTGTTAGCCCTTCCGGAGCGATCGATTAAATCGATTATCGATATCAATTCCTGCTCGACTTTTGTGAGGACCTCTGTCACCCGAAAAGGAGCTTGGAGTAGAGCTCTTTCATATCGAGAGGAGTCAGCTGAGGTGGCTTGGGCATTTACATCGTATGCTCCCCAGATGCCTTCCTCGGGAGGTGCTCGGGTCGTGCCCCATTGGGAGGAGATCTAGGGGAAGACCCAGGACACGCTGGAGCGACTACGATTCTTGGCTAGCCTGAGAACGCCTCGGGATCCCCCCAGAAGAGCTGGAGGAAGTGACTGGGGAGAGGGAAGTCTGGGCGTCCCTGCTCCGACTGTTACCCCCGTTACCCGGCCCCGGATAAGCGGATGGATCGATGGATATATTTGAAAGTGCTACCATAATGCAGTAATGAGAAATCCACCAATGGAACTGACTGGGTGGAAGTCTGGAAAACATACTATACATACATATATATACACACACACGCACACACACACACACACACACACATATATATATATATATATTTGTTCAGGAAAAAATAATCTTTGAGCATTGTGACCTGATCTATCAAATATGATATAAATTGAAACTCATATATGGAAAATAATATTTGAATTCCTTTTTAAGTTTGTTCAGAGGGTGTGGTGGTTGGCTTCCGGGTGTGGGTGTACGCCTACGTATCACTCGGCGTGTTACCCCGGCAACCCGGCCCTGGATAAGTGGATGGATAGATATATACTGTATATATCTATAAAATATTTTTTCCGGACTTCCACCCAGCATTATGGCAGCACTTTTCATATTTGGAATTACACATGTATTAGATTTGTTTGTGTTTTATGTTTTTGACTGCCCACTGTTCCCCTTGGTAATGGGTTAAAAGCAAAAGCTCAGTTTTGTTGACAATACAGACCATGAAATAAATAAAATAAAATAAAATAAACTGCTTTATTGATTATTGTGCAAGACCTATGTTGGTATTGACACACTCTCCATAAATAAACTGAAAGACAGCATTAGGTGGGACAACTGAGTGCAGTGAGGCAGTGTTTTTTCTTCTCATTAATATCTTTTTTTTATTCCAAATTGATTAAATAATATAGAATAAATAAAATGAATGTTTTGCATATTTAACAGAGCCAGTTGAATAGAAAGTCAGCAGAGCTTTTACTTTATATTTCTCCTGCTGTTAGTTGTGTTTGACGAAAGTGTTGCTGTTTGATACTTCAATATTTCAGTTATTGAACACTGAGATGCATTTGAGCAGTTTTACTAAATAAGGCTAAGGTTGAACTTTATTGATCCTACACTGGGAAAAGTATTGCTGGTATTGTAGAAAAAAATAAGTTGTAACAAAATATATTTTGTAGTAACATTTGCTCCTGCGGTGTACTGTGACATTTAAATACCTTCAAACTGCTTACATTTTTGACCTATTTCCATGAGGCAAAAACATATTTTAATTGCTTTAGAGACATACACACACACAAAAAAATTATAGTATATAAGGATTCCTGTGATATAAAATAAAATGTGGTTTTAATTATGACTTCTTACCCCAGAGTTGGCCCATACGAAGACACTTGATTCCGTACCGTACCTTACACGTACACTACGTAACTTAACATAAACTTAGAATTAACTTAACCCTATAACGCCAAACGTATCACATTTGATACATGAGTTTTACAGCCCTCCACATGGGCAGTGTGATATTTTTTTCTCTGAAAAAAACAGACGTATACAAACAGATAAATGCAGTACACAGATAATCCAACAGGGAATAGTAATTCAGGATTTGGACACAGGTGAATTTTGCCAAGTTTGAAAAGATTAAGATGAGAAAAACATAAATTTTTTTTACTGAAACATCAACGGGAATAGTTACTGGGTTGATGCAGTGTGAAAATACTTACAATTTTCATATTATATGTTTTAGTAAAACTGTGTTGAAAATGGATGTATCACATTTGATACCGCAGGTATATAAGGTCATGTAACTCTAAATCAGTCAATTGTCATTTTATTGTATTTCATGCATTATATATAAGATTTTTTTATTTTTAAATTACATAATTTGGTACATTTAGAGTAAAAGAGTGTTAGGAAGGTACACAAAAATGTGTGTTATAACACGTTTAACATTCACATTACCGTAAATCCACAACTCATTGCATTTATTCACAGAAGCGCCATTTATAGTAGTTGATGAGGAAATATTTTACCCACGGAGAAAAACAATAAACTAAATATTACGCTGATATATTTGAACTATTTACATGGACGTGCGCCTCTGGTACGCATTTGGTTTGTGGCATTTGCAGCCAGTGTCAAAAGTTTGTTTTTGGTTTGTAACTTTTCCTTATTTGACACTGCATTTCGGAGTCAGCTGCAGACTCACTTTTACGCCTTTTAACCCAAATCCATAAAACGTTGCATCGTGCCTCCCAACACCCGGAGACTCTGCTTTGTGTTTTTGTATTATCGATGTATGGTGCGATGCAGGACGACTTTTTTATGGATGCAGGCAAAACACACACTCTCTCTCTGCAAAACAACTTCCGCACGAAACAGCGCCGAAACAACAATATAGTGACCATCCAGAACAAAAGTGACTCTGGAGGGGCGAACAACAACAACAACAGTGCCTACCTGTGTCCAACTTAGGTCACTACCCTTTCCCACAAATCTCAGTCCCTATTGATCTGCGACTCCATCTAACCGATTATTATTGTCAAAACCCAAGTGAAGCAAACTAATTCGGGCCTCGCCATCATTCCGGGTGGATTACCCAAAGAATTCCAACTGAATATTGGTGTTAACAGGGCGTTAAATTTAGTTAAATTGCGAGCTGGGTGGGAGCCTTGGATGACTGAAGGCGAACACACATTCACCAAGACAGGGAGGCAACACCGGGCGAGTTACACCACTATCTGCTACTGGATCGTGCATGCCTGGGCTAAGGTATCAGTCCTACATGTTGTCCGAGCTTTGACTAGACCGGAATCATCAATGAACAGCTAAGACTGTTTTGTTTCGCTTAATGCGCCTTATAATCCAGTGAGCCTTATGTATGAAAATAGACCCGTTCATTGATATTGCGCCTTATAATCTGGTGCACCGTATGGTCGGAAAAATACGGTACTTTTATATATATATGTATATATATTGTTTGTTACGTCTCTTTTTTACATATGCATATTAAGCCTATACTGCATATATGGCTTTTCCTTTTTTCCTGTTGTGCTATGAGCAATGACATGTAATGTTGTTTGATGTAAATCAAAATGATAATTAAGTATCTATCTATAAAGGAAAGTGAACTATTAGTTGTCATTGTGACACTGCACACAACGAAATGTGACCTCGTGCCATGCTCAGAGCACCTCAGTTGGCAGCTGGTTGACTCAAACCTGAAGCCTTCCGGACCCAAGTCTGTTCCTTAACCACTAAGCCACAACTGCCCAAAAGAGAGGAGTTACCAGTGATCTGCGAAAAATATTTTGAGTTGTTTTTTTTTTGGCTTAGACCTAGATGCTAATATATTTTTTATTCACCATCTGTAAACTATTATTGTCAGTTTCCCAATGGCATTTCACAAGGCGAATGTTGGCTGATACAAATGTTCATCTGATGCATCTGATGCATCGGTGATGCATCCCTAGTTATAATTAAACTGATAACCAAACATAACATTTTAGATAACAAACGGGAACTGTCTCGGTAAAGATAAAATGTGGTTAAAAGTAACCATATATACAAATATTAAGTCTACATAATTGCTCTTAAAATGTTTTTTATATGTAGTTTTATTTGTTTGTTTTTTTTTTTATTTCAGCGGAATCCAGTCTTGACATTGAATGTAAGGTGAAATCCCATTACCAGATAACGTATCACCATCCAAAAAAAATCTTCCAACCATCTTCGCGGCCAACGTGTGTGGATGAGCTCTACAGGCAGGCCAGTTTTGGCTTGTGGATGCTGCACAGTGGTAAGATACTCTGAGTTCCATGTTATGGTCATGACAGTAATGACAATTGTCAGAATATAGAGGTGTTTTCAATAATGAAAATCAATGAAAAAAAGAAAAAAAAATACCGACATTGACACTTGTTGTTAACCATTAAATTACCAGTCATTTTTGCTAAGACCTGAGATCTCTGCAAGATCGGGATATGTCCTTATTGCAAAATATAAAGATAAAATGTCCACCCAGACGTTCCTAGAATTCTCAACATCCATACTAGGTAATGTCATTAGAAAAGCTTTGGTCTATTATAGACATTAACTATATTTAAGGTTATTAATCTAAGGTTCGCTAAAATATAGATACATTGCTAGACATTTGGCATAAGAATTTGATATTGATATATGATATATCAATGACTAGCGATATTCTCAGCTTTGTATAGTGTTATGTCTTTGCCTTTTACAAAGATAGAGAGAGAGAGAGGGATGGAGACTTTAGTCCTTTAATAAAGCACTTGCACTGATTAGCTACAAACACTCATTATTGTAAACTGTTAATCCCAGATGCTTAGAAAAAAAAGAATTGAAAACAAACAAAAAAATGGTTTCTTGTAAAAAAAACCCACAATTTATAATTTATTTATTATAATAAAAAAACAACATAATATATTTGATTATTGGTGAAATATTTACAACCTTTTTTTAAATTTTGTTTTCCATCTTGTCTCTGTAATTACATTTTTCTTACTGTCGTCTTTCCCATTCTCATTGTAAAGTCACAACACATAACTACTGTATCTTTAGCTTGCGTTCTAGGTGCTTTTCGCCACCTTTGAGAAAACGAATGCACTCTAGGAAGCAATAAGAAAATCTCCACAGTAATTGTTATGTTAAAATTGTAATTTTTTATTACTAACTAACTTAACACCCATGTTTATTGCAGATCACCAAAGGAGACAATCAGGAAGCAGTGAGCAAATTGCAACTGTGCCTCGGATACCCAAGTACCCCGCCGCTAACAGTAGAAAACACAGAACCTCAAATTTAACAATGGTGAGTGTTTTTCTCTAAACATGGTTATAGTGCTGATGCATTACCAATCACGTAGGCTCTTTTTTTGCAGATGTAGATTAATCTACTGCGTCTGATAATATCACTTCTAATTGTATCACTCAATTTAAAAAAAATGACTGAGCAATGAGACACAGATAGGAAAATGCCAATAAGATCATAAAAATATTTTTTACATTGTCTTGCTGATCTTTTATAGTTGGAATTTTTGGTTTGTACACGAGAGTACCTACTAGTTTCTACACCATTGTCATGGATGATATCTATATATCTATATATATATATTAAACAAACATAACCTTTCACTACGCCTGCACAATTAATCCTACTGTATTTCCATTAGTATCCCGATGTGAACGTGCATGAAAAACACATAAAAAAACACACATGTAAAAGCCTGTCTGAACACTGTAGCTAATCAGGTGATGTCCTTCTTGTGGGAACCATAATCAGAGGAGTGGAGAGAATGGAGTAGAGTTTGGAGAATAGGGCGTTTGTAGAAACATCTAGGGATAAGCACACCACCTGCTGCGCCATCATAAAGAGTCGCACGAGCAATTTATTGACAGTCAATCTAAAATGGAAATGCCAAGCAGGAGTAAAGTAAAGTTGTTAACCATTAAATTACCAGTCATTTTTGCTAAGACCTGAGATCTCTGCAGTAATGTGACAATCACAGCAGCAACAGCCCATTGTTCAGAATGTTGTTCAGCCAAGCCAACTGAATGACTTCAGGCCGGTCACCCTTAAACTTAAAACTTAAACTTACATCCCATTGAGACCCTCACATCCAATCATCACAAAGTGTCCGGAGCGGCTGGTCCTGAGGCACATCAAGCCTTTTTTGTCTGTTGACAGGGCTAATAGCAGATGGGAAGAAGCTGTTTTTGTGCCAAGAGGTTTTGGTCCGGGAGGACCTTCTGCCAAAGAGTTTGTGACCGGGGTGAGAGGGGGTCGGTTGCAATCTTTTTAGCTCGCATTAGGGTTCTGGAGGTGTACAGGTCCTGTAGCGAAGGTAGGTTGCAGTCAGTTGCCTACTTACTCGGCAGAGCGGATGATCCGCTGCAGTCTGCGCAGATCCTTTGCGGTGACCGCAGCGTACCAGATGGAGATGGAGGAGGTGAGGATAGACTCGATGATGGGGGTGTAGAAGTTCACCATCATTGACTTTGGCAGATTGAACTGTGTCAGCTGCCTCAGGAAGTACATCCTCTGTTGGGCTCTTTTGATCTGGGAGCTGATGTTTAGCTCCCATCTAAGGTCCTATAGGTGATGATGGTTCCCAGGAAGCGGAAGTGTTTCCACAGTATCCACAGGGAGAATCACCCAGGGTGATAGGCGCGGATGGGGGTGGGCTCTTTCTGAAGACCACTGTCATCTCCACTGTTTTTAGGGCATTGAGCTCTGAGTTGTTGAGTCTACACCAGGTCACCAGGCGGTCAATCTCCCATCTACACGACTCTCTCTCTCCATCAGAGATGAGTCCGATTAGGGTGGTGTCATCCGCGAACTTCAGGAGCTTGACGTTCTGATGGCTCAAGGTGCAGGTGTTTGTGTACAAGGAGAAGAGCAGAGCAGAAGAGAGACTCCTGTCAATTAGGAAGTCAGTGGTGGAGTCAGGTGCACTGAGCTGGAGTAGTTTACTAAACTACTAAAAAAGTCATATCCATTTAAAGATAAGGATAATTTGGCAAAAGATAATCTAATTTTAAATTAATAGGTCATTCAAACTCTGATACTATCAGAATAGAAGTTTTAATTTAAAAATGTAATGCTCAGTACTACAGGTCTGTACTAACGGGTGGTACTGGCTGACCAATCCTTGGAACAAAAAAGGTTAGGGACCGCTGGTATAGATGTAACTACTCCATAACAGACTAATACATGTTTCTGCAATTGATTATTATTTGATTGATTATGAAAAACGTTTAATTATTTAGGTTAAGAAACTCTGCGTCATGAACTTTACTTAATGCTTTTTAAGCTCCCGCGGGCCACACAAAACGGCTTGGCGTGCCGCATTTGGCCCCCGGGCCTTGAGTTTGACACGTATGATCTAGAGCAGGGATGTCAAACTCATTTTCACCGGGGGCCACATTAGCAATACAGTTCCATTTGAAGGGCCGGTTGT
>NC_024308.1:18972997-18977307 GCF_000523025.1 Cynoglossus semilaevis | reverse complement strand
CAGGTCTGTACTAATGGGTGGTACTGGCTGACCAATCCTTGGAACAAAAAAGGTTAGGGACCGCTGGTATAGATGTAACTACTCCATAACAGACTAATACATGTTTCTTCCAGCGTCGTTTGAGACATACCTTTCACCCGTTTCCACATTGAGTCTCGTTAGCTCTGGTTTCGAGATATTCTCGCTGGTTCGCGGACAACTACGCGGTTTGCTCGGCTCCGCTCTTCTGCCTTTGGTTCAGCTCTTCCGGCTCGTATTTCTGAGGGATCCTTCAGCGGTGATGTCATTCCCGAGGGGATTCCCTGGTTCGAAAAGACTTTTAACAAACTCTTGGTTTTCCCGAGCGAGCACCACTTTTGTTTGAAGAGACATTCTTTGTTAAAGGACTTCCTATTTTTAAGTGGACTTTTTATTTTGTTTTAGTCTGTGAAAAAGATAGTTGATAAATGTTTATCACCATAGTCTTCATCACAAAATTACCACATTAGGAATTAGTATAAATTTGACTCCAACCTTGTTCAAAACTTGATTTTTTTTTGGAGAACTACTTCAGTTATTAAAGTACAATCTATGAGGCTTAAAGTTTTGTCATTTACTTTTTCATTTTGTCACTTCATTTATTTTAAACATTCATGATCAATTTTGTCACTTGTTTTTATCATTTTTACAGTTAGAATCCATCGACACCTTCTTCCCCACCAAATGTTGTCGCTTCTCTCCCTGGAGCAAAAAGGTATTGGTCCTCCTTTTTCTCAGTCTCATGAGTTTTTTTTTTCCCTCACATGTTTTATATCCTCTTGTTTTAACCACATTTACATGCATGTCATTACATATGTCTGCTTAGCCAGTGTGTGTGTCAGCAGCACCTTAGCAGTAATCGGTGTCTCTCCTGTAAAAACGTAACTGTTCTGTAGCACTAGGTATGAACAATACAATTCCCCTCCATTGTGCAGTGTCCAACACTCTGAAATGTTGACCCTAGGTATTTTAACTCATTCACCTTTACTACAGCTCCTCCTTGCAGCTTTTCTTTCCACCCACCTCACTCTCGTTGTATTCTGTCAGCACCTGCTACGCTTCATTCCTCTTTGCCCTAAAGCAAACTTCCACCTCTTCAAGGTTTACTTTCACTTGCTGCTGTCTCTTACCAGATACATTACAATGTCAACAACGTGAATCATGTTCCATTCGCCGTGTTGTCTGACTTCATCTGTCAACCTGTCCATCACCATAGCAGACATAAAAGGGCTAAAGGATGATGTAACCCTCGACACATATATTGAACCTATCAGTCTTGCTGTACTTGTGCGTGTGCCATACCATTTAAAAATGTAATGCTCAATACTACTGGTCTGTACTAACTAGCTGACCAGTCCTTGGAACAAAAAAGATTGTGGACAGCTGCTATAGATGTAACTACTCCATAACAGACTAATACATATTTCTGCAATTGATTATTATTTGATTGATTATAAAAACGTTTAATTATTTAGGTTAAGAAACTCTGCGTCATGAACTTTACTTAATGCTTTTTAAGCTCCCGCGGGCCACACAAAATGGCTTGGCGTGCCACATTTGGCCCCCCGAGCCTTGAGTTTGACACTCATTTTCACCGGGGGCCACATTAGCAATACAGTTCCATTTGAAGGGCCGGTTGTAAATGGAAGACCGTATAGATTAGGGGTCCTCAACCACTGGTCCGCGGACCAGTACCAGTCCGTAGGTCATTTGATACCGGGCCGCAGTCGAACACATTGAAAAAAATGTACTTAATTTTTACAGATTTCATCTGTCAACCTGTCCATCACCATAGCAGACATAAAAGGGCTAAAGGATGATAACCCTCGACACATATATTGAACCTATCAATCTTGCTGTCCTTGTGCGTGTGCCATACCAGCCTCACAAATAGTCATCACAGTGTGCCTTTGAATCTGCCTTAATCTGACATTACAATTAGTTTCAGGCTAGGACCAGGAAAGACCATTTTTGTGTTTGTTTCTTGCTTAGGTAGATCTTACAGGGTTATTGTTTGTGTTTGTGTTTTTAGCTTTGAATTAAAGCTCCTTACAGGCTTGTGATCGAATGACTTAATTACCTAATCAGCTCGAATAATGTCGTAAGAAGGAATTGTTGTATGTCGCTACACAGTACGGCTCCTGCTTCCCCTTGAAAACACTCTGAAAGCTAGTAGTTAGTGGAGGCATTGATTGTAAAGGGATTCCATTTCTTGAGAACTCAGGGGTTGTTACACAAGCTGAAAATAGAGTGAGCCACTCTGCATCTCATGCGGCAGCTGGGGGCAGCTGTTTAGCATTACTCCCTGTACACCAGAGCGTTTGCTTCTGTTACGCTGCCTCACTTTGATTAATTTCTAGTGGAATTCACCGCCGGTTCTAAAATAGATGCTGGACTGGCTCACAAGATTCCAACTAAAGAAAGCAATGAGTGGGAGTTTTCTGTAGGCAGAGACCTCGCACCATGCTGAAAATGCACCAGTTAAACTAAAAAAAAACTCGAGCCAGCTACTTTCAACAGATGTGACCTGAGCATTTTCTCACGACCCTGCAAAGAGTGAATGTCATGCTCCACCTGCACATCCCCTGCACACCCTGTCCAGTCCAACCCATTCTTTGTTTCTGATTCAGGCGAATTAGAGTTGAGGCATCTTGGGTTTCAGTATTCTAACAGAGTCTAAACCTCACAAGCTGAAGTTAGTGTTCTCTGACTCTCTATTTGCGGCTGCATTGTTTGAAGACAAAGCTCCCATTACTTTGAAGCAGAACCTGTTACCACTCAAGTCTCTATTAGTCTAGTCGTGGGAGTGCTGAACAAGCCTGCAAGGAGAGAGAGAGAGTGAACGCTGGCGCGACTTGCTGCCGCTGCTCGCCCGTAACTTTTTAAGCTATCACTTTACGTTTTTAGTTTAGTTTTTTTTTTTTAGCAGCTTACTGATCCACAACTGTCACCGGTCCTGTGTTCATTTCGACCGAGTGCCCGCGGGGTTTGTCGCCACGGTGTTGCGCTTTTTCTCTGGACTTTGCTGTCATTTCCTTCGCCAACCTGCGGTGGGCCTGCTCCAATCCTCCGCTGCTGAGCTTCTCCAGCTTCGTTCTTCCCCCCCGTCTGCACCCTCGCCGGCTGCATCCCCCCGCCACCCCGTCTGCACCCTCGCCGGCTGCATCGCCTCTCCTGCTGGACGTTGCTTTTCTGCTCCGCCGGAGATATATCCACCGTGGGTCTCGTCGGAACATCCACGAAGACACCTCGAAAACAATACAGTCATCTGGTCCACCTCTCGTCGCCCCCCACGAAACACTGGCAGGGTCGCTGACCACAGTGTGCTAGTCTACCTAGCCCGGTAGGCTAACACTCCTCTCCGTCAACTTTGGCCTGCTCAACATCCGCTCACTCACGAGCAAAAGACATCTCATCCAGGATCTCCTCACCGACCGTAAGTTTGACTTTCTCTGTTTAACCGAGACATGGCAACAGCCCAATGACTTCTCTCAACTTAACGAATCCGCTCCTACGGGGTTTGTTTACATCTGTCAATCCCGCGAATCCGGCCGAGGAGGAGGTCTCACGATAATTCACCGCGAGAAATGGGAAGTAACACCAAATCACTATACTCAATGGGTCGAGTGCTGCTTAGGAGCACTCGGTGTTATTAACCAGTCTCAAATGAATAACACGATCAGTCTCATTATCTTTAATTGTTATTTTATCCTACTAATATAGCAATATTGTATTACTTGAAGTATTACAAACATACTAAAATCAATAGTATTCAATAACAATTAAATTCCACCCTCCTCAATAGACTCTCTGCCCTTGGTATTACTCAGATCCTTTAAATCATACCTGTCATGTCGCACTCAGTTCATCCAACTTAAAACCTTCACATCCCAACCCTCTTCTGTCACTTCAGGTGTGCCCCAGGGCTCTGTCCTGGGTCCCCTTCTGTTCATCATCTATCTTCTCCCCCTTGGTAATATCTTCCGTAAATACTCCATAAACTTTCACTGCTACGCCGATGACACCCAGCTCTACCTAGCCAGCAAACCCGACTCCAACCTCCCGCCTCCCTTCTCTCTTAGACTGCTTGACTGAAATAAAATCCTGGTTCACCTCAAATTATCTTAAAACTAAACAGTAACAAAACAGAGGTTCTCCTCATTGGTACTAAATCAACATTATCCAAAACCAACAGTTTCTCTTTTGATATTGACAATTGCTCCATTTCCCCCTCCCCACAGGTTAAGAGTCTGGGTGTCATCCTCGACAGCACACTATCTTTTCAATCTCAT
>NC_024308.1:18965804-18972963 GCF_000523025.1 Cynoglossus semilaevis | reverse complement strand
CTCCATTCATCTGACTGTCCCTTCCGCCCGTCTCGCCACCATGGGGTACAGAGCTTTCAGTCGCTCTGCTCCCCAGCTCTGGAACTCTCTACCCCCCGTCTTGAGGAACATCAATTCACTCCCACAATTCAAGTCTGCACTTAAAACTCATCTGTTTAAAATTGCCTTCTCCATCTGATATTTCACTGTTGTATTTTAACTTGTTCTTAATGTTTTATTGTTTTTTAATGCCGTGTTGTTATCTTTGTATTCACTGTAAGGTGTCCTTGGGTGACAGAAAGGCGCCTATGAAAATAAAGATAAAATGTATTATAATTATTATTAATGCTCAACAGTCTGATCCCTCTCTTCTGAAATGTTTTGACATGATCTAAGTTTGCGAAAGTAGTTTCTGCTGCTGGGATTTGTAGATGGAGAAAGAAGATCAGCTTCTAGCTAAAGCCACAGCTTGTGTTAAATTTGGCTCAGTAACATCTGTGGTCGGAACATCTCGGAATAACAGAAACATGTGACCCTTATCCCTGGACAGACCCAGGCAGGTAACACATGGTGTTATTGGAGAAGTTACATGCAGAGAAACCTCTTGGTTTGCAAGTCTGTATTGGGAGGAAAGTTATGGGACTGATGATGTGCTGGCTCACAATTATCCGAAACGCTAACAGCTACTAGTGCGCTGCATTGATACTAATGCTATCAGCAAACTGCAGTGGGTCCTGTGCATGTCTGACCATTGGTCTCAGAAGATGGTAGCAACAGCCATTCCAGTGTCTTCATTACATGAAAAGTGAGGGCCACCAGTCTTAAGTCAATCAGTTTTCTGGGGTGGGGCTTCTTCGGAACCGGTATGAGGCATGATGTCTTCTACAGCAGTGGTTCTCAAACGTTTTATACTCTGTACTACCTGAGGAAACATTGAGCTCTCTGAGTAACAAAAACCTGCAGCCACATGGCCCTTTGAGGAACAGTTTGGGCATGCCTGGTGTAGATGGAGGGAGGCTGGTAGTGGAGGTGTTGGGGTGGTTGTTGTGGCAGCAGCAGCAGAGCCTGGGATACTTAATCTGTTGTAAAAATGGGTTGAGCTGGTTGGCTCTCACCACATAACCATCTGCTTTGCTTTCAAAGCAGTCCCTCAGGGCCGCCATTCCCCCGAAAAATTACCTTTGCCCCAAATTATCAGCCTACAATAGGAGGGTTACCCCTAGAATGACAAACTCCTAACAGAGCGACCGTCACACTACTACTTTTGTAGTGGTAATTTCTACACTGTATTAAAAGGAAAAATCAGAGGGCTGTGATCAGACTTCCACTAAACGTGGAAATGTACAATAAAGTTCAGATTTGAACTTTTGAGAAACATGGTTCAAATATTTTCAAATATATTCTGAAAAATGAAAGTGTCCTGGTGTATTGTGAAGTATATTGCAGTGTGACGAGACATGTATTTTATCCCTCTTATGGTATTTTGTGCAAAGTACTGAATGTTCAGGGGCAAAGGCTGACAAAGATTTATTTTATCAGATCCAATGTTTTACAAAACATTTAACAAAATGCGGTATGTGGCACATCGGAACCATTTTACCTTGGAGTCTTTTGTCCTTGTTGATGCAGGAATGATTGGTAGAGTTTTCTCCCAAGTAAATCCAACAACCTGCCTTTGAGTACTGCTTCTCACATCACTTTTAAAAAACATTCTAAGATTGTTTGAGCATTAAAAGTATTGAACTACTCCTTTCAGACAGATGTCTTTCCTGTTGCTTTCAAAAAGGCAATGGTGAGGCCCCTTTTGAAAAAGAGTAACTTAGACCCCAACAATCAGTAATAACTACCTGTATCCAACTTACCTTTTTTAAGCTAAATATAAATATATATTTTTGTCCAACTCAGTCAACTTTTTATTAGGAAAAATATCAGTCTGGTTTTAGAATGAACCATGGCACACAGGAAGCACTGTTAACAATTGTTCACCACATCAGTTGCAATTTGGACACAGAAACTTTCAGTGTTGGTGCTACTGGATGATTCATGGGTTGATGGGTTTTCAGTTCTTACAATTGTAAATCTGACTCCACAGGAGTCAGTGCCTCACCAGCCATGAACCTCACCACATGTCACTGATGTCAACAGTTGATTCAGACTTCTTCATAGTTCTCATAGTTTTAGTAAAATACCTTTTTAGGAGGAGTGGGTCCGCCATACAGAAAGACATTTTCTAAATACAATCACTGGTTAAATGGCTAAGATGGTGAGATGACTGGGTTGGCTGGGTGGATGAATGATTGCATGCATGGATGGATGAGTGTTAGGAGGGAGTGTATGGATGGATAGATGAATGAACGTTTAGGAATTCAAGTTCATGTACATTTTCAGTATGCATACTACAAAAGCGCTTCTGTTGAACTGTTACGTTTCTTTTGAAGAACATGCTTGGAGCACTGTATGTCCACCAGTTGTCTTTTTAAGTTCTGTGAAGCTGTGATTTGTTTAATTTACACTCGAGAGTTTAAAGCACACAAGATTAACTCCACAGACCTACTTCTTTAGGATTTCAAATCTTAGGATCAGAACTCAATCTCCATTCATGGCTTTCGTTTTCACCATGATATTTTGATATCTGAATCTATTTCAGATTCACTGAATTAATAAATGTTTGAGCTGGAACATGGATGGGTACACAGTGAAAACAGATGTAACTGTTAAGCTCACAATGTTACACTGTTTACTTTATACTTGAAGTACAGTACGTCCACCAGTTGTCTGAAGTTGTAAACGTTTGATTCATTTAATTTACACCACAGCGAGTTAAAATCGCTTCATATTGTTAAAATGTTTACTTTTGTGAAGAAGAAAACAGTTTTAAATAAAAAAAAAAGTAATGAAATAGTTACTTTCCATTTCCATTTCCATTTTCCATGCTGTTTAACAAACTCAAATAAAAACATGTGCTATAATGCTGGCTTTTTTTCTTCTTCCTTTTAAATCTTTAAAACCTAACTTCAAGTAAAATATGGAGGAATTTACTTTTGAGAGTGCCAAACAACAACAACAATTCTCATAATGCCCATCTGAAATTTAAAGTACTCAGCAGTTCGTCCTTGTAACTGGTCAGCTCCCGGATTCCGAGACCAGTACTTTGGCAGGGCTATGTTTTATGACAAATGGCTCACCTCCTCTTGAAAAAGGAAGACATGCTTCTGTCTGTCCTTGTCGGTAGCCTGTTACTTGGCAGGGAGCAGCATCCACTCGATAAGTCCAGAACTCTGTCCAGCAAGTAGGGTCAAACCATCACAGGACAGGCCAACATGGACTTGACAACATTTTCTGCCTTTTAGATAGATGGATAGATAGATGGATAGATAGATGGATAGATAGATGGATAGATAGATGGATAGATAGATGGATAGATAGATGGATGGATAGATGGATAGATAGATAGATAGATAGATAGATAGATGATGGATGGATAGATGCATAGATTGATAGATTGATTGATAAATAGATACATAGAGCCTACTATATTTTTCAGCATTGTGGAGGTTTGTTCTTTTCTAATATAAATGAATCACCTTAACGTACCGCCACATTAACACGATGACCATGCTAATTTCGTCTGTTGCAGGATGCACTCTCTGACTCTGACACTGATGGGGTGGCTCTGGGTCTTTGTTCTAAGTTTCCCATTCCTAACACACCCTCCACCTTGGACAAGCAGACTAACTGGACTAAAGCTTTGCCGCTACCTACTCCCGCCGAGAGAATGAAAAGCAACTCTCAAGTCATCATTTCTTCCGTCATCCCCATAAATGTGACAGGTAAACCTCAGCTTTTCTTTGTGATATTAGCAGCATTAGAGATGCACTGAATTGCTCATTGACCATGACCGGCAGGTAAGCACATGCATTACCTGTTTTAAACACATTATATATTGTGCATGTGTTTCGTGTCATAGAAAGGCAGAGGGCGGCACACATTCACAAGCTGGAATTAAATTGTTGTTCACTTGGGTGTACTTTCCAAGACAGGTCTATGCTTTCTATTTGTACTTGTACTACTTGTACTACTTGTACTACTTGTACTATTTTGCACTTTGACCCTTTGCAAAGCCTTATAGTGTACAATAGGTGTTAAAGAAATCAGCTTGAGTAAAAATGGCAGGAGATAAAAGAAGACAGAGAGGATCAGGAAGGGATGGGAGCAGGAGACTGGTGCCGGTCCGTGGGACACAGTGAAAAAAATGTACTTCAGTTTTACTAATTTAAAAAGACATTAAAAAAGAATCCAGTCATATCTCTTTACTTTTTCATTAAAAGATAATCTAGCAATTTCAAAAGCAATTTTAAAAAGTAGGCAACTGGACTCACCTCAAGTAAACTGATCAATTTACTTGAGGTGAGTCCAGTTTTGAGATTATAACGATGACCTGATTGACTAAGAATAGCCACAAATAATCTGGATGTTTCAAAACAATAGGTAATTCAAACTCTGATACTAACAGAATAAAGTCTAAAAGATTATTGATTTTGAAAACATAATTATCCTTCAGTGATGGTGTGGTGTTACCAGTCTGCCGATACCAGCAAATCTGGTCCATTACAGTCCAGCGTGCATTTATTGTACTCTGGACTGTAATGGACCAGATTTTCTATGATCGCGTTTCTGGTAGAGATGTCCGATATTTACCCCGATATCTGATATGCCGATATTGTCCAAATACTTAATTTCTGATTTCTGATTCTGTGTAAAAGGAAGTGACTTTGGTGACGCTGGGTTGAGAGCAATAAAGGAGTTTAGAACGGGTTACTGCAATTGTGTTTCAATAAAAGTTCTTCAGAGCACTGAGGCATCTGACGACGGACATTGTGCTACTTTTAGAGCACACATCATTTGGCGGAACCCAGGAATTGCGATATCAGGTTTTCATTATCGGAAAACACGAAAAAAACGATTCGTACAGATATGACAAAATATGCTGATATCTGGCAAGTCAAAATGTATAATACATTCTTTATAATGTGACTAAAATGTGCACTATAACTTGAGCAAATATGTTTTTGTCTGAATGATACGTACTAGTAAATTTTACATTTTTATGGATGGTTAATATAATATAATTATTTATTTTAATTTAGCATTTTTTCTTAGAGGAACGTTCAACAGCCAAGAAAGAAGAAAGTAAAAATGAATGGAAAAAGTCATAAAATATCACATTAACATTAACATTATGTACAATTAATAGTTGTTTTTAATCATATTAATTTCAAGATTTACCAAAATAGAACTTTTTTTTTTCCTCAATCAAGCAGCCATATTTGTAAAAAAATAAAAAAATAAGAAGAGAGGTAAATCAGTAAAAATGTGCCTCCATGTGATGGAAATCAGAATTTTCAAAATCGGATATTGTATTCGGCCAAAAATTGCAATTGATATATCTCATCACCTGCGCATTATGCTGATTTTGACTGTCCCTGTTCTCTTTCTCTTTTGGTTCATCTTAGGTTTATAGCAAATGTAACATATTAAGTGACACCTCTAATTTTATTCCAAAAGAAATTCTTTATTTCTTGATGAATTGTCCTCCCCAATTTACTCTATCTATACGTTAGTTGCGCTGATGTGGGCTGGCTAATGTATTTTCTTACTTTCATTTTGCACTCCAAGGACATTTTCAGTTCTCAATTGATCGATTAATTATTTTTGATAGTTTAAAAGACTGGCAAACCGTAAGCAATTCCTGACCACAATAACCAAATGTTTCTAGTAATCTAGTAAAACTGTAAAACGCTAACTAGCTAATTTGAGAATATTTCAAAAATGCTTGCTCTCTTCAAACATTTTTTTCTGTTTTCAAGTCCAGCTGCACCTTAGGTAGTTCACGGGGGCTACCAGGTGCCCCCTGTTTTGATTTATTTTAGGCCGAGAAAGTCTGCTCAACAGAAGCGGTGGATACAGAGAAAGATTTATTTTCAGGCATGCACTTTTCTAATTGCAGTTTCCTAGATTCAAGACAATTTAAAGCTCTGCTGAAGATAGATATACTTTATTGATCCCAGGCTAGGAAATTACAGTATTACTATAATCACTATAGAGGTTGAAGAGTTCCGTTAGGCAACTGGACATTAGGCTTCTTCAAGCTGCTCTTGGATGAGAGGTGAAACGTCTTCTTGAGAAAATTTCATGTCCAGTTGCCTCACGGAACGCTTCACCTTGACGTTAAAAATGATAAACGTTTTCACTTAGTTTGTCAATACATACTACTGGTTATCGAATGTATATTTTATTACATTTTCTCTGGTGTATGTTATTTATAATGACACTGCACTGTACATCTGACTAAAGGTACTCAGACGTGGCCTCTCTATTGTTGACAGGGCTGACTTTTGACAGAGATGCTACTCTGCACTGCTCGGTTATCAACTCAAAGCCTATGCTTCAGAGAAGGAGGACGCTGAGGAGGAGGAAAATGGACACTTGTCATTTGCAAGATTTCGGTAGGTTACCACCAACGGCACTGTGTAAAGATACTTGAGGAAAGCTTTTATCGATTTATTCGAATTTAAGCTAATTTTGTAAATTCATTTCGCTGAAAAATATTTTGCTCATTGTCCCAGCCCTACAAAAACAACAACAATAAGAAGAAGAAAAACAATAAAGAGATAGCAGGGAATTAGAAGAGAGCATTTATTATATATATTATTAAATATATAATAATATATTTATAAATATATTTAAAAAAATATATATATTTATAAATATATTTATTAAATATATATATTTATTATATATTTTTTTCATAAATTAAGTCATGTTAACAGTAAATTAGGTCTTAACTTTATGTTTGTGCGTCAAATGTATTATGCATCAGGGATGCACAATAACTTTTTTTTTTAGAACTGATAGCCGAAATCTTTCTGCCTCCAAAGGCTGATACTGATAATCAATAACAACCATGGAGATAAGAAAGAATAATGAGCAATAGTGGACATAAGCTATATCATGACATCAACACTATAAACAAAACCAAAAACAGTTTGGGACTGACTAAAAAATATATTTTTTTTGTTTGTTTTTTTTTTTCAAATTAAAAAACTACTGTATATGCAACTGCTTGGTAGTTGGTATTAAAGGATTTTTACATTTTAAATGTATATCTATTAAACAAAGG
>NC_024308.1:18960211-18964578 GCF_000523025.1 Cynoglossus semilaevis | reverse complement strand
GCTGGAGTGGCAGCAGCTCCACCTGTCCCTCACAGACATCAGAAACAGTGCCTCCTGCTGCATCTTCGTCACTTACCAGCTCGTGTCAGAGTGACTCCGAGCTCTCTCTGATTAGCCCCACCCATGCCAACGATGACTCCGCCGACCTCGTTCTCGACCATTGTCCGGACCCGAGGGCTCAGCGTTCAGGCTCTTTTTCCTCCACTGTCACGGACGTACTGGAAAGCGCCGGTATTGAAACAGCCGTTGAGCAGGAGTGGAGTAACAGCCATGTCGGGCATTCGAGATCTGAGCGTTTAAGTCCCGACAAGGTGGAAAACATCCTTGCTTGCTCCAGTTTCACCAGTATAGTCACATGCGAGAGCAGCTTATCTGACAAAACGCCATCCGAGAAAGCCGACACCGTGTCACACTGCTCTGTGGACACGGAAGGATATTACACATCCATGCACTTTGACTGCGGCCTAAGGAGAAGCGCGAGCTACGTGTACAGCGACTGCACACCATCTGGCTCGGATTTCGTCCTGTCAGATGTGGGTTACTCCAAGACTTTGGGCCGAAGTTGTCTTTTTTTAAGGAAATCAAAAATAAAACCGTACCCGCCGAAGAGGATTTCATCGTTGACAACCATATGCAATCTGGAGAACCACCCTGATGAAAATGAAGCAAAACATTTTTTGCCTTTTTTATCCGCTAAGGAGGAGAAACCTCGGCTGGTTTCAACCAGCACTACAGGTCAGTCGGAATACTCGTTTTTATGCAGGGGACCATCAGCAATGCGGCAGTGGCTTCTCCCAGATGATCCTTTTGAATCAGCTGTTTTGAGCTTCTCGGGTCAATTTAAAGACAAGGGTATCATGCAAACCAGTGTTTCTCAAAGTGGCTTACAATTCAGCGATTCCTCTCAACCCTCGTTGAACTCCAGTGAAGATAAGACGGTCGATGAGCATATTAGATACCAGATGACGTTGGTGTGCCAGTGTGACACCGCTGCTTCACCGTCACCAACAGATGACGAGTTTAAGGCAATATCGCCCACGACGCCGACCACAATTACAAGCCCGTCCTGCGGTTACTCGAGTGATTACCCTACCCACACCTCTTCATTCCCTTTATCTTTCGCCCCTGCGCCACTGTCACCACCTAATGGCAAAAGCAAGCCCAATGTCCCGGAGAGGATGTCTTCCCTTTCTTCTCAGTCTCTACAGTGGCAGTCCATCAAGAAAAAAGACAAAACGACCACGAGTGATGATGGTAACACGATTATGGAATACAGGAAGGGCATTGAAATGAACACTCAAAATAAACAGAACATACCAAATTCTTGTAAAGTATTCAGCTCAACAGGCATACCCGTCACTCTTGACTCAGTGATGCAACGATCCCTCACTGACAAATGTGAGAAGGAGATGCTAACGTGCGCATCTGCATCACATCTACATTTTGTATCATTAGATGAGCTGGGTAAAGCCCTAGTGTCACCCGTAGAGCGTTTCGGCCAGACAAGGTGTGAGGAGGACGAGCTGGAGAGTTTTGAAATGTACAGTTTATTGTCAGAAACAGCAGCGGACATTGGTGAGGACTCTTTGAGACAGACCGAAGTTACATGCGAGGAGTCGAAGACATTGAAAAAACAAGATGCGTGTTCGACTTCTGCTCCCCTGCTCAGCTCCGACCCCATCGAGGGGTCGGCTGCCGAAAGCAAATCCGAGTGGGTTCTTATGAATAAAAACAATATCGAGGATGACAGTGAGGAAGATAAACATGAGTCATCAGATGGCTACGCCATGAAAGGTATTTTATTTATCTGGTATTTTGAAGAATTCTTGTACACAAATATTGTCAAACTTAATGCATATAACGCTTCTTAAAACTACATCTAAATTATTTGACGAACTCTTAATCTCACATGCAGTCCTTGAAAAGGACCTTGAGTCCAAGCTTTGAAGCAAACTGCTGCTGAAACACCTTGCCGTATGCAACAGCGAAGATGGTGAACGCGGTGTTTAAGTTAGAAGTTCGTTGCGAGATGTCTCTGCATTATGTAGATATTTTCTCACTTTGTTGTTGTTGAGTTCTGGGTGTCTTGCAAATGTAGTGTCACTGCTGTGAAACGCAACCACAACTATTGCCTCACAGCCATGTTGCAAACTCTCTAAGACTAAAATCGGATAGCATGAGTGTGAACCAACCAAATTTAGCTTTGGAAATTAGAAATGGTTCTCATCCTTAGTTGCATTGTAATGCAAAAAAAAAAAAATTTAATATCATCTTTTATAATAGTTTGATTCGTTTTTTTTAAAATTACATACAAAAACATCATAAGAATTTACTTCTTTTGAGTTGTATGTTAACAGACTCACCATCCCCAGAAAGTGACGCAGTGTCTCCTTTGAGGGATTTGTCAGGAACCGATGATCCGCCACTCTCCAAAATTCACAGCACCGAAGATCTGTTTACCATAATTCACAGGTGAGAACCTTAGAACGAGCCCCCTGAACTTTTCAATCCACAGCACACCCTAAAAGCATCTTCTCATCCCCAGGTCTAAAAGGAAAGTCTTAGGTCCGAGGGACTTCAACAAGCTGCCAGCAACCTGTCCTGCCTTTGCATCAGGAAGCCGAGCAATCACTAGCAACATGAACGGTGCTGCAAGATCTCTGCTCCCAAAAATGTCATCCTCCTCTGTCACGCTGCCGAGCCTGCAGAAAGTCCCTGTACCCATATACAGGAATGTCAAGAAATCCAGTACCTCTAAAGAAGATTTTAAACAGTTACTGCTGAAGAAGGGCAGTTGCTCGAACTCAAACTACCGCATGTCCGCAACAGACATTCTCAAAAGCCCCGTTGTGCATAAATCTCAGAAGGACGTATTGTCCGAGTCCCCTTTCCTGCTGCAACAGCCAGAGGAGCAGAGCATTTCTCCCCTGCAGCAGAATTCTGGTCAGATCGATTTCCTTCCTAGAGCAAATGCTGATGGATACTTCCCCAGATCCTCCCCAGTATTCTTCAGTTCTGGACAGGGGCGTTCAAGGATCCTGCCGCCTGCCAACAGCCGACACAGTGCCCGAAGTAGACCATATTTGGCCTTGATGCAGGTGATATCAGAGGGAGAGACAGAAAATTCAGATGGAAGTCCTCACGAAGAAAACCCATCACAGGGCTATTCATAAGTTACTGAAATAATTATGAAAAAAGTTGTATTTTTTAGTATTTTCTTCTTGTACAAATTAGTTTTGCATAATCAAGTATTTTACGGTGTCCATACTTTTGGTAAACATAGTGAATATTAAAAAATATATATATATATTTTGTGTTTAGAATCACGATGATTGCGAATATGCAAAGCTTCCACGAGATGGTTATATTTTAACCAATCATTTCTTCCATTATTTTCTGTATAAATCAGTGAGTCATCAATAGGATTGTCCAGTTTGCTTTCTGTATTCTGTGAAAATCTATGCAATTTTTTTTGTTTGTTTTTTTTTATTTTCACTATGCAATGACACGGGGTTTTTTTGTTTGTTTGTTTGGTTTTTTTTTTATTTTCCTTAAACCCAAAAACCTTTATAGAAAATAAAAAGCTTTTTTGTATTTGTATTACATTTGTCTACTTTCCACAATCCTTCGCTATGCAATGTATTTAATGCATATTATTAGATAAAACAGGACAGGTGACAACAGGACAAACTTTCAAGTTTTAAGAAGACCTACTGGTTACGAAGCACAATGACAAAAGTGATGAAGGGTGATGAAGATATTTAGTTCAAATAAACCTTTATTAAACATGTAAAATGATAAATATGAAATATATTAGAATGGGATGTTAATAAACAAAACGTTCTAGTTCTGCTATCAGTGCTGCCCAGAGTGTCGCTAACTGTCTGTATGTTATTGACTGCTCATGTACTCAAGCTCAAAGCTAACCATCTCTCTCTCTCTCTCTCTTTCTCTCTGTCTCTCACGGGTAGTTCCATGCTCTGTCAGACAGATCGAGGGAGGGGAGGGGTCTGTGTCAAACGCCCAGGCAGAGAGACTCCAGTGGATGCATTGAGGAAGCATTATATCCATATAACTTTCCATAGCGGACTTAAATATCTGAACTAAACACGGCTGAAGTTGTTCCATGTGAATGATGCAATGTTTTTCATGTCATGTTATATGTTGAAGTTTGTTGTATTTCTAAGTTTGTATGACATGTGTTTGTAGCTCTCCGGTCTCTGTCCGCTGCTTCATTACTGTGCGTTCGTTACGTATATGTTGAAGTTTGTTTGATTTCTAAGTTTGTATGACGTGTGTTTGTAGCTCTCCGGTTTCTGTCCTCTGCTTCATTACTGTGAGTTTTTATGTAAATGCCTCTCATGTGT
>NC_024308.1:18959417-18960111 GCF_000523025.1 Cynoglossus semilaevis | reverse complement strand
TTTTTTTTGTAGATTGCTGTGGAAGTTACCAAATCTTTCGTCGACTACATCAAGACTCAGCCGATTGTGTTTGAAGTGTTTGGACACTACCAAAAACAGCCTTTCCTTCCTCTTTGTAAAGACGTCATGAGGTAAAACTATTGCACAAGAAGTATTTTTCAAAGTCTCAATGTTGACACCTAATATCTATCTATTTGTATTTACACCATCAGCCCACTACGTCCCTGCAGGAGACAGTTCCCGAAGGTGATGCCTCTGTCCAAACCAGGTAGCGTGCATTTATCCTGACCAGAATATGATGTCATTGTCCACACCGCTGTGTCTACCAGTCATGTCATCACGGCCTTTGTGTTGTTGGGTGTGATCAGTTGACTCCGATGCCTCACCGGAGCGGGAAAAATCACTGGAGCTCATCCGATACCTGGTTCCCGATGTGTTCAATGGGGCTCTGGTGGACTCACTGTCGGGCCACGCCCTGTCTGCCGCTGGCTTAGCTGCTTCCTTCCTACTGGAAGCACAGGAGCGAGCTCAGTTACCGGCTCCGCCCATCTCTATCTGTTCAGTTATTAAAGCTCAGAAGCCCGGTTGGTTACTCACGTCAAATCCAGTATCCTGCTGCTGAAAACCAGTTTTTTATATCAGGAGGGGTCAGCCACAAAAATGTGATGAAGCAGTAGTAAAAATAATATTAAAT
>NC_024308.1:18958434-18959317 GCF_000523025.1 Cynoglossus semilaevis | reverse complement strand
CTTGTAGCTCCGTAGTGACGTGGTTCCCAAGACTGCTGAGAACTTCAGGGCCCTGTGTACTGGTGAGAAGGGCTTTGGCTACAAGGGCTGCAGCTTCCACCGTATCATCCCTGGTTTCATGTGCCAGGTGAGGTTCTTCTAACGACAGTGATGACGACTTTTTACCACTTTTTTCCACCTACTTTAAGTATGACAGAATGTATTCTTGGATCTAGGGTGGCGACTTCACCAACCACAATGGAACTGGTGGAAAGTCCATTTATGGCAACAAGTTTGCAGATGAGAACTTTACACTGAAGCACACTAAAGAAGGTGTCCTTTCAATGGCCAACGCTGGACCAAACACCAACGGGTCCCAGTTCTTCATCTGCACAGCAAAAACCTCATGGTGAGTACCGATACTCACTCTTACTTTTAGTTGGGTAGCAAAGCTCATTGTACTGTAATGTAATCTTTTTGTTAGAATTGTTATAAAATTGGCACAGAGAAAAGTATCGTTCAGAAACTGGTATCAAAACAAAGATATTGGTACGGTATTGCAAATTTGTTATTATCCAGCCCTAATTGGACCTCAGTCAGGCTTTGTCCACTGAAGCAATGTTACATTTCTGAAAAAACTGACATGACCTAAAACTGCGAGCTGCACTGCACCCTAGTGGATAATATGCTCAACTGTGCCAAACATGTGGCACAGATGAGTGTGCGGTGGCTAAGGCTTAGCATCTAACTTTTGTATAAAAGTTTGGTTTGACATTGGGGGGGCAGAAAAAAAATATCGCAGGTCAGAATGATAACTTATTTAACTTTGCAATGACGATGCTGCTTTGCTTTTTTTTTTTTTTTTTTTTTCCCCCCCCCCCCCCCCGGCGTCAAAACCTGACTT
>NC_024308.1:18955346-18957540 GCF_000523025.1 Cynoglossus semilaevis | reverse complement strand
CCGGGCCCTGCCGCTGAAGGAGCTACGCAGGTCCTCCACAGTCTGGTGCAGCGGGTGGGTGGGATTAAGTTTTATTATACAGTACTCTCCAACATATGCAATAATTACTGAATACTGAACAGTAAGAAAACAGTTGAGCTTCCTATATTTTGTGGTGTTGTCTGTGGTTTTGCCAGTAACATGCTGTTGGGGGCCCTTGGCATGGAAACGTTTGTGAACCCCCTTGAGTAGAACAATGGAAATGGCTCAACTGCTGCAACGTTGGAAGGAAATTAGCTCTGCCGCTAGGTGTCTACTACTACGTGACTAAAACGCGGCTAAGGATCAGTGGTTAATACTGTCAATCAAGTAAAGTAAAACAAAGATAGGTTGCATATCCAGTGCTACTGTAGCAGTGGAGCTACAAAACAATACCAACTTCTACCAAAAGATGGCAGCCTTGCATCAAAAACCAACCCCGGAAATCAATCTTGGTTCGATGTTTGTCGAAGAACAGTGTCCAGGTACAGAATTCTTCGCAACATCTCTCACAGTATACGATATGGATTCACCTGGAAGTGTGGAGTCTTCCCTCTGAAGTTCGTTATTACAATCTGTTGAGAGAGGACGGGGTGGATTAGATGCGAGAAAAGTTCCGTCGTAATTCTTTCCCCCCTGCCTTGTATTTTATTTTCGTGGTATAAAACTGACTTCTCATATGCCAGAAAGAATCGCAGTGATGTTGATTGAACTATTGTCCATGTCTCCTACTGTAACGGCGTGCTAATCTTCGCATGTCAAAAAACCTCTGAAGGAAAATTGTCAAATCTCAGTAACTTAACCGTTTCAGGGGAAGACCTCGAAATGATCCAAGACAGTGGTTCTCAAACGTCAACTTCTTCTAAACTTTTTCATGTCCGATACCGACATTGTAACTTGGAGTTATCTGCCAATACCGACATTAATCCGATGCCTTTTCTCCTCCAGCATGGCGTCACTAAGGCCATCGTGTCCCTTGTTTTGTTTTGTTTTTTGTAATTTTTTTTAAACCTGAAATTTTGACCAATATCGGACACCGATCTAGAGTATCAAATCGAGCCACGCCTACTGTATATCAAGAAAGTCCACTCTCGATTAGCTTATCGTTGCTATGGTACACGACCGGAGAACTGGGTTAGAAAAATTTAACTGTAACTCCCGTTTAACATAAGCACATATTCAAATACAAAAAATGAGAACAAAGGAATGCTAAGGACTTTGACTGACTTCAGAGTCTCCAGTCTGTAGTCTGGACTCTCTCTCAGTTCAGACAACGTCTTAACCGCTGATTCCTGAAGGTTGTTTCCTCCCAAGAGCAGCATCCTCAGATAGGAGGGGTTGGATTTAAGAGCTGTAGCCAGAGATGAACAGCTGACCTCGGACAAACTGCAGCTATTCAACCTGAAAAAAACACGTTATGGTTTGGTCAGTACAACCGTCAGTGAAGTTAAAGTTGACTGTGAGTATTTTTTTAACCATTCTGAGCCACGGCACATATACTCTATATCAGTGTTTCCCAAACACTTTTTCTGGGGTCCCATATCTTAAAAGTCACAAACCCTAGCGGCCCAAGTCGATAGACATTATTCGTAAACTCCTGGGAAACATGACGCGAGACGACCCCAAAAAAATGTATGCTTTCAGTACAACAAAATTGTAGCCGTTCATACATGTAAGACATGTATGTCTCGGAAAGTGCATGCGCTGCTGAGCCTTCTTGGTGACGGAGGTGATGTTTTCTGAACGGGAGATGTCGGCGGAGATGTGAACACCTAGAAACCCGAATGTTCGGACCCTCTTCACGCACTCGTCGTTGATGTGCTTCCTGAAGTCGATTATGATCTCTCTGGTCTTCTTGGTATTTAGAGAGTGGTTGTTCTCTGAAGACCAGGCTGCCAGCTTCAAGATCTCCTCCCCGTAGGCCACCTCGTCACCCCTGGAGATGAGTCCGTAAACTGTAATATCATCGGCGAACTTGATGATGTGGTTGTCGCTGTGGACCGGACTGCAGTCGTGGATGTAGAGACCGTACAGGAGGGGGTTCGGCACACAGCCCTGTACTGGTGCCCTGCTTCTGCTTCCTCTCCTTCCTCCGTCTGCGCTGCCTCTCAGACCCGACAACAATGCACGGAGAGCCCCGACGATCTCGCTATGTCGGCTGGGAGGGTGTGCTCGT
>NC_024308.1:18943688-18954290 GCF_000523025.1 Cynoglossus semilaevis | reverse complement strand
GGATTGGACCTCAGGGCTGAGGCCAGAGCAGAGCAGCTCAACTCTGACAATCTGCAACTGTTCAAACTGAATAAAAAAAACAGGTTAAGAAAAGATTAAGAAATAACGTCACCACCCGTCAACAATGTCTTATTTTCAAATGATCTTCAAACGTTACATTTATCATAAAATATAATACTTTTTTTTTTCACCTGCCTGTTTCGGCCCGCGGTTCATAGGGTTGACACCCTGCTCTATGTTCAATTCTCTCCCAAATCATAGCAGCAGCGAACAAAAGAGCCAAATGGAGACGATTCGCTAGCAACGACCAGAAAAGTAACCTTACCCTAAAGTCTCCAGTCGACAGTCAGGACTCTGCAGATAACCGCACAACTCTTGGACTCCTGAATCCTGGAGCTCGTTACTTCCGAGATCCAGCGTTCTCAAATGGGACGGATTGGATCTCAGAGCTGAGGCCAGAGCAGAGCAGCTCAACTCTGACAAACTACAAATCCTCATCCTAAAATTCAAAGAGAGGAAAGAAGAGAAGGCTATGGGCCTATTAAAGAGGAACGGGAGGACGATTACATAAAGTTCCCACCGCCAAACATTCTAACAACCACTGCTACTGTTATTATTAGTATTATTAATATTGTTAGTATTAAAACTCACAATAAAGTCTGCAGTTGACAGTGCGGTAACTGCAGGTAGCGACACAGCTCCTGGACTCCAGAATCCTGTAGTTTGTTGTGAATAAGGTTCAACTCTCTCAGGTAGAAAGGATTGCTTGAAAGAGCTGAGGCCAAATAGGAACAGCCAATCCCTGTAAACTTGCAGTCGTGTAACCTGTATAAAAAATAAAATATTTTTGGTGTTAAGTGTCAAATACACAAAGACAGTTAAAAAAAATAGACAAATAACAACAAAACTTTTTAGCTAGGTGTTTCCAAATGTTTTTCTCAGGACCTATGTCTTAAAAGTCACAAACATTCGCAACCCAAGTCAATAGACATTATTCGTAAACTCCTGGGAAACATGACGCGAGACGACCCAAAAAAAAACAACTCTTGCGAACAATCTGAAGGTCACGACCCAGTCTTTGGGTAACAATGTTTTAGCTCACAGGCCAAAATGAGGTTCAAAATACAGTATAACGGGTGGTATTGTAGAATGCTGGGCGAAATAATGAATTTAAAAATGTACGAGAATGAACCTAAACCTTTGAAGATAATTTGGCACATTTGATGTCTGCTGCCATTTAGTGGCATCAACAGAAATTACAGTCGGTTCGTTGTGCTAATGCATGAAACAGAAGGATCGACATCAGCCCTTACCAGACCCTTGTACCAGTGTTTAGTGCATTGTTTCCCAAAGACTGGGTCGCGACCTTCAGGTGGATCGCAAGAGATTTGTTTTGGGTCGTCTCACATTATGTTTCCCAGGAGTTTGCGAATAATGTCTATTGACTTGGGACGCGAAGGTTTGTGACTTTTAAAATACGGGTCCCCAGATAAAAACGATTTCGATCGATTTCGAAAGTCCAGCTGGCCATATCTGGCCCACGGGCTGCAGATTGCCTAAAGTGTCTTTCATTTAGTCTTTCAAGTCAAAACCAAGAACATCAAGGAGAAATGAATGCGGTCAACTCACGACAGACTCTCCAGTCTACAGTTCTGACTCTCCAGTCCTGAACACAGCATCTTCACTCCCGAGTCTTTTATTTGGTTCAAATCCATTGTAAGTCCTCTCAGGTATGATGGGTGGGACTTCAGAGCAGTGGCTACAACTTCACAGTGAGTCTCTGAGAGTCGTAGACCCCGAAGTCTGTGATGAAGAGACCAGGTCTGACAAGTTAAAAAGGGGAATACAAAAGGGCACGTACCACAACGACGACGAACATTTAATTGAGAACCCCAGGGAATCAACCCGTCAACTTTTAAAGTCATTATTATTATTCTTACTGGACAATTCTGTGTGTAGACTTTTCTTAGTGTGGACCGTATTTTCCGTATTCTCCTATAAGTTGCACTTTTTTTTCATCCTCTAGCTTGGTTTGCGACTTATACTCAAGTCCATCCATCCATTTTCATCCGATTATCTGTTACCGGGTCGTGGGGGCAGAAGTCTCCACGACCGCCACCCAGATCACACTGCACCGTACCAACCCCCCAAACCTTCCTGCAGGTGGTGAGTCCACTGGAAGGTACCAACCGCCCTAACTGGGATTCGATCTTGCCCAGACGGTAAACCCTGGGGTTCCACACCAACGACAGAGACATTGCCTCTGGGCCAAAGCGCCACTCTTATACTCAAGTGCGACTTATATATTGAAATATATAGTTTTACATGTTTGTTATTTTCACACTGACAGCCTCTAGATGGCAGAGATGTGACCTCTATTCGGCAACCACTTATATATGTTTTTTCTTTGTCATTATGCTATTTATTTATTTATTTATTTATTTTTGCTGGTGCGACTTATAGTCCGGAAAATACGGTACTTCTCGATTTTTTGCAAAAGTATCATTCTGTATTGATTGAATCGACAAAATCAATATTTAGGTGTGGACTCACAGAGCCTTCCTGCACTTCCTCACAGCAGGGATCAGTCTCCGTTGTCCTTCCTCTGTCGTTGTGTACCTTTTTGGGTTGAACTCATCCAGGATCTCTTCTGACATCTGCAGTGCGTAAGCCAGAGCCGAGCAGTGGATTTCGGAGTTTATCTTCTTTGACTTTTGCTTCGACTTTAAGAACCTCTGGATGTCCGCGTGCACGGATTGGTCGTTCATCTCCGTCAAACAGTGGACCATGTTGACACTTCTGTCAGGCGAGCAAAGGTAGGCCTCCGTTTTTTTCAGGTCTTGTATTATAGTCTCGAAGATTTCTGGACTGTTCTTTTTCTGACCCACTAGGCCCAGTAAAAATCTCTGGTTCGATTCCAGACATAGGCCATAAAGGAAGCGAACAAACAGATCCAGGTGACCAGATTTACTTTCGAGGGATTTCATGGTGGTTCGTCTTAGGACTTCATTCAGTGAGAAGACACTAACTTTGGTGTTTCGTCTCGGATCCCAGGGTTCAAATTCTTCACCCAGGAAGTTCTCCAGTATCTCGGTCTTCTGCTCAACAGTGCAGTGGAACATGTAGACCGCAGCCAGAAACTCCTGGACGCTCAAATGGACGAAGCAGTAGACCGTGTTTTCGAAGATAACGCTCTCTCTTTTGAAAATGGCGGTACAAATCCCAGAGTAAATGGAAGCATCGGTTACATTTAAACCACACTCTTCGAGGTCTCTCTGGTAGAACATGATTCGTCCCTTCTGCAAATGTTCAAAGGCCAGCCTCCCCAGCTTCAGGAGAAGGTCCCTGTCGGCCTCCTGCAGCTCTGGTGAACCCATTGGACGGTACTTGTTCTTCATTCTTCTTATCTGTATCTGCAGGAAGTATGAATACATGTCCGTAAGGGTCTTGGGAAGCTCTTCCCTCTGCTCTGAGGTCAACATGTGCTCCAGAACTGTGGCAGTGATCCAGCAGAAGACCGGGATTTGACACATGATGTAGAGACTCCTTGCTGCTCGGATGTGTGAGATGATTGTTCCGGCGGGCTCTTTATCTCCAAATCTTTTCCTGAAGTACATCTCCTTATGGACATCGGTGAACCCTCGTACCTCCGTCACCCTGTCCACGCATGTGCATGTGCGTGAGATCTGATTGGCTGCCGCAGGTCTGGTGGTGATCCAGACGAGAGCGGAGGGAAGCAGGTTTCCTCGGATGAGGTTTGTCAGCAGCACACTGACAGACGCCGTTTGTTCGACATCCTCCACGACCTGGTTATCGACGAAGTCCAACGAGAGCGCGCTTTCATCCAGACCATCGAAGATGAATAAACATTTGCAGATGGCAAGTTTCCCCGCTGTCATTTTCTGTAATGTTGGATGGAAATCGTGGAGCAGTTTGAGGAGACTGTACGGCCGATCCCTGATCAGGTTCAGCTCTCTGAAGGACAGCAAACAAAGAAGACCGACGTCTTGGTTCTCGGAACCCTCCGCCCAGTCCAGAGCGAACTTGTGCACCAAGAACGTTTTGCCAACGCCAGCGACACCGTTTGTCAGGACAACTCTAATGTTCCCCTGCTGGTCAGTTAGGGCTTTGAAGATGTCGGAGCACTTGATGGGCGTGTCATCGAAAATCCTGGTTTGGAACGTCGCCTCCAGCTGCCACACCTCATGCTGCGGGTTGATTTCTTCACTCTGTCTCTCTGTGATGAAGAGCTCGGTGAAGATCCTCTTGAGGCAGGTTTTGCTCTCTCTTTCGTCGGCTCCTTCAGTCACACTTTCGCATCGACTCTTCAGACTGCACTTATGCTCATCTAAAACCTCCTGGAGACCAAAATCTGTTGAAGGACAAGTGACAAAATAACAAAAATACACAATAAATTAGGGGTGTGCATCAGTAAGAATCTGGCGATACGGTACGAATCGCAACGCAGGGGCAGTGATACAATATACTGCGATATAGTGCGTTACTATAGGCAGAACGAAGAAAGATAAGAAAAAGAAAATGAACCAACACCAGGAATATTTGACTGGGAATTGATGAGAAAAAAGATCAATACCGTGCTGCGAAATATCGATATGGAATTGTGAAACGAAATATTGCGATATTTTAGTGTATCAATATTTTCGAACACCCCTAAGAATAAATCATGCTAATATTTGGCACTGAAATGTCAGCGTCTGTCCAGCCATCGTTAGTTCGTGTATCGTATACCTTTTTCTGATACGTCCATGTTGGCACTTGACTCACCTGTGTGCCCACATGTTTTTGAAGTTTTTTTGACAACTGTGCCAACAACTAATTAAAATATTGGAAATCCCAGCTTCCCGAATTCACCTTCGACTTTTTTACCATATGTACAAAGTTCGGGGAGACAAGGGGTAAACGATAGGGGTAGAAATGAGAGATACGATCAGGCCTCATTCTGACCGAATGCCGGTGCCCAAGGTCCTGTTCTGGATCTGCATCCACACTGGGAACAAGAGGAGTCCAGTGTATTAGACTGTTGGCAGGATGAGCAGAGATCCTTGAAGTCATCCTGAGCCAAAGTGCAGCGGGACACCTGCTGGTCCACAGAGACACCAACCCTGTCTCTAGGGCAAAAAAGAAAACGAAAAGAAATAGAGGACCAAGATGTTTTCATTGTGTCTAGAGTTCTTTGGCACCTTGGTCTGGCCCAGAAAGGTTTGAAGAAAAGGAGCAATGATGGTTCAGTATCAGACATACTTTTTGTGGGATGGTCTAGGTTCTTTCCCGAAGCTTAATGGTTCCTTTTTGGACCGGTCACTCATAGCAGACACACAGCTCGGTACTGGTGACACTGATCTGTAGTTCTGACCTCTGTAAACACAGACGATAAAGTACAGGTTTTTCTTGTTTTTCTATGATCATGGCTCAGACAAAAAAAATGTATCAAAATGTCTTACTCTTTGTGGGATGGTCTAGGTTCTTTCCTAAAGCTTAATTACAGAAGATAAAGTACAAGTTTTTCTGGTACAGGTCTGTACCTGTTTTTTTGTTTTTCTAGGTTCTGTGTTTTGTGGGATCTGAACCAGACCCAAATGGCTCAGACAAAAAAAATGTATCAAAATGTCTTACTCTTTGTGGGATGGTCTAGGTTCTTTCCTAAAGCTTAATTACAGAAGATAAAGTACAAGTTTTTCTGGTACAGGTCTGTACCTGTTTTTTTGTTTTTCTAGGTTCTGTGTTTTGTGGGATCTGAACCAGACCCAAATGGCTCAGACAAAAAAAATGTATCAAAATGTCTTACTCTTTGTGGGATGGTCTAGGTTCTTTCCTAAAGCTTAATTACAGAAGATAAAGTACAAGTTTTTCTGGTACAGGTCTGTACCTGTTTTTTTGTTTTTCTAGGTTCTGTGTTTTGTGGGATCTGAACCAGACCCAAATGGCTCAGACAAAAAAAATGTATCAAAATGTCTTACTCTTTGTGGGATGGTCTAGGTTCTTTCCTAAAGCTTAATTACAGAAGATAAAGTACAAGTTTTTCTGGTACAGGTCTGTACCTGTTTTTTTGTTTTTCTAGGTTCTGTGTTTTGTGGGATCTGAACCAGACCCAAATGGCTCAGACAAAAAAAATGTATCAAAATGTCTTACTCTTTGTGGGATGGTCTAGGTTCTTTCCTAAAGCTTAATTACAGAAGATAAAGTACAAGTTTTTCTGGTACAGGTCTGTACCTGTTTTTTTGTTTTTCTAGGTTCTGTGTTTTGTGGGATCTGAACCAGACCCAAATGGCTCAGACAAAAAAAATGTATCAAAATGTCTTACTCTTTGTGGGATGGTCTAGGTTCTTTCCTAAAGCTTAATTACAGAAGATAAAGTACAAGTTTTTCTGGTACAGGTCTGTACCTGTTTTTTTGTTTTTCTAGGTTCTGTGTTTTGTGGGATCTGAACCAGACCCAAATGGCTCAGACAAAAAAAATGTATCAAAATGTCTTACTCTTTGTGGGATGGTCTAGGTTCTTTCCTAAAGCTTAATTACAGAAGATAAAGTACAAGTTTTTCTGGTACAGGTCTGTACCTGTTTTTTTGTTTTTCTAGGTTCTGTGTTTTGTGGGATCTGAACCAGACCCAAATGGCTCAGACAAAAAAAATGTATCAAAATGTCTTACTCTTTGTGGGATGGTCTAGGTTCTTTCCTAAAGCTTAATTACAGAAGATAAAGTACAAGTTTTTCTGGTACAGGTCTGTACCTGTTTTTTTGTTTTTCTAGGTTCTGTGTTTTGTGGGATCTGAACCAGACCCAAATGGCTCAGACAAAAAAAATGTATCAAAATGTCTTACTCTTTGTGGGATGGTCTAGGTTCTTTCCTAAAGCTTAATTACAGAAGATAAAGTACAAGTTTTTCTGGTACAGGTCTGTACCTGTTTTTTTGTTTTTCTAGGTTCTGTGTTTTGTGGGATCTGAACCAGACCCAAATGGCTCAGACAAAAAAAATGTATCAAAATGTCTTACTCTTTGTGGGATGGTCTAGGTTCTTTCCTAAAGCTTAATTACAGAAGATAAAGTACAAGTTTTTCTGGTACAGGTCTGTACCTGTTTTTTTGTTTTTCTAGGTTCTGTGTTTTGTGGGATCTGAACCAGACCCAAATGGCTCAGACAAAAAAAATGTATCAAAATGTCTTACTCTTTGTGGGATGGTCTAGGTTCTTTCCTAAAGCTTAATTACAGAAGATAAAGTACAAGTTTTTCTGGTACAGGTCTGTACCTGTTTTTTTGTTTTTCTAGGTTCTGTGTTTTGTGGGATCTGAACCAGACCCAAATGGCTCAGACAAAAAAAATGTATCAAAATGTCTTACTCTTTGTGGGATGGTCTAGGTTCTTTCCTAAAGCTTAATTACAGAAGATAAAGTACAAGTTTTTCTGGTACAGGTCTGTACCTGTTTTTTTGTTTTTCTAGGTTCTGTGTTTTGTGGGATCTGAACCAGACCCAAATGGCTCAGACAAAAAAAATGTATCAAAATGTCTTACTCTTTGTGGGATGGTCTAGGTTCTTTCCTAAAGCTTAATTACAGAAGATAAAGTACAAGTTTTTCTGGTACAGGTCTGTACCTGTTTTTTTGTTTTTCTAGGTTCTGTGTTTTGTGGGATCTGAACCAGACCCAAATGGCTCAGACAAAAAAAATGTATCAAAATGTCTTACTCTTTGTGGGATGGTCTAGGTTCTTTCCTAAAGCTTAATTACAGAAGATAAAGTACAAGTTTTTCTGGTACAGGTCTGTACCTGTTTTTTTGTTTTTCTAGGTTCTGTGTTTTGTGGGATCTGAACCAGACCCAAATGGCTCAGACAAAAAAAATGTATCAAAATGTCTTACTCTTTGTGGGATGGTCTAGGTTCTTTCCTAAAGCTTAATTACAGAAGATAAAGTACAAGTTTTTCTGGTACAGGTCTGTACCTGTTTTTTTGTTTTTCTAGGTTCTGTGTTTTGTGGGATCTGAACCAGACCTAAACTGCTCAAACAAAAAAAATTATCAAAATGTCTCACTCTTTGTGGGATGGTCTAGGTTCTTTCCTAAAGCTTAATTACAGAAGATAAAGTACAAGTTTTTCTGGTACAGGTCTGTACCTGTTTTTTTGTTTTTCTAGGTTCTGTGTTTTGTGGGATCTGAACCAGACCCAAACTGCTCAAACAAAAAAATTTATCAAAATGTCTCACTTTTTGTGGCATTGGTCTAGGTTCTTTCCTAAAGCTTAATTACAGAAGATAAAGTACAAGTTTTTCTGGTACAGGTCTGTACCTGTTTTTTTGTTTTTCTAGGTTCTGTGTTTTGTGGGATCTGAACCAGACCCAAACTGATCAAACAAAAAAAAACTAATTTTCATGCAGAAACTATAAAAATATCGAAAATTGTATCAAAATGTCTTACTCTTTGTGGGATGGCCATGGTTCTTTCCCGAAGCTTAAGGGTTCCTCTTTGGACCGGTCACTCATAGCAGACACACAGCTCGGTACTGGTGACACTGATCTGTAGTTCTGACCTCTGTAAACACAGACGATAAAGTACGGCTTTTCCTCGTTTTTGATTTACTTTTTTCTGTGTTTTGTGGGATCTGAACCAGACCCAAATGGCTCAGACAAAAAAAATGTATCAAAATGTCTTACTCTTTGTGGGATGGTCTAGGTTCTTTCCCGAAGCTTAATGGTTCCTCTTTGGACCGGTCACTTATAGCGGACACACAGCTCGGTACTGGTGATCCTGCTCTTCCTTCTACACAAGTATTCATCTTAAATACAGACAATAAGTCTGTGAAGACACATACCACTACTGTTCACTCCATTTATTTGGTAAATTTCAGGGCGATTACTTATCAGACTGATTTAGATTCCGTAGAGCAAATTCAAAAATAATGATGGAATCTTCATAAAAAAAAAAAACCAACTATATACTACAAATAAATCCTTGATCACTTTTATTACAAATGATTGTACTGAAGAAGCTCAGACATAAATGGAGGGATCAGAGATTTTATCAATCTATACACAAATACAAATAACTTGATAAAAAAATTAGATGTTATGTTTGTTTTTTATTTGTGTTTTACGTCATCATAATGAGTCAAACTGAAATGAATGTAGTTGGAGGTACAGTACGTAGGTCCTCTTTACGCTATACATACTCCACTTTTTATTTGCGCATTCCAAAGTGGGATCAAGAAGGGAGCGGGAATGTGTATATGTCCGAGCCAGGATCACGGTCCGTGAACACAACGTCATCCCTAGAGAAGACTTTATGACTAACCGGTGTCAATCGTGGCGAAAAGTGGAACGGACCACGTTTTTTTTTTTTTTTTTTTTTTTTTGTTGACGATAAGGTTATTTTACAGCAAAGTGTAGAACTAGCGCTAAAACACCTCAAAGTGTCATGAGAGCAAAGTTTGTGGTAAGTTAGCCTATACCAAAATGCTAGCATTCTAGCTAGCGCCGACATCAATTTAAGTTTAGTCTCTCCGGGACAAAAGTTGCAGACGGGATAACGGATAACATTTATTTTTGAATAGTATTATATTGTTTTTATACTATGTGTTTTGTGTTCGGGAAGAGCCAAAATGGCAAAAAAAACCCAAACAAAACAACAACAAAAACCAAACAAACAAACCGTGTTTTTATAATTCTTTCACCGTGGGTTAATGCAATTGTTAACGTAATGTAGTGGAATTTAGTCAGGCGATATCCGCGGCTCCTTTATCCCAATTTGAGGAGCCGCGGATAAAGAGCACATATCGAGGATACGTCAACAACAAGGATAAAACTTGAAATAAAACGACCAGGTATTATCGTTAAATACTGTACTTACATTTGTCGTGCGTCACGCAGTTGAACTCATCGAGAAAACACGTTGAAAGAGACCAAAATAAAATAAAATAAAATGCAGATTTAGCGGCGACGGAGAAATGTTCAGTAAATGCAGGAGGGATCTGGGTGTTATTGCTGGGAGGAAAAGGAAATAAAATGTCCAAAATCGTGCCGAAATGAGCTCCACCCCCCACCCCCATAGTAAGGAATTACACGGCAGAGAATGAAAGGATGGGTCTTGAAAAAAGAAATGCAACTGTACGGGATCGTTATCGGCCAAAATAAACACGTAGGAAGGCTAGTGACGCCGAGGGCATGGTCTTTATTTGTTTCATAAATAGCACACAAATGCATTCATAAATATAGAAACACAATTAAACTGTCAATAGAGTCATATTTAACAATAATAATAATAAAAAAATAATGTAAATAAAATACAAACACAGGTGTCTTCACACTAACTCTAAAGAGCCCCGTCTGGGTGATGAAACGATCAGGACAGCTCAGTGTAGATGGGAAACCTTCACTTTACTAATCCACACTGAGAAAGAAATTAAATTAATCAAAATTGCTCCTCCCTCTTTCGGCCCCCTCGCCCCCGTGACCTAACGTGGGAGAGAAGAACGTCCTCCTCTAGATACCTGGAACTTCAGAAGGTCCTCCATGTCGTCATTTTAATGACAATGCTACAAACTAAACTAAAAGTCGAAGTATCGGACTCAGCAGCCGCTCTCTGCCCTTCTCCTCTTTTT
>NC_024308.1:18940978-18943396 GCF_000523025.1 Cynoglossus semilaevis | reverse complement strand
AAAAAAAAAATATATATATATTTTTTTTTTTAGGACTGTGTTAAATCATAGGACAGTGCTCTCTAGGGGGGTGGTGTTTGACTTCCATCCACTCACCTTTGGTCCTGTTGTAGCTGTCTGTGTCTCTGTGTCTGTCCGTGTCTTTGTCCATCAGTCTGTCCTGTGAAGACGACTTTCTCTGGGCTCTGTTACTGCAGCTTCCTTTCTGAAGGAAAGAGGAGCGAAATGGATGACATCTTTCTAAATATTTCGACATCTAAATTAATATCATTGGTCATTTAAAGGTGCACTGCACCTTTAAGAGAACTCTATTTTATTTTTAAGTAAGTGCCTGGTCCTGCCACTTTTTTTTTCAATTTTCAAAGCACCTCATAGATCATAAATATACAGAACGTGCTGCATACCATCCATGGCCACAAGAGGGCACTCTGCATTCTGGAAAACCAAACTAAGTTGCTGAAACGGTGAAAAATAAGAGACAGTTGAGATGTCCTTAAAAACATGTAGAGAAAAAACTTCCGAAGGGACTTCCATGAGGAAAATCAAATTAAAAAAAAAAATTATTTATATATTCTTAATCGCGCCTACTTAAAGTTCATTGTAAGTTTAACTGAAAAAAAACACCAGTGCAATTAATAAAAAAAGGACCCAATTATTGACTCTCTCTCTCTCTAAATATATATATATATATATATATATATATTAATTTCTTCGCCGAATTTAATGACAGATGTGACTAATCCGATGATGTGATGTACAGTCTAAAAATACAGTGCAATCAGCATTAGTTGTTCTGTCCAGGTGTCCTTGTGCCTCACTCACCACTGGTATGTGACAGTCAGGCGTAGAACATGCAGGATCGGTTCCTTGGCTGCGGCCACCTGCTGACGGTTCCACCTGACGGCGACTGGGACGATCCTGATGGACAGAGGAGAGTGATGTCACTGTTAGGTAAGACCACATGGTCCATCGTCAGTGTTTCCCAAACTTTTTTTTTTCCTGGGGACCCATATTTCATAAGTCACAAACTTTCGCGACCCAAGTCAATAATTATTCGTAAACTCCTGTAAAACATAATGCGAGACGACCCAAAAAAATCTCTGAGGGTCGCGACCCAGTCTTTGGGAAACATGGTCAGTAATCAATAACCAATGACAAACTGATGCTACTGGTAAGCAGTCCATTACAGCAGGGGTCCTCAACCCCCGGTCCGGGGACCAGTGCTGATCCGTAGGTCACTTGATCCTGGGTCGTAGTGGAAATTTAATTTAAATTTTTTTCCTTCAACGATGGCGCGGTAGTCCTGGTCGATAATACTGGCCAACCGGTCCTTGGTACGAAAAAAGTAGGGGTACATTTAGAATCCCCAGCAGTCCAAATAAGTGGGAGGAACATGTGACCTGAGGTATACATACTGTATATATAACTAAATATATATATAATTGTTTTTTATTACAAAACTGAAGCCATTTTTAGTCTTTGAAAGTAGGGAAAACACAGTGTTTTCATTTTAATCCTCCTCCATTTTGGAATCAAGTCGCCGACCAGTTTGGTGGTTCAGTGGGTCGTGGGCTGGTTGGTGATCACTACTTAAAGAGAAAGCATTTGTTCCGCACTTGCCCATATATTTCTTAAGTATTTTTTTTTTTGGGAAACTGCCAAATGTTACCAATACGATTTGCATCGCAGTTAATATATTTTTTCTTGCAAATTTTCTTGCCGTCGCCACTGCCTGTGTTTCCCAAATTGTTTTTCTGGGCGACCCATATTTTAAAAGTCACGAAACTTGACGACCAAAGTCAATAGACATTATTCGTAAACTCCTGGGAAACATGATGCGAGACGACCCAAAAAAAAAAATTTTTTTTTGCGAGCCACCTGAGGGTCGTGACCCAGTCTTTGGGAAACAATGCACTAAGCCATTGCACATTGAATATTATAACTGTTTTGGCCACACAGCAAAAAAAAAAAAAATTGTTAGCATTAGTGTGAATTTTTTTCAAATTCTTGCGACCCACCTGAGGGTCGCGAGCTGGTCTTTGGGAAACAGCGTTATATATGACCGCAGCATGATGAGTAGTGTTAGATTTATATTATTTAAAAAAAAGTTTAAATAGAAAATTTAGAAAAAAACTTTCCAGTAGGCTCCCCCTAGTGGAACACAGGGGTATTAAAAACACTGATTAAAGTTTGAATCGGAGAAACTAAAAAAATTTAAATTAAAAAATATTCTAAAGGTGAATGACTAAAGACCATAGAGAAGCCGCCAATGTAAACAAACAAAGTTTTTATCGTTGAAATATTAGTTTTGTTTTCTCTCTCACCTGTCGCTCATTAGGTCTGATGTTGTTTGAGTCCAGAGCCAGACCACACACCACCGAAACACACAGGAGGCTGTGCCAAATCCTCATCTTCCGA
>NC_024308.1:18938653-18940964 GCF_000523025.1 Cynoglossus semilaevis | reverse complement strand
GTCGATCGATCGATGGATGGATGAATTCCTGGATCAGTCGGTCGGTGTGTCGGTCCAGGACGTGTCGTCTTCTCGTTGAAGGGACCGGTTCCAGGTAAAGAAAAAGTTTTTATCACTTAAAACAAAACAGTTTTATTTTCAACTGTTTAGGGATCGTATAAAAAAAAGGCACTTTTGCGAAAAAAATCAAAAAATGTATAAATGAAGAAAAAGTGTAACGATGTTCGGTATTCAGCTGATCCAGTGTCTGCGTCTTCCCCTCTGGCTGCCTCCTTTAGGTGCGTTTGTTTTTATAGCCCTCTCCCTCTGTGTGATCCACCTTCTTTCAGCCGTCTGTCGCTTAGAAGTTTTCAAGGCGTGTTTGAAGATTGACCGCATCAGTTGGCGGACACAGCGCCGCCTTGGCTTCCTTCCTGGAAGCCCCGAGGCCTCAGGTGAGGAGGGGGTGGCAGTGGGCCATTTGATATGTGACACCACGGAGACCACAAAGAGATTCGAAACCACCTGGAGACAGGTTAGATCTGTGTCTAGCTCTGTGGTCTATAAAAACCTCATCACGGAGCGGATGTGTTGAGTGTTTACGGGCGATTAAAGACAAACAAAACATGGAAGCGATGACGACACCGCGCCAAACGTCGCGTCTCCGATCGTAAGTCGGTTCAATCTCTGCTCCAATAAAGCTGTTCCCGGGACAGGTGTCCCAGCCAATCACCAACACAGGGACTCGAGAGACAAATGTCTAAGTGTAGGGAGGGATCAAGTGTAGTCACCCAGAGACCCCCCCACACACAGTACACAACACAGGGAGACCCCAGGTAGAAAGGTCAACGTTTGACCTTTGTTCTGTGGCAGCAGTGCAGCCCACGTGTATACCAGGCAGACCTCCCTGTCTGTTTTAACTCCAGTCCTCTAGTGCAGTGATCATCAACTGGTGGCTCGCAGGCTAAATCCAGCCCGCCGCTGGATTAAAATTCCAAAGTTGTGAGGATCAAAGAGAAAATATTACGTTGCCCCCGTAATTAAAGCAACTAAAAAAAACAAGAATGACTTAAAGTTTGAGTTTAAAAGTTGTTTTTTTTTAGCCGTGATTGGTTTAGGCTAAAGTTAGAACGACCGATGAAAAATCCCTTAAATACAAATTTAATTGTCGGACAGAAGCCTGTGTTTTTTTTGTCTGCTGCTGTTGGCCACCAGGGGGAGTTTACCAATACTAGTACTAGCACTAATACTAGTTAGTAATAGCCTCTCCGGTTGAATTTAGAACTCACATCCCATGTATTTTGTACTAGCTAGAGAAGCTAATTTAGCATCACTGAAGCTAACCGCTGTTGATCAACACTCCTGGATAACTGTCATCAAAACAGCTCTAAAAACTAATTTTTTATGTTCAGGGTCATTGTGATTAAATAACACTCTGCTCCAAAAAAAAATATATATATTTTTTTTATCAGATTACTTTTTTGCTATGCGACAGAAATCTTAATAACAGCTTGGTTAGCTTCCACTAGCGTTTTGTGGCGTGGATGCGAAGCCTAGGCGTTTAGCTCTGCTGCTACGGGGGCCAAGCGTATAATTAAATGTCATTTTGATGGTAAAGGGTTACCAACTCCGCCCACCTACCTTTTAACCTGCCACTTTCATCTTGAGTGGCCCAAACAAGGATCATTCCGATGAGGAAGCCATTTTGAAATTCTGTTTGAAATTCCTTCCTTTGATCTCCGGTTCTTGTCCTGTTGTCCTGCAGTCAGAGTTGATGACTCTGTCTGTCTCTGTCTCTGTCTCTGACTCTGTCTGTCAGTCTAATCTTAATCCCTACAGTAAAACCAAAAAGTCCAAACTTTTTTACCACTATTTTAAAAGTCACAAAACCTTTTAAAACGCGACCCTAGTCCATAGATATTATTCATAAACTCATGCGAGACAACCCCCCCAAAAAAATCTCGTGACCCACCTAAGGGGCTGCGACCCAGTCTTTGGGAAACAATGCACTAAGCCATTGCACATTGAATATAATAATTTTTTTGGCCACACAACAAAAAAAAAATTTGTTAGCGTGAATTTTCCCCTTCTTTTTTTTTTTTTAGCAGTACGCTCAAATAACAATAATAACATTATTATATAAAAACAACGTTATTATTTGGTGTTTATTTCTCAATCCAGTCACGTGCCAGGAAGCCAGCCACTAGGGTACACGAAGCCGTGTTTATAGTGCCGGTCCCAAGCCCGGATAAATGGTGAGGGTTGCGTCAGGAAGGGCATCCGGCGTAAAACGTTTAGCTAAATCAAATATGCAGATCAATAAAACGATTTC
>NC_024308.1:18930575-18936300 GCF_000523025.1 Cynoglossus semilaevis | reverse complement strand
AGCTGGAGAAAAGTGTCAGGAGTGATCTGTGACAGAAGAGTGTCAGCTAAGGTGAAGGGAAAGGTTTACAGGACAGTGGTGAGACCAGCCATGATGTATGGTTTAGAGACAGTAGCAATAGGCAGAAGACAGGAGGAGGAGCTGGAGGTGGCAGAGTTAAAGATGCTAAGATTCTCTTTAGGAGTGACAAGAATGGACAGGGTCAGGAATGAGGTCATTAGAGGGACAACACAGACAGGAAGGTTTGGAGAAAAAGCTAGAGAAGCCAGATTGAGATGGTTTGGACATGTGCAGAGGAGGGACAGTGGATACATTGGTAGAAGAATGTTAGAGATGGAGCTACCAGGTAGGAGAAAGAGAGGAAGGCCAAAGAGGAGATATATGGATGCAGTGAGGGAGGACATGCAGATAGTTGGAGTCAGAGTAGAAGATACAGAGAACAGGGAGAGATGGAAATCAATGATCTGCTGTGGCAACCCCTGAAAAAAAAAAGGGACAAAGTCGAAAGAAAAAGAAGAAGAGTCACGTGCCAGGGTGGGACGGTCTATCGGGCCGAATTTGGCCCACGGGCCACCGGTTGAGGATCACCGCCTTACAGCTAGAAGGTTGGTGGAGTATTTATTCAGCACCAGTGATGTGTAAACAACCTGCCTGACTGCTTACAGTTCGCTACCTGAGACCTGGGTCCTCGCCCCACCTGTCGCCGCGCTTACATCATCACCATGAGGTCGAAGGTGAGATTATTGTCACATGACTCTGACAAGTAAAGAATGGAAAATATATATATATAATATAAAACTACTACTAATAAAAATGTATTTTTTGTGTGTCTCTTAGTGTGTGTGTGCGTAAACTGAAGGGGGCGCTCTTTGGGCCCTGAGTCCTCAGGGACATTATCTCCACCAGGAAACTGCTGCTCCTGAACTTTTTTATTTTGTTTGGATTATTAGTTCTGGTGTGTGTATGTGTGTGTGTGTGTGTATTTAGACCTTCCGTGACCAAACAAGGTAAACAGACCTGAGGGTGTGTGTGTGTCTGCTCTTCCTTTATTGAAGCCCTGGGACAACATGCGGACTGGGGACCTTATCTTTGACACACATCTACACACACACACACACTGAGGTCAAAGGGTCTTCCATTTGTACGTTATATTGTGTGTGTGTGTTCATATTGTCTGTTTCCATTATTATCAGTGTATAAAGCTTCCTCCTCCCTCTCTGGGCCTCCTTTCCTTGTCTCCTCCGTCCTTATCTGCCTCTCCGTCTCTCCTCCCCTGAGGCCACACACACATATATATACTCAGTCCATCAACAGCACCAGCTGAAGAAGAAGAGCATCAGTCGCCCAGGTAGGACCCAGAAGGGTTTTTCAGTTCTTCTCTCGCTGTTTATCCAATATATATATTTAATGGGTTTTTTTATTTTTTATTTTAATTCTGTTATTTAAGTGTTTGTGGAAGAAGTTCCTGTAAGTTAATTTATTTTTTAAAAATTATTTAGATTATTTTGTTTGGTAAATCATATTAGAAATAATTCAGAATATATTTAAGATTTCTTTTTTTATTGGGTTGATAATATGATTTGGATTGTAAAAAATAAGTTACTACTATACTATAGTATTTTAGTATCATTTATCATACTTAATGTTATACATTTTAGATTATATATATATATGTATATATATTTTATATGGATTTCTGTTTATAATCACACAATAAGAAGACAGAGAAATAATGGAAGAGCGAGAGAGATAAGGAGACAGTGGGGGTGAGAGAGAGAGAGTGGGGGGGGAAATAAAAAGTAAAAAGTGTGTGTGTAAATGATGTTAAACCCGGAGGAAAGAGCCTCTAAACCAATCAGCAGTCGTAACGGACAGAGTCAACATTTTTCGGCGACGTCCATGACCATCGTGAAAGACCTGTGGTACAACAGGAAGCTCCGATCACAAAACAAACCTCGTAAACAAACACACTGTAATTACTCTTGTAATATTAGATCATTAAAAAGATGATAAAGAAATAATTAGTGAATGGTTCGCAACGTTTTTTGACTTATGAGCCCATTTTCACATCTCAAATTTCAGACAAAATTCGTTTTTATCAGAATTTTTTTTATCAATTACTAGACATTTGAGACGAGCCCGCGTGGGGTCGTGACCCTGAGGTTGAAAAACACTGGCGTTATGTGAGTAGCTAAACTACCAATAACTTAAAGTATCGTCTGAATGTGATGTCTGTAAATCTGTCATCCCTATGGAAGTTTGATAATATCGGAAAATAACGGCTAACCGATATTATCGGCCCGATATTAGCATCTTGTGTAATATCTGTAACAATCGTTATCGGTTTTTCCTCCGATAATGAAAACCCGATAACGCAATGCCTGGATTTCGCCAAATGATGTGTGCCCTAAAAATAATTTTGGGGAAAAACGGCTCTATATTAGGATGACAGTCACTAGATGGCAGCATTGCAGCTCATTTTATTAATCCCATACTCATACAGTGGTTTGTACAGATAAATAAATAAATATTACCACGGCCTATATCGGTATCGGAAATTATAGTTTTTTGGACAATACCGGCATATCGGATATTGGCGAAAAAGATAATATCGGACATCCCTAGTCGTCAGAGCTGAATCAAATAAAATCAGATGGTTTAGGATGAAAAAAGATGGAACAAAATATTTGGAGTCAAAAGAGTTTAAATCGTACAGAAAAACAAGAAGTAACATGGAATACTTCAGTAGTGTGTAAACACAGTGTACTGTACACATCAAACACCAGAGGTCAGTGGTGCAGTTTTATTAAAGATCAACTACGATATGAAAGAACTGTGTTTAGTTGTCGGAACATTGATTCTTCAACATCACCCACACCCAAAAATAAAGTTAAATAAATATAAAAATATGTCACTTCCTTCTATGCCCTATAAGGGGTGGTATAAACACAACTCGGGAAGTGCCATTTTGACAGGGTTTTCTGACCCCACTGTCCGGTGTGTGTGTTTGTGTGTGTGTGTGTGTGTAAATATCAGTAAAATAACCAGACAGTTGCTACGTTAACGTGTGTGTCGTCAGCATAGACATGGCGTGGCTTCACCAGAGTCGAGGTTCTCCCAGACTGGTCCTGGTGGTCGTATGTGTGGCTCTGCTGCTGGACAACATGCTGCTGACTGTAGTGGGTGAGTGTTCACAGCTACCATGGACCATGGTCCATGGTCCATGTTCCATGGTCCATGGTCACTGCACCGGGACAGGATCACATGGTACAAGATGTTCGGAGTGTAAAAGAGTCCTGGTCAGAACCAAGGTTGATGATGGTGTCTGTGATTCACCCTGTTAGCGACTGCGGGAATGTTAGCCATAGCATCGCAGCGTGTCGCTAACCCTCCGGCTACGGTTCATGTCATGATGAGATGCCCAACAATGTCCCCAGTGTGGGATCAATAAAGTTCTAATCTAATCTAATCTAATCCAATCCTATCTAATTTACTACAATCTAATCTAATCTAATCTAATGTAATCTAATTTGATCTAATCTAATCCAATCAAATTTAATTTACTACAATATCATTTTATCTAATCTTCTAATCTAATCCAATCTAATCTAATCTATTGCAATCTAATCTAATCTGTTCTAATCCACTCCAATATAATCTGATCTAATCTAATCCAATCCTATCTAATCTACTACAATCGAATCTAATGCAATCTAATCTGACCTAATCTAATCCTATCTAATCTACTACAGTCTAATCTACTACAATGTAATCTAATCCAATCCAATCTAATCTACTACAATCTAATCTAATCCAATGTAATCTAATTTAATCTGTTCTAATCCACTCCATTCCCATATAATCCAATCTAAACTAATCTGTTCTAACCCACTCCAATATAATCTAATCCAATCCAGTTGAAAAAAAAATATATCTAATCTAATCTAATCTAATCCTACAATATTAGTTAATTTGTGCCATTTTATTTTTCCAAAAACAACATATTTTTGTTTAATTTCTCTAATCACTTCCAAAACTCATTCGTTTGAACATAGCGATTAGCAACTTAGCTGTTAGCGGATCTGGAAATGCTAATAAAGTTAATATCCAAGTAATACAGGTACCCAGTCAGGTTCACGGTCCACCTGTAGACACAACCATTCACACACACACACACACACACCTGAAATCTACTTGATAAAATTTCAACGTCAAATATTGTTTTTTGTTTTTTTCCGCAGTTCCCATCATCCCGACGTTCCTTTATGCCATGAAACATCCCGGCCCACAGCTCCCAACCGTCAGCTCCTCTCCGCCTCCTCATGGCCCACCACAGCAGGGCATGTCACCCTCACGGTCCCCGCCCCTCAGGTCAAAACTCCAGACCTCTCCATCCTCCCGGCTCACTCAAGGCAGCAGTAGTGCTGCGGTCCTGCCTCACCCCTCACCCACCCTCCCGTCGCTGATGTCCCTGTTCGACAACACGACCTTTGGGCCGGGCTCCGACCCAGACCTGCTGGTCAATGACACCATCAACACCACAGTAGGTGGCGCCGGAGCTTCACTGAACAATGATCAACATTTTATTATTATTCACATCCGATCCATGTTTCCTCTCCTCTCTCCCTCCCTTGTCTCCCCGTCTCCCCCGTCTGCAGGAGTCCTCGTGCCTGCAGTACAGTGTCTTCCTGGAGGAGGAGAACGTTCACGTCGGTTTGTTGTTTGCCTCTAAAGCTCTGGTTCAGCTCCTGGTCAACCCCTTCGTTGGTCCTCTGACCAACAGGTGAGTTAGGGTCCGGTTAACTAACCTGACCACAGTGACCCCTGTTGGTCATTGACACACAGCAGTGACCCCTGTTGGTCATTGACACACAGCAGTGACCCCTGTTGGTCATTGACACACAGCAGTGACCCCTGTTGGTCATTGACACACAGCAGTGACCCCTGTTGGTCATTGACACACAGCAGTGACCCCTGTTGGTCATTGACACACAGCAGTGACCCCTGTTGGTCATTGACACACAGTAGTGACCCCTGTTTGTCATTGACACCAAGCAGTGACCCCTGTTGGTCATTGACACACAACAGCGACCTCAGAGCCTTGTTGTTTACAAACAGAAACATTTAAGGTTTGAAAGGATGAAGAGTCAAAAAGAGGGGAAGTGACTCTCTCTCTCGCTCTTTCTCTCTCTTTTTTCTCTTTCTCCCACTCTGTCTCTCTTTCTCCCACTCTCTCTCTCTGTCTCCTTCTCTCTCCCTCTTTCTTTCTCTTCCCCTTTCTCTTTCTTTGTCTTTCTTTCTCTCTCTCCCTCTCTCTTTTTCTCTCTCCCCATCTCACTCTCTCTCTTTTTTCTCTACTTCTCTCTCTTTCTTTCTCCCTCTCTTCTTTTCTCTCTCTCTCCCTCTCTCTGTCTCCTTCCCTCTCTCTCTCTCTCTCTCTCTCTCTGTCTCCCTCTCTCCCCCTCTCTCTCTCTGTCTCCCCCTCTCTCTCTTTCTTTCTTTCTCTCTCTCTCTCTCTGTCTCCCTCTCTCTCTCTCTCTCACTCTCTCTATCTGTCTTCCTCTCTCTCGCTGTCTCCCTCTCCCTCTCTCTCCCTCTCTGTCTCTCTCTCAATCTTTCTCTCTCTCTCTTTGTTCCCCCCCTCTCTCTCTGTCTCCCTCTCTCTGTCTCCCTCCCTCTCTCTCTCTGTCTCCCTCTCTCCCTCCCCCTCTCTCTCTCTCTCTCC
>NC_024308.1:18929204-18930085 GCF_000523025.1 Cynoglossus semilaevis | reverse complement strand
CCCATGTTTGCTGGCTTCATCATCATGTTCGTGTCGACCATCAGTGAGTCAGTCTCTAGAAGTTAAAAATAATAATAAAAATATTAACAAAAGTTCTTGGTCCTCTAAAATCACTGCGTGTGTGTGTGTGTGTGTGTTAGTGTTTGCCTTCTCGGGAACGTACGCTCTGCTCTTCTTTGCTCGCTCTCTGCAGGGCAACGGCTCGTCCTTCTCTTCCGTGGCAGGTCAGAGCGGCGGTAGCGTTTCTCCACGTCTGCTGGGCGTGTACCCGTGTGTACTTACTGTGTATTTGTGCGTACAGGCTTGGGTATGCTGGCGAGTGTGTACACGGACGACGAGGAGAGAGGCGTGGCCATGGGCGTCGCCCTGGGAGGACTGGCCATGGGGGTCTTAAGTGAGTGATGTTGACTTAATGCAGCCCCTGACCTCTGACCCCTGACCCCTGACCCTACAAACCTAATATAAATCGTTACCCAAGCCTTGCCTTAATTCTGATTCTCAGTTGGAGCTCCGTTTGGCAGCGTAATGTATGAATTTGTGGGAAAGAGCGCCCCCTTCCTGGTCTTGGCATTTCTGGCTTTGTTTAATGGAGGTTAAAAAACTAAACAAAAAAAAAACATGTAAATAATCATCTGGTCACATGACTGACTGTCACATGACTACCTGGACGTTAAAGGCGTGTGTGGGTGTGTGTGTGTTACAGCTTTACAGTTGTGTATCCTGCAGCCGTCGATTTCTCCCGGGGTAATTTTCACTTTAATGAAACAACAGTCAATACTACAGTCAATACTACAGTCGTTACTGCAGTCGTTACTACAGTCAATACTACAGTCATTATTACAGTCGTTTCTTCAGTCGTTTATTCAATAGTTACTACAAGA
>NC_024308.1:18927976-18928487 GCF_000523025.1 Cynoglossus semilaevis | reverse complement strand
GGGGGGACTGGCCATGGGGGTCTTGAGTGAGTGATGTTGACTTAATGCAGCCCCTGACCTCTGACCTCTGACCCCTGACCCTACAAACCTAATATAAATCGTTACCCAAGCCTTGCCTTAATTCTGATTCTCAGTTGGAGCTCCGTTTGGCAGCGTAATGTATGAATTTGTGGGAAAGAGCGCCCCCTTCCTGGTCTTGGCATTTCTGGCTTTGTTTAATGGAGGTTAAAAAACTAAACAAAAAAAAAACATGTAAATAATCATCTGGTCACATGACTGACTGTCACATGACTACCTGGACGTTAAAGGCGTGTGTGTGTGTGTGTGTTACAGCTTTACAGTTGTGTATCCTGCAGCCGTCGATTTCTCCCGGGGTAATTTTCACTTTAATGAAACAACAGTCAATACTACAGTCAATACTACAGTCGTTACTGCAGTCGTTACTACAGTCAATACTACAGTCATTATTACAGTCGTTTCTTCAGTCGTTTATTCAATAGTTACTACAAGA
>NC_024308.1:18923830-18924401 GCF_000523025.1 Cynoglossus semilaevis | reverse complement strand
CCTACAGTCTTTACTACAGTCGTTACTACAGTCAATACTACAGCCATTACTACAGTCAATACTACAGTCATTACTATGGTCATTACTTCAGTCATTACTACGGCCATTACTACGGCCATTACTACGGCCATTACTACAGTCATTACTACAATCAATACTACAGTCATTACTACAGTCAATACTAAAGTCGTTACTACAGTCGTTACTTTTACTACAGTCATTACTACATCATTACTACAGTCAATACTACAGTCAGTACTACAGTCATTACTACAGTCAATACTACAGTCATTACTACAGTCGTTACTACAGTCATTACTACAGTCAATACTAAAGTCGTTACTACAGTCAATACTAGTCATTACTACAGTCAATACTAAAGTCGTTACTACAGTCGTTACTACAGTCGTTACTACAGTCATTACTACAGTCAATACTACAGTCAATACTACAGTCATTACTACAGTCAATACTACAGTCATTATTACAGTCAATACTACAGTCAATACTACAGTCATTACTACAGCCAATATTACAGTTAATACTACAGTCATTACTACAGTCAATACTA
>NC_024308.1:18915265-18921303 GCF_000523025.1 Cynoglossus semilaevis | reverse complement strand
GGCCCACTGGAAACCGGACTCACGACGCTTGTTCGGGCTGAGCCCGGCCGGATCCCGTGAGCAAGGACCTTGCCACCAGGCGCTCGCCTGCGAACCCCAACCCCAGGCCTGGCTCCAGGGTGGGGCCCCAGTGACGTCAATCCGGGCGACGTGAACCTCTTTGATTGATTTGCTTTTTTTCTTCATCAAGGGGGGGTTTTGAACCGCTATTTGTCTGATCCGTCGCCTAGGACCTGTTTGCCTTGGGAGACCCTACCAGGGGCGTTAAGCCCCCGTCAACATAGCTCCTAGGTTCATTCGGATACTCAAACCCCTCCACCACATTAAGGTTGCGATTCAAGGAGGAGTATTTTTTTTTTTTTTATATTTGTTTTTATAATAATATAAATTATAATATAGTATAAAATATTTTAAATTATATTTAAACCTAAAATTAAATGTGTGAACTCCTGTGTTTCAGAGTGTTGAGGGCACTCCTCTACTGACTCTCTTAAAGGACCCTTACATCCTCATCAGTGCAGGTAGGAGACGTAGGTCAGCGGGTCACTGAGTCTGAAGGACCCCCAGGACCAGGACTTCAGGATTCTTTTATTGTTTTGTTTTTGATCCGTAGGTTCTCTGTGTTTCGCCAACATGGGCGTCGCCATCTTGGAACCAACACTACCCATCTGGATGCTGCAGACCATGTGTTCACCAAAAGGGCAGCTTGGTGCGAGCGGACAGAAAATACTAACTTCCTCTGAACGCTGACTCCTTTCTCTCTGACAGGTGTGTTTGCTGTGCTGCAGGTATGGCCTTCCTTCCTGCCAGTGTCTCGTACCTGATAGGAACAAACCTGTTTGGTGTCCTCGCCAATAAGATGGGACGGTATGTGTGTGTATATATACATGGTGCAGATAATTGAGTGAGGGTTAGATTTTCAGGCTTAAGATTTAGTTTTGGTTTGGATTAGAATTAGAGTCAGATTAGAGTTATGCTGAGGATTAAGATTAGTCATATATTTGTAATAGTAAAGGTTGCGATAAGGAGCTAACCCATAACTAGGGATGTCCGATAAGATGGGTCGGTCGATATTATCATATTATTTAAGAATTATTGTCGTTTTTTTGTCATGAAAACCTGATAACGCAATACCTGGTTTGCACTAAATGACATGTGTGCCCTAAAAATAGTTTTGGGGCCAAACGGCTGTATATTAAAGTTACATGTTACTTTAAAAAAGAATAACAATTAGTTGACATTTAAGACGAGCCTGCATGGGGTCGTGACCCTAAGGTTGAAAAACACTAGCATAGTGTGAGTAGCCAAACTACCAATAACTTAAAGTATCGTCTGAATGTGATGTCTGTAAATGTGTTGTCACTGAGGAAGTCCGATAATATCGGGCCTATAATATTGGTCAACCGATATTATCAGCCCGATATTAGCATATTATGTGTACGTTTTTTTCTTCCGATAATGAAAATCTGATAACGCAATGCCTTTTTTTGCACCAAATGATGTGTGCCCTAAAAACAGTTTTGGAGAAAAACAGCTGTATATTAACGTGAAAATCACTAGATGGCAGCATTGCAGCTCATTTAATTAATCTAATACTCATACAGTGGTTTGTACATATAAATAAATAAATTTCACCAGGCCTATATCGGTATCGGTCGATATCGGAATCTTAAATTAGGTGTTCGGACAATATCGGCAAAAATTTAATATCGGACATCCTTACCCATAACCCACGTGTCCTCCACATGTTTCAGTAAGCTCTTGTCAATGAGAGGTTTTACGAAGTCACTTTTTTTCCCATGTTTCCCAATAAGATGGGACGGTATGTGTGTGTATATATACATGGTGCAGATAATTGAGTGAGGGTTAGATTTTCAGGCTTAAGATTTAGTTTTGGTTTGGATTAGAATTAGAGTCAGATTAGAGTTATGCTGAGGATTAAGATTAGTCATATATTTGTAATAGTAAAGGTTGCGATAAGGAGCTAACCCATAACTAGGGATGTCCGATAAGATGGGTCGGTCGATATTATCATATTATTTAAGAATTATTGTCGTTTTTTTGTCATGAAAACCTGATAACGCAATACCTGGTTTGCACTAAATGACATGTGTGCCCTAAAAATAGTTTTGGGGCCAAACGGCTGTATATTAAAGTTACATGTTACTTTAAAAAAGAATAACAATTAGTTGACATTTAAGACGAGCCTGCATGGGGTCGTGACCCTAAGGTTGAAAAACACTAGCATAGTGTGAGTAGCCAAACTACCAATAACTTAAAGTATCGTCTGAATGTGATGTCTGTAAATGTGTTGTCACTGAGGAAGTCCGATAATATCGGGCCTATAATATTGGTCAACCGATATTATCAGCCCGATATTAGCATATTATGTGTACGTTTTTTTCTTCCGATAATGAAAATCTGATAACGCAATGCCTTTTTTTGCACCAAATGATGTGTGCCCTAAAAACAGTTTTGGAGAAAAACAGCTGTATATTAACGTGAAAATCACTAGATGGCAGCATTGCAGCTCATTTAATTAATCTAATACTCATACAGTGGTTTGTACATATAAATAAATAAATTTCACCAGGCCTATATCGGTATCGGTCGATATCGGAATCTTAAATTAGGTGTTCGGACAATATCGGCAAAAATTTAATATCGGACATCCTTACCCATAACCCACGTGTCCTCCACATGTTTCAGTAAGCTCTTGTCAATGAGAGGTTTTACGAAGTCACTTTTTTTCCCATGTTTCCCAAAAACGATTGCGAGGAACAGACTGACGGCCGAACACAACGACAGACAGAAACGTCACCGTCACAGCTGCTCTGCTGATGTGTATCTCCTCTGTCTGTCTGCAGGTGGCTCTGCTCCATGTTGGGCATGTTTATTGTTGGCATCAGTCTCCTCTGTGTGAGTACACCCTTTATTCAATTACCGGTGTTCTGGTGACACTCTCGCCCTCTACAACCACAAGAAACAATATTTACAGCTGTTGACTCACCGGACTTTCATCTGGGTGCCAAGGTGGGGGGTGGGTGCCCCTTAGGAGGTCACAACGGGGCTTTTAATTTCTTGAATTGTGTCCACAGTAGGGGGTGGACGTGGCAGTTGTAACGAACTTTGTTCAGGGACAATAGTTGTCCTGTAGGATTTTTTGAAGATTTTTTTTTTAAAAAAAGTTCAGAGGAAGTTTTCAAGTTTTTTGTGGAGGTGGACATGTCTGGACACGAGTCCTGTCTTATAAAGGAGGGCAATGCAACAAAAGTATAACAAAAAAGTTTGATCCAAATAACAGTAACTTCTGTTGACGCCATTTTACCACAGACGAATCAAAAAGTGAATCGGTTGAAGTTGTTTTTTTTCTTTCAGTATGACATGAAAATATATATTTTTTTATGATGTCACTTTATGTGCGTGTATGTGTGTGTGTTCATGGGTGTCTGTGTCACAGGTTCCTTTTGCGACCAGCATCTACGGTCTGATTGGACCAAACGGAGGTCTGGGCTTTGCTATAGGTGACTTAATGCTAATGCTAACGCTAACCATGTCAGTTACTCACACATCATCCTAAGTCCCTTGGTTATTGTATGCTGTTATTGTGTTGAAGGCATGGTGGACTCCTCCATGATGGCCATCATGGGCTACCTGGTGGACATCCGTCACATCTCCGTCTACGGCAGCGTCTACGCCATCGCTGACGTAGCGTTGTGTATGGGCTTCGCTATCGGTAACGTGCAGACATACTGGTCTTCATGTTACAGTGGGTGGGATTGGGCGGGGGTTGGGGGGAAAGTATCTCGTGAGCACCGGAAAGTATCTCGTGAGCACCGGAAAGTATCTCGTAAGCACCAGAAAGTATCTTGGGTGCACCAGAAAGTATCTCTTGCGCACTAGAAAGTATCTCGTACACACCAAAAAGTATCTTGTGAGTGCCAGAAAGTATCTCGTGGTCACTAGAAACGTTTCATTTTTTTTTTCCATGTCCCATTAGGGGCCGTACTATACATACATATACATATACATACATACTAAGCCCAGCTCCTGAAAAACAACCCCACACCATAATTCCTCCTCCACCAAATTTCACAGTCGGCACAATGCAGTCTGAGATGTACCGTTCTCCTGGCAACCTCCAAACCCAGACTCGTCCATCAGATTGCCAGATGGAAAAGTGTGTTTCATCACTCCAGAGAACGTGTCTCCACTGCTCTAGAGGCCAGTGGCGGCGTGCTTTACACCATTGCATCCGACGCTTTGCATTGCACTTGCTGATGTGTGGCTTGGCTGCAGCTGCTCGGCCATGGAAACCCATTCCATGAAGCTCTCTGCGTACTGTACTTGGGCTAATCTGAAGGTCACATGAAGTTTGTAGCTCTGTAGCAATTGACTGTGCAGAAAGTCGGCAACTTGCTTGATTTTGTACACCTGTGGCCAGGCCAAGGGATTAGGACACCTGATTCTGATCATTTGAATGGGTGAGCGAATACTTTTGGTAATATAGTGTATAAGTGTACATGTTTGAGAGGATGAAAGGAATGATTGAACCATTTGTTGTTGTTGTTTGTTCTTTAGAGAGTGTTCTTGTCATTTGATGGGTACCGTAGAGTTCAGAAATTGACTCAGGATTGAGAAAACGTGTGTGAGTGTGCATCCTCTGACCTCACGGGTTCAGTGGATGGTGAAGATTCAGGAGAAGTTTGAGTGAAGAGATTCCTGGCATCCTATGACAGTTCCACGCTGGAATTCACTGAGCTCCTGAGAGCGGCCCATTCTTTCACAAATGTCTTGTTTCACAGTCTGCATGCCTGAGTGCTTGATTTTATACACCTGTGACCAGGCCAAGGGATTAGGACACCTGATTCTGATCATTTGAATGGGTGAGCGAATACTTTTGGTAATATAGTGTATGTACATATATGCACAAACATAGGTATAAACATATATGTACATATATGCACAAACATATATATAACATATATAAACATATATGTATGTGTACAAATATACAGTATATGTTACTTCACTGTTAATACAATATTACCAGTCCTTCATGACAGTGATCCAGAAACCTCCTTTCTGTTCCAGGTCCGTCCACAGGAGGCGCTATAGTCCAGGCTGTGGGTTTTCCCAGTCTGATGGTGTTTATCGGGGTGATAAACATCCTCTATGCTCCGCTCTGCTTCTTCCTGCGGAACCCGTCGGTCCAGGAGGAGAAACTGGTAACTGACAGCGACAGAGCGCAGTACTGTTGTTAATCCGGAGAATACAGAACCGATGTGAGAAGACTTAGGTACTGCACGGTTTTTAATCAGCAGGATCAGAACCGTGTGATCCCTTTAATCTTCAGGAGGGAGTGGGGAACACTTTGAGCAACACAGGGGGTTCAGGGGGGAGCGGGGAGTTTGGGGGGGCAGGTCCAGACTGATGGTTCCAGGATGTGTGTGTGTGTCTGTGATGATGAAGAGTTTCTGTGAAGTCATTACACCGTGATTAGACACATCAGACGGAGGCAGAGGAAACACCAGGACAACACACACACAGGATAACACACTAATGCCCTCTCACCCTCTCTCTCTCTCTCTCTCTCTCTCTCTGCGTGTGTGCGTCCACGCTGCAGGGAATCATCGACCAGGAGTGTGTGATGCACAAGAAAAGCTACAACACGCAGGACGAGAGACGTGAGTTACCTTTGAGCGACTACAGTGAAGAAGAAGAAACCGCAGCGTGACCCCCCCCGCCTCCCCCCGCCCCCAAACACACCCACCCACTCTTTCTCACTCTCTCTCTCTCACACACACACACATACACACATTCACTCTCTGAACTGACATATATACAGTCCCCTCCAAAAGTATTGGAGCAAGGGGAATTTCTTTGTTTTTGTTGTATACTGAAGACATTTGGGTTTCAGATCAAAGAATGAATATGAGACAAAAGTTCAGAATTCCAGCTTTTATTTCATGGTATTGACATCCAGGTGTGTTAAACAACTCAGGACTGAGCCCCTTTTCTTTGAACCCACCCACATT
>NC_024308.1:18910796-18914282 GCF_000523025.1 Cynoglossus semilaevis | reverse complement strand
GGAGACTGAAGGGAGAAGCCCCCAGAACCAAACAAGAACTGAAAGAGGCCACAGTAAAGGCCTGGAACAGCATTTCAAATGAAGAATGCAACAGCCTGGTGAAGTCAATGGGTCGCAGGCTCGATGCAGTTATTGCAAGTAAGGGTTACGCCACCGAATATTAAATGTTATTCACTTTAATTTATGTTAATAATGTCTGTTCCAATACTTTTGCTCACTTGAAATGTGGGTGGGTTCAAAGAAAAGGGGCTCAGTCCTGAGTTGTTTAACACACCTGGATGTCAATACCATGAAATAAAAGCTGGAATTCTGAACTTTTGTCTCATATTCATCCTTTGATCTGAAACCCAAATGTCTTCAGTATACAACAAAAACAAAGGAATTGCCCTTGCCGTTCCAATACTTTTGGAGGGGACTGTATATATATAATAAATGGCATGTAAAAGTAACGCGTAAAAGCTAAAATGCTAACATGCTTTTAGCTTTTTCTACGCCATCTAGTGGGGACACTTTTAATTAATTAATTTTATAAAGCCTGCGTTTCAATTATTTTATTTGTTATTTGTTAAGTTTAGCGGCCGGATTAAAAAGCTTAACGGACCGTATCCGGGCCCTACAAACAACGTTGAGATTACAATAATATTTTTACTTCAGTTTATGTGGTACACACACTTTCTGGTGCTGACTGATTTTTTTTTTTTCACGCATTGAAAAATGACCTGTTAATTTTTACGGTAATTTGTGAAACACGTGTGTGTTCACGTGCTGATAACTAATTTATTCACAGGGTCATTGTTAACCCGAAGAATCGCTCGCTTATAAATAAACTAATTATCCTCTAATCGTCATCCAAAAGCTAACTTAAAAAAAAACCCGAATTTAAACCGCGTGGTGTTGCGCCATTTACGTTGGTTCTATATGTGGAGCTGCCGCTCAAATCGCACCTATCGCTTTTGGTGTAAACGCCCTATTAGGCGAAATTAATGTTTGGCGCCCCCTATCGCCCAATATTATATATATTTTTCTTAGTGGTTACCATCCAATTCTAATCGAATTGTAATGTTTGTTTATGTTCAGTTCATTTTTAGTTTAAAGTTATTTAACATTTAGTTAGCATTTAAACACGCGATAAGTCTATGAGATCGTGTGTGTGTGTTTGTTTTCCACATCAGAGCAGCTCCGACCCATACACAGGGACGACTTCAAACCTTTTACCTCCTGCTTTGAAACCTGAATAAACTCGTTCGGTGGGATGTCGGGGTTAATCCGAGCGTGAGCGTGAGCAGCCATCAAAGTGGTTTAGCTGTGTTTTCAGCTCTAATGTGGTCGTGTCTGTGTAAACAGGTCGGAAACACCTCAGTTCCTCGGAGGAAGATTTACGACCAAGAGGCGGAAATCACTTAAATCTCTCTTCTTCTTTTTTCAATGTGTATTTTGGCTTTTAATCAGCTGCTAATATCACCACAAACCATAGACGCCGTTTACTTCGGGGGTGGCAGCACTCACGAAGATTGCCGAGCACCCACGGAGGTTACCGAGCAGCCACAAACGCCTCTCCGCGGTTTCTCTCATTTCATAGATTCTCCCGCTCTGTCCAAACGTGTAGCATATTACCGGAAATATGTTTTAAAACTAGTTCGTATCCACGCGAAGTTGTGGTTGACATACGCTACAGGTTAGCATTGCGTCAGTTAATGAACAACATCCCGGAAGCGCGGCGTTAGTAAAGAAAAAAATAAATAAAAGGCGGAACTTTTAACTCAGGGAACCTTCCATTTGTAAAGTGTTGTTGTCGGCAATGTTTATGGGACGGACCGTTGAATGATGAAGTTGTTGTGTATTTATCGTGTATTAACAGTTATGGGTTATTGAAGAAACAAGCGGCGGATTCTAGGTCAGTTTTTACTCTTTCTTATAAAAATTAAGTGAAAGAAACCCGATATTTTAATACTTCACGTTGAATAGACACGGTTTGGAACACCACGTAGAACACGGTCATAATTTATACTAATATACAAATATATATATGAAAAAAAAACACTGAGATACCAAGTTTTATTTTACGAAATTACGTTCAATTCAAGTCCGAGAGACGGACGTGTTTTCAAACGGAGCCAAATTACACACGTATACGTATAAAACATACGTAAACGTGTGTAATTTGTGTTTTAAACACAGAAATAGACAATTAATAATATGCCAAATATATGTGACGTTTGTATTTTAATATGTTGAATTTTTACTTTTTTTATCTGAAGTTCGCTGTTTGCTACAGTCAATCAGTTAATAACTATTCTTTTGAGCTTTGACCCTGAGGAGTTTAAAATATAAAAATAAACATTTAGAATAGAATAGAATAGTCCTTATTGTCATTATGTTCAGTTAAAACACAACGAAATTGGGGAAATTAATCAAATTTAACTGTGAAATTTAAACAATAGCAGACAGATATTAGTTACCTGAATTTACAAAAAAATAAAATAATTAGTTTTCACATTTTTTCCCTCCCTCCCTCCATCTTTTTCTCCTCCAGAATGGAACTGTGTGTTTTGCTCCGTGAGCTCCAACTTCTCCCCCGAGAAGCCCCTTGCCTCCCCTGCGCCCCCTGCAGTCACCACAGTGCTGACTCAGCTGCAGGAGAAGCTGACGGCTGCCTCCTCAGACACAGAGACCTTCTCTCTGCTGGGTCACACGGAGAGACTCTTTCTCACCGCTGATCCTGATTGGTTGTTCTCCCCTGCACCGGCCGGTGAGGAGGAGCTGCGGTCGGCTCACAGGTCCGTGGTCCGTGCTCTGACCGACTGCGCGTCTCTGCCGCTCTGCGAGGACGAAAGCAGCTCGCTGCCTGCAGCGGCCTATCACGGCGTTCCAGGCCGAGCCGTCCGGGTGTGCTCGGTGCTGCAGGTCCTGCTGGAAACTCTGGGTCAAAGTCAGAGGACGGACCTGTTGCTAACTCTAGCGCCATCTGTGTGTGTGTTCAGTGTGATGCACTACCAGGTGAGACACAAACGTCAACATCAAGTGGACATGAACCACCCCCCTCCTAGAGAAACACAGGATGATTAGAAGATGACCCAGCAAGCTGCAGTGGTCAATTTGACCACAAGGGGGCAGAAAATAGCAGTATCAAAAAAGTATAAACAGGAAACAAAGTCAAGGACATGATTTGTCTGTGTGTGTTCAGGACCAGGCGTGGACGACATCGTCTTCCAGAGCAGCTGCACGGAGACTGCAGGAGGCGCTGCTGAGGGCAGGTGGCTGGACAGACTCCGCCCATCTCCTCATGGGAGACAGGAGTCTGGCGGTGACGGAGGAGGAAGGGTCGAAAAGAGGAGTTCTTTCCGGAGTCCTGGACCTCCTACAGCCTCAACTCACCAGGTGAGAACCAGAAATCGGAACGTGAGAAATTCACATTTGTTTAAAAAAATGTTCTTGTTAAAATCTGTGTGTGTGTGTGTGTGTGTTTGTGCAGACACACGTGGCAGC
>NC_024308.1:18906046-18907385 GCF_000523025.1 Cynoglossus semilaevis | reverse complement strand
GGGGGGGGGGGGGGGGGCGGGGGGGGGGGGGGGGCGCCCCGCGCCCGCGGGGGGGGCCGTAGTTTGGGGACCACTGTCCTACAGCCTCGACTCACCAGGTGAAAACCAGAGATCGGAACGTGAGAGTTTCACATTTGTTAAAGAAAAATGTTCTTAAAACCTGTGTGTGTTTTTGCAGAGATACGTGGCATCGTTGTGAAGCAGTGAAGCTGGTGTTTGTCTGGACTGTGCTGCAGGTCAGTGTCATGCGATGTCACCTGGTACCACCTGACATCACCTGGTACCACCTAATGACACGTGATGTCACCTGATGACACCTGGTACCAACTGATGCCACGTGGTGTCACCTGATGTCACCTGGTACCAACTGATGCCACTTAGTGTCACCTGATGTCACCTGGTACCAAATGATGCCACTTAGTGTCACCTAATGTCTCCTGGTACCACCTAATGACATGTGGTGTCACCTGATGTCACCTGGTACCAACTGATGCCACTTGGTGTCACCTGATGTCACCTGGTACCACCTAATGACACGTGGTGTCACCTGATGTCACCTGGTTCCAACTGATGACACCTGGTACCAACTGATGCCACTTAGTGTCACCTGGTACCAACTGATGACACCAGGTGACCCATACCGCCACATGGTACCATCTGATGTCACCTGGTGTCACCAGGTACCAGCTGCTCACACACTGTTCTGTAATTCCATCTCTCCTCTAGGTCACTCGCCCCTCTCTCTCGCCTCACTTGCCTCGATTTCTCCCTCCCTCCCTCTTTCTCAATGACCACTTCAGACCAGAGAACTGCATGCTGGGAGTTCGCTGTCTGCATCACATTGTCAATCAACACTGTAAGAACAAACACACACACACACACGGTTATTTATCTCTGGAAATATCTGAGTGTGTGTGTGTGTGTGTGTGTGTGTGTGTGCGCGCCTCAGCCTGCTGCGGAGCTTCGTCAGTTCAACAGAGCAGACGTCATGTATGAAGCCTTGTTCAAACACCTGTTCACCACCGAGGCTGCAGTCATACAGGTAAGACACACACACACATACACACATGCACGTGTGAGGGACTTTTATTTTGCCACGTCTTCTCTCTCGTCCTCCTCCTGTCCCGCCTCCAGCTGGTCCTGTCCTGTCTGTTGGACCTGATGTTGGTTTTCGAGAAGCCCCGTCTGTGCTCGCCCCCACCCACAGGAGGCCCTGTCGTCACGACGACGTGCTGAGTCTGGTCCTGACACACATGGAGGCGGAGAACAAGGTGTCTCTGCGCCGGGTTTACGCCTCCGCCCTGCCCCCCTACATAGACAGGTGGGACAGGGAAAGGAC
>NC_024308.1:18892419-18893385 GCF_000523025.1 Cynoglossus semilaevis | reverse complement strand
GTGTGTGTGTGTGTGTGTGTGTGTGTGTGTGCGCGCCTCAGCCTGCTGCGGAGCTTCGTCAGTTCAACAGAGCAGACGTCATGTATGAAGCCTTGTTCAAACACCTGTTCACCACCGAGGCTGCAGTCATACAGGTAAGACACACACACACATACACACATGCACGTGTGAGGGACTTTTATTTTGCCACGTCTTCTCTCTCGTCCTCCTCCTGTCCCGCCTCCAGCTGGTCCTGTCCTGTCTGTTGGACCTGATGTTGGGTTTCGAGAAGCCCCGTCTGTGCTCGCCCCCACCCACAGGAGGCCCTGTCGTCACGACGACGTGCTGAGTCTGGTCCTGACACACATGGAGGCGGAGAACAAGGTGTCTCTGCGCCGGGTTTACGCCTCCGCCCTGCCCCCCTACATAGACAGGTGGGACAGGGAAAGGACAGGAACTTTAGTTTTACCATGAGTGTGTGCATAGAGCAGGGGTCAGAGGTCAAAGGATCACGGTCGGGTTTGGTAGTGGATTAGGATCAGCCATTTTCAGGGTCTTTGAAACTGTGTCCATGTGAAGTGCTCACAAGTCATGAAAACCAGACTGTGTGTGTGTGTTTGACGTAGGATGGGTGTAGGAGTTTGCCGACATCTGAAACGGTTGGAGCGGGTGGTGCTGGGATACCTGGAGATTGGAGATCCACCTGAGGAGACGAGCAGACTGAAGATCCTGGAGGCACTGAAGACGACGATGACAGTGGCCTGGCCACGGTCTGAGTACACACACACACCTAGTCCGAGTTCCAGTCTCAGTCCTAGTCCCAGTCCCAGTCCCAGTCCCAGTCATAGTCATAGTCCCAGTCCTAGTGCCAGTCCTAGTCCCAGTCCTAGTCCCAGTTCTAGTCCCAGTCCTAGTCCTAGACCTAGTCCCAGACCTAGTCCCAGTCATAGTCATAGTCCTACTCCTAGTCCCACTCCTAGTCCCAGT
>NC_024308.1:18889829-18891568 GCF_000523025.1 Cynoglossus semilaevis | reverse complement strand
CCCCCCCGCCCCTTTCTTCCAGCCTGTCCTCCAGCAGGGGGACAGCAGCTGCTGCAGTCCTGAGGTGCTCAGCTGCCTCGCATCCATAACAGCCCCCACGGAGAGGTGACGCTCACACCTGGTCCAGATGTTGGCGATGGTCCTGGGATGGAGACTTTACAGCTACTCCGTGACATCATTGGAATTTTTTTTAAAATTTTGTTTTAATTGTTGCTTTTACATTGGTAAAAAATAAATATGTAAATTAAAAAAATGGAGAAAGTGTCTTTCGTGAGTTGATTTGGACTCGTGTGAAACACTGGAAGAAATACCTTACGATCTTGTAAATACTTCATAATATTTGAAAATATGAATTTTAAAAAACAAATCGTTTGTCTGTGTTTACAAAGTAGCCGTGATATTTCTTTTTCCGAAGAAAAACCGTAACTTTGCCAAATGCATTTAATAACAATAATAAAATAATAAATAAAATAAACCAAGTTTCACTGAGCGGAAACACTTTTATTTTGAAAGCAGCTTGAAAACAACATATACACATCGCATATCCGGATCTGACGCTACTTTAAGGTAAATCATTTCAGATTAAAACATGTTGACGTTAAATAGTTAAAATCGACTAGCAATTATCGAAACAAATTTCATTCCGTTTTTGAAGTAACATGTTTAAAGTCATTCCGTTTTAATTTTTTCAAAGTAACTTGCCGAGTGTAAATGAACGAAACCATTATTTTTACGGTTAACGGCTACAGTTGGTGCTTTATTTTGAAACAACATACCCGGAAACTAGAAAACTCACAGGTCAGGTGACGTGATTGTTGACAAAGGACAAATGAGTTGACCAGTGCGGGAAACGCTGGTCACATCAGGTCCTTGACTGTCAGACCGTGCGGTTCTGGTCGGTTTTTCTGCGCTAACCAACAGAAGCTAATGTTGTCTTGTTGTTTTGTTAGCGAACCAGTCTGTCGTTCGTGACAAATGCAAACACATTGAACGTGGAAGTAAATATTTTTGTGCCACCGTTGATGGACCCTTACAGCGAGAGGAGACGGCTGCTGGACGCGGACGATGCCGGAGCAGACGACCCAACAGGAGTGCTGTCGGAGCAGGACTCGTACCTGAGGTCAGGGACGTTAACACGCCTTAACTTTTGGCTAATTAAATCACGTTTGTGTGTGTGAAAACACTTGTTGAATTATATTAATAGTAAATATATTTTAATTCATATTCTATTACCTGTAAAGGTTTGTGAATGAGAACCGGACATCTTCCAGTTTTACGATATAAACTTGTAGTTTTACGTGGAAAAAAACGTTACAGGTTCCGATATTTCCAGAAAGCTAAAAGCTAAAGCTAAAGTGTTACGTGTATTAAATGCATGTCAATAACGTTGTGATATTACGAGTAATAATGGTATATTTAATATTTCGATATTAAGGAGAACAATCGTATGTTGAATTATGTCGTACATTTTTATTATTAATTATTATTATTATTAGAATACAGTTGTGATATTACGTGACGTAGATGTATGTAGTAGATTGACTTGAACTGCTGGAGAGAAGAGGTGAGGAGAGGAAAGGAAAGGAAAGAAGAGGAGAGGAGAGGAAAGGAGAGGAGGAAAGGAAAGGAGAGGAGAGGAAAGGAAAGAAGAGAGGTGAGGAAAGGAAAGAAGAGGAAAGGAAATAAGAGGGGAGGAAAGAAGAGGGGAGGAAAGGAAAGAAGAGGAGAGGAAAGGAAAG
>NC_024308.1:18884153-18885909 GCF_000523025.1 Cynoglossus semilaevis | reverse complement strand
AGAGGAGAGGAAAGAAGAGGAGAGGAAAGGAAAGAAGAGGAGAGGAGAAGAAAGGAGAGGAAAGGACAGAAGAGGAGGGGTGAGGAAAGGAAAGGAGAGGAAAGGAAGGGAGAGGAGAGGAAAGAAGAGGAGAGGAAAAGAAAGGAGAGGAGAGGAAAGGAAAGAAGAGGCGAGGAAAGAAGAGAGATTTTTTGTTATTAGCCATCAGTTGGACGGCTAGTCAACGTTTTGAAGAAGTCTTTATTCTGTACAGAAGCAGGTTTAAATTCACACGCAGCAACTTTTTTTTTTTTTACACCACAAACCAAGCACACAAACGCACCACAAGACAAAACAGCCTGTTCCCCTATGAGGAAACGAGGCCTTCAGGGGAGCTTGTAAACCAGTGTGGACCGAGTCAACAGATCAGCCGGACTCCTTAAACCACACATCTGCTGCTGAATGCAGTAAAATATCCTGAAATAATCCTATTAAAAAAAAAAAAAAAAAAAAAAAAATGTCATTTTTGAAAACACAAACTGCCTATTGTTCTTTGGAGAAATACCCTCGTGTGAGCTGCTGCGTTGACCTTTGGCCCTGACCTTTGGCCCTTTTTTTATTTTCTTCTCCTTTGTCTCTGCAGTAAAGTGAAGAACAGGAACTTGTACCTGGCGACCTTTGCATCGGTTCTGGGTCCCATGAGCTTCGGCTTCGTGCTGGGCTTCAGCTCCCCGACCCTCCCTGAGCTCACCCACAGCCCTGACCCGCGGCTGCAGCTGGACGACATCCAGGCCTCCTGGTTTGGGGTATGATGATTCAATTTCACGTGCCATCGCCGCTATGTGTTCTCTCCAGAGCCGTGCTGACTCCAGTCAAGCCTAAAAAAGGGAAACGTGGAACTTAATTTAAACAAAATAAAAAATTTGTACGAGAGAATTGTCAAAAATTTGAACCAAAATCAGATTTTTTTTTAAATTGATGCCATAGAAAAAATTCTGCTCCTAATTCAAAAAGAATGCTACACTATAAGAAATAAAAACTAGTTTAGATAATGTTATTATAAATATTATAAAACATGAGAAACATGCAGAAAACTTAAAATTTTGAAACCTTTTTTTTTTTCAAAAAAATCTCTCCTTAAAAAATCTTCAAAAAAAATTTTTCCTTAAAAATTCTTCAAAAAATGTTCTTCCGCAAAACTTAAAAAAAATGTCTTCCTTAAAAATTCTTCAAAAAACGTTTTCCTTAAAAATTTTCCTCCTTAAAACTTTGTCAAAAAACATTTCTTCCTTAAAAATCTTTCAAAAGATCTTCCCCAAACTTTCAAAAAAAGATTTCCTCAAAAAATTTTCAAAACAAAATTCTCAAAGTGCAGGGTGCGCCCCCTAGGGGTCACTTTGTCATTGCAGGCAGGGGTGTGTATGGAATAAACAAATTAAATTTAATGTTGTAAAAGAGGTCGTTATTTTTAATTCTCGCTCCCGATTTAGCTGTTGTCCAAGTCTGAAAACAAAATATTCCTTTTTTTTTTTTTTTTTTGGGAACAGTGGTCTAAAGTAAAAAGAAAATTGCACTTCTATTGTGTTGTTGGCTGTTAGCAAGCAAGCCAAAAAAAATTGCGATGTCTAATAATGTTTTACATTTTATTTTTCTAAACCTTTGCGCTATCTACTGGTGCCCGTTTGACCCATCAGGTATGATGTTGCAGGAGTAAAAAGTTAAATCAGGAACCAGAGGTTGAAGACCATTGGTTTATCCATGGCTATAAAAATCCAGT
>NC_024308.1:18870567-18884053 GCF_000523025.1 Cynoglossus semilaevis | reverse complement strand
GTTTTTCCTTTCAAATGAGCTGTGCATAGGGTCATGGTGTAGGCCTTCAAAAGGCCCTACAACCTGTAAGGCCTTACAGGTTTTACAGCCCTTATAGCCCTAAACCTTTTGCACTCCTTTCAACCCTCCCCCTCCCAGCACTCACCGCAGTACGTGTAGATGGCGTTGTAGTCCAGGAATCGCACTCAGAGGTTGTGCGATCTCGTGGAGGAAGCTTAGAGACATCAGGTCGTTCTCTCCCTCCAGGATGTCAGGGTTCCCCAAAGGTGGGGGGTCGGCCGGGGAAGGCACCGGGTAGTCCGCCACCTGTTAGCGGACATGTCGTACACAGTTCACTGAAAACACTCCAATCCAACGACCGGCATTTACTTCACCTGTACGCCTACATTGCCTTTCCATCACAGAGCTTAAGCTGCAGGTGCTTCACTGCAGGACTGTAATCGTGGACGACTTGGCCTGACGCCCACACCGACTCCGGGTCCGGATTCCAAACACTCGCACCCTGAAAAACACACACCCACGCCATTACAGAACACAACAACTCCCGTCTTCGAGGTCACCACCTCACATGACACGCACTGAGTGACAAGGATCTCTGCATCAGCCAAAAGGGACATCGCAGCACCTGACTCGAGCCTAGCCAACACATTTGTCAGCATAAACGGCTCCTCAACCGTCTTACACATTAACACCTCTCATCCTTCTCTGCTTCTGTCAGCCAGTCCACGCACACACCTGATCAATACAGTCCTGCTACTTCAGCCCAAAAACACCTACACCTGCCCACTGAATAGTCACACCCATTACTCTCAACCACTGCATTTCACACACTTAACGTGTCACCTAACACTTAACATTTCACACATCTCATCGACTCCAAACCTACATATAAATTACAACACTTTCATAAAGGAGCCACAAATACAACGCTCTGATAACTAACAATTACACCACACGTCACTACATCGCACAGACACTCGCCATGTCCCCTATTTCCAAGGATGTGACAAACTACGTGCACTACACCTCTGAACGGTCAAATATAGGTCTGTGTCCCCGCGTCCCGCCCAGTGCTGCACTGAAAACCTACACTTCTCTCTCTTCTGTGAAACTGAGACCTAAACACTGGACGGCTTTTTGTACTTTGCCCACATAAAACTGCACAGTCAGCATCACGTTACATTACACGTCCCGTTTCCATAGAAAACCTGCTACACCACAAACAACTGCAGTTACCAGACTTACTTGCAAACACACCTTGGACTACGCAGCCCCACGACAACTGTTCACCAATCACAGCCACATCACTTTTCCTCATCAAACTCCATCTGCTGACTCCCAGCTTTTCAATCATTTCCTAACCTACTTGGCCCATTCACTTACACTACTTACTGCTGCTTCAACGACGGCCCCGAGCCCCTTCGCTTTGGTGATGGACACATGACGTCAGACTCGAGTCCCCGTGCACTAGATTGTTTGCGAATGACATTGTGGTCACAGTAGGCAGCAGTGCTCCTCAAACCGTGGTACGCGGGGAACTTTTGCTTATTCTACTCCAGGGGTGTTTTGCAGGCATTTAAGTGGGTTCTTGTCCTAAAACAATGACCCCTGATATTATAGCTGTGACTCCACTTACCTTAAATCTCCACAGTCCACCAATGTCATCGCTGCTTTCAAAGCAGACAGGCTCCAAGCCTTCATCGAGACAGGCCTTGACACAGGTTAGGCCTGAGCAGCCCGCTCCAACCTCTGCCACTCGTCGAACCTTCATCGAACAATTCTTTAGGGAGTGGGTATGAGAAGAAAATAAAAGAACAGATCAAAACTCATGAATGTGTGAGTTCTCAGTAACCATGTTCATCTTATCCAAAGATACGTTTCTTAAAGACCCAGATTGGGTGGTCATCCCTGAGGTGATACGCTGGGCTCTAACACCCCCCCCCCTCCCCTCCCACACACACACACACACACCTCAACCCATATGACCACATTCCTCCACTTTTGTATTGGGTGTGGACATCTCCCTTGTTCTCTCTAACAACCTTCTCTTTATGGTTTTCAGCTTCTCCAACATTATCAGTTGCCACTGTTATAACTTGCTTTGTTTTTTTTATATAATTGTTATAAAAATGGGTACAATAACCCAGCAAGGGACAGTGAGCGAGACAGCGCAAATATAGTTTTTGTTCATATACTCAAGTCAAGAGACCCTCCAAAATCTTGAGCAGAAATCATTGTTTCTGTAACACATGGATGAAAAATACCCTGAACAGTACACAAGTTACCATCCAATAAGGCTCCTATGTGTTGACTCTAAAATTGTAGCAGTTACAATACAAAAAACACGTATTTTTGGATTTATTGTAGGCCTACAGGTTGCAAATAGTATAAGGAGAGAATTTTAAAAAACAGTTACATTTACAATCAACGACAATGAAGAATACTCAACTACCAATGCTCCTTAGCTTAGATGCAGAGAAAACTTTTGAACGAGTGGATTGGAACTTTCTGGAACACTGAACAGAAATGTGAATTGGAGAAACATTTAATACTTTAACAAAACATTAATGCACCCTTTTAGCCTCAACTTCATTCACATTCATTACACATTACCTTAGTGTTGGATACGAGGCAAATAAATGCATATGATTCTGTCATGTTCTTATGAAACTTAAAAGTGATTTCCTCACCACACTCGCGTCACCGATGCTCTTCGTTCTAAATTCTGTCAAACCTCGAGCATACGCCGCAATAACGGAGAAATGTGCTCGCTTTCCTGAGGTGGGAGAACCGGTCGTTGACGGACTTCACCGGGGATCAAACGTAAAATAATAATAAGACCAATTTTTTTCTAGTTATTTATTCTTTTACAACTGGGTGCATTTACATTTTATCTTTAAATGTTCATTAATGTACGTTGTCCCTCTATAACAAACACATAAATACAAACTACTGTCGTACTTCACGGCTCTCGTTACGTGTAACACTATACATTCCTTCCTACGGAACCCTACCATCTTATGTAAGGGGGCTAGTTCAGAGGTTGTCCTGGGACTGCCACTCTTTTACTTCACTTCGGGCTTCCCTTGAATTGCTCTAGTGCCTCCTAGGGGGATAAGCAGCTAGTAAGTGTTTAATTTCAATCTTACTTTTGCTTACATAAAAATAAAACCAAGCTAATTGACTGTCACTCACATTTTAGCTACTACTTATGTATTTTTAATGTGCTATACATTATTTAAAAAAATAAATAATTAATTTTGATTGACTCTCAACAACTGTGGCCCTGCTTTTAACAGTATTTTTACGGAGTTTTTTTTAACTAACTGCAATGGAGTATTTGGAGCATGCTTACATGACTTCTGGCTAGCATTCTTACGAAGATTAGAATGCTTTACAATAATAAATACGCCTTAAATATTCGTGAAACACATGCAAAGCGGTATGATAAAGTATCAGGTCAAATCGGGTCAATTGGAATTGATTAACTCTGTCAGTATAACATATGGTAATGGTGCCACTAACCTGTCCTTCAGGTCACTGCTCTTAAGATTAAATATTTGTTAGGCCGCACGCCCCCATTTCAGACTGGCCTTAGACCTTAGACATCTATGACAAGCCATTGTATCCAGTGTGGATGTTGTCTATTTGATGTCAACTGTCAATATATATAACAAAGCCAGTGTTAGGAAATCCAAGGCTAACTATACTATATCTTCAGGGATGTCAAACTCATTTCCAGGGGGAGAATAGTTACAGCTGTAACTACAACATAACATATTAATACATGTTTCCGAAATTGATTAGTATTCATGTATGTTACAAATAGTGTACATTGCCCTGTGTAGTGATAACAAATTAAAAAGTTAAGAAACCCAACAGCTCTTTTTGTCTTAATAAATAAAATGAATAATCAATCGTCCAAATTGCATTTTCATTTTCTTCCTCAACACACAAATCAAAAATAAAAGGACTTTTCAGATTTCATTTTCAAAACTTGCAAGTAGCAAAACTCATTTTAAAATGGCAAATTTGAAAATTAAAATGCATTAGCAGAATGTGTTTACAAAGCATGGACTTTGTTATAAGGCAAATATCACATTTTAAGCTCCCACAGGTGACCCGCGTTTGGCCCGCGCGCCTCGAGTTTGACACGTGCTCTAAACCTCTAAACATTTACATTCGGTTCTTTATCTGACCATGTTTAATAGCCTTCAACAAAGATAAGTATGACTACAACACTTAGTAAGTCTACCGAAGGTTGGGTTCACGGACAGTTCATGTGGGAAAAAAAAATTACCTCTGTTCAATTCAATGAAATGTAATACAAGAAGAATTTTGAGATTTCTTTTTATTCAGAGTTGGTAAGTTCCCAGTGTATTAAGTATGAAATTACGTATATACTGCAGTGTACACTTAGTTACTATAGTGGTTACTCGGTAGGTGGCAAGAAAGTCACTGTTTCAGAGATTCAGCAATATCATTTCTTCAAACTATAACCAGACACCATTCAGATCCACTGCACTTTTGGTCACCGCTATGACTGACTCAATCACTTCACGGGCCCAAATTTAAAACACGTTTTAGCACCATGAATGTTGTTAATGGAAACTGCGCATAAACATATATTTGAGTATAACTGGTATTGGATAAATAGGATAAATAGATGTGCCAATTTTCACGTACTTTAATATGTACTTTAACAACTCCTGTTTGCAAAATACACATACAGGGGTACTCAGTTTCAAGGTGGCCATAAGATAAACATTACAATGAAAGACTGTCGTATTTTGCTGAAATGACAGTAATTTGGCACTGCAGCGTGTTTATTTTTACCTTTACAGGCTTGATGCTAATGTGGCTGTAACAACTCAAACTCAAGGGCCACTACTGTGATATTTACCTCTGTGTCGAATGTTCACTAAAAAAGGACATTTCATGAACTGTAAAATACTGCAAAATAATACAAATTTGGGGGGCCCCTGAGCCAGGATTTGGAGATTCGTGCTTTATAGATTCTACATATATACATTTAGCGTTGATGATTTGCAGTGAAGCTAATGAAGAGGTGAAGTGATGTTATTATTGTTACTGAAAGATAATAAACTGTGTAGGCATACATGTGGTCATATGAGATGTGCTAAGAAACCCTTGATCCTTTCAGTTTTTTTGCAACCCACGTCAACCCTATGTTTCACCTTCATCTGACCTACTGTAGTCCTGTGATCAAAGCTGTTTTCCTTGACTGATTAAGAACTCATCATGCAGCATGTTTAGGCTGCTTGGACGTGGATCTTATCTAGGATGCGCTGAACGGCGGCTGGATGTTTAAGGTAAATGTAGTAGGCAGCAGCTCCTGCTACTGATAGGGTGAATGTCATTTTGATCAGACGGCCAGTCAAAGAGGGCTCCGGCTCTACCAGCTGAAAAAAAGACAAAAACACTAAAAGTTAAAATTAAGTTTACAATTTCCTTTGATTGAAACATTTTAAGACATTGTGATATAAAAGACAAATAAAAAACCCATCTGACACCTTTCTGGTTTTTAGGGGCTGGTATACACGATCCATCTGGGTAAAGATTGCTTTACGAGCCCCGTCCCACTTTCCAGGTCCTGTTAAACGGTACTGGTAGGTTGTCACAGGTCCCCACAACAACTTCTTAAAAAGCGGGTAGTCAGTAAAGAAGAGCCAGAGCAAACTTGGTCGCGCCCCAATCTCTCCAGCTAATTCGTCCATGTAGGAAACAAAGTCCACCTGCAGGGGTGTCAGCTTTGACACAATGTAGCTGACGGAAAGACAAACGGCTTATTAAAACCCCAATTCGGTTTTCCTAGTTTTGCTCAATCAATTTTGCTGATTCTGGATCTGGCACAGATAAAAGTGAGATTGACAGACAATGAATACATCGTCTCAAGTTTTGCTGTGACTTAATATTTTGTTATAAGCTAGAACGGCATAAAACTTTAATCTCAGCTTGTGAGTCTGTTAATCCATGCAAAATGAAATGTGACCAAGTCATGTAATCATTTACTAAGAGAAAAAAAAACAAACAAAGACATGATAAGACAACCAGTAATAAAAAAACAAACGTTTACTTATTCTCCATTTTCTTGGTGTCCGCTTCTACGGACTTGATCATGACCTGGTTTGAGGGAAGCTTACAAATTCCTGAGGAACAACCAAGGTAAAATTTGAAAACTGACATAATATTCAAAATCATGTACCACATTTTCTGGACTATAAGTCACACTATTTCTTCAACCTTTGGCTAGGTTTGCCACTTATACATTACAATATTATTGAAATATGATTTCACATGTTTGTTATTTTCACACAAACAGCCGCTAGAGGGCACTCTAGACTTCTGTTCCTGTATCTGCTACTCCTGTACCACTGAAATTTACATGTTCGTTATTTTCACACTGACAGCCGCTAGAGGGTGTGACTTATAGCCCCAAATAATAAGCTATGTCATTTGAACAGAACCGTACATACCTTTAAAGACACGAGTGACCCAGCGAACTTGCATTTCAGCCTGTGGCATAATGGCTCCAAGAGCGTGGATGAAACCCACAACAGCCAGAGTTGGATGCTCAATGTTTGGGGGGAAGATGTGCTTGTACAGACCCACACGGTGGCCAGATTTGTACATGACATTACTTGACAAGAACGGAAAGTCATAGTTGTACCCTGTGGCAAACACAATTGTGTCCACCTGTAAGAACAAATACACAAGTAAGGAATCGGTTAGCACGAAGAACACATTGAGCCGTGCCACTTCGACGACACGGTGTACCTTCTCCACAAAAGTGCCATCAGTAAACACCACAGTGGAACCTCGGATCTCTTTAATGTTTGGCTTGATGACAACTGCGCCAGAGAGAATCTTGAGGGGCAGGTCATCGTTGATCACAGGGACCTGACTGAAAAGTCTAAAGGGTGGAAATGAGAAAAAAATGAACAAAAACAGACAAAACAAAAACAAGCCTCACATTTCCTTTGTAAAATGACCACAACTTTTTTTTTTTCATTGCATTTTAATGACTTTTCAGTCTTTGACTGACAGCTATTAAAAAGCTTATGAAAGTTTATAAAGACTTGAAGGTAGCGACTCTGTACAACCTACCTGTGGTTCGGTTTGAGGGCATACATAGTGTGGTCATACATGGCGTTGAGTTTGTTCTCTCCGATCCAGTTGAGCACGTTAATGGGCAGCAGTTGAAACAGGATGTGGACGAAGCGTGTGTTGTATTTGACGTCTACGGGAAGGCCGTTGTCAGAAACCTGGCGGATGACCCAGGCCCCACGACGGGTGCTGATGTATACCTGCCCGGTGATGTGAAAATACAACTCACAGCTGGTACACAAACGGGGTTAATCCAACATAAGTCATTTTCATACCTGCTCGGCCACCCTGCTGCTCTCAACGGCGATGTCGCCGCCTGAGTTGCCGATGCCGACGACCACCAGTCTCTTCCCATACATATCCTCCGGTCCCTTGTAGTCCCAGCTGTGGAAGTATTTTCCTTCAAATGTCTCAATTCCTGCGGAACACCGGGATAACATCTATAAGCCACTTACATTCCGAAAGTAAGAGCTTTAATATAAGGTTTAGTTTATTATAGTTCAATGATGAGAGCAGGTTAGCTACTGAGGAGAGGAAGAAGAAGACGAAGAAGAACAACTTGTTTTTGGTGCAACTAATAAGCTTTAAAAATATTTATTTTTAAAATCTACACCAGGCATTCCCAAAGTGTGGGGTGTGTGAGCTGCCACTAGGGGATGTGTGAAATAAACTCACAATGGCAGTTTGGAGTGGTTTTTTTTATTATGTTTGACCAATCCAAACTTTGGACCACTTGTTCCCTCCATACCTCATTATCCCACTCAAACCCTGGTCCAGAGCATCTGTTTGAGCATTTACACAGACACATTTTTTTTACTAAGAATTTCTTCCCGAACTGTAATTCACCTGGAAAGTCTTTAAGCGGCAGGTGAGGAAAGGTGTAATGACCGCTGCAGCAGATCACAGCATCAAAGACGTGCTTCTCCTCCTGTCCGTCTTTGTTCTCAGTCACAACCTCCCACTGACCGGTGCGGGAAAAGTCTGGCCTCTGTCTGACGCACTTAACCAAGGTCTGCAAAGTTTTAGAAGAAAATGACCTCATACAGTAACTGCATTATTTAACTACCCTACTCTGAGTATTGTTACCTGAAAACGAACGTGCTGCAGCAGTTTGAAGTGACTGGCATACATCCTGAAGTATTCTATGATTTTAGAGTGGTGCATGTAGTTGGGGTAATCAGCCGGAATGGGGAAATCACTGTAGCACATCATCTCTTTAGAAATGTTAATGGTAAGAGAGCGATAGATACTGGCTCGGTTTGGCTCCGATACTTCCTGAAGAAAAAGGAAAAACATTTGAACCATTAATACATTTTGAAATAGTTGACATATAAATAGACAGAAGTCATCAAGGAAAAAAAAACCTTTTTTTTGACTTGCCTTAAACTTCCATAAACCGCCCATGTCATCGCTGCTCTCAAAACAGACTGGCACCAAGCCCTCATCCAGACAGGCCTTGATGCTGGTCAGGCCACTGGGACCAGCCCCGATTACTGCTACCTTCCTCACCATGTTGAAGCTGCTGGCAGAAAAAGGGAGCAAAGCCATACTTTGTTTTTATATATATACATATAAACGTATATATGTACTGTATATATATAAAATTGTGAAAATCGGTGAGAATCGTTATCGTTTTATTCCTCAATAATAAAAAGAAAACTCAATAAGGCAACGCTTGATTCTTCAGATATGGTGGAATTGCTTTAAAGAAAATGTTTTTGTACAAACCATGCTAATATGTGGAACGCCTCTAGTGGGGTATCACAATATTTATTATTATTATTATTATATTTAAGTAATGTGTTGATTCCATTACCAGTCCCTAGTTTCATGTTTTTATTTTAAGGTGGACAGTCTTGTTTCTTATTCAGTTCAGTATTTTTGAGTCTCATGAAGATTTTCAGCCTCGATGCATGAAAAAATTCATCCTGTTCCCCCTGTTCTGAATTCAGTGACTGTAATTTGAACAAAATATCTTGCAATATGTTGACAAATTTTGCAATACTACTCTCCAGAGATTCCTACTTTCTGCATCCCTTTCTGATTAGATCAGTGGTGAAGGCATTTGCAGAATGTTCAAAAGTCTCCTTCCTCCTAGAAGAATAGATCCTTCTTTTACTTTGTCACTGATGATCTGTGATATTCTTTTTCAAACCCCAGATACATTTGTCCATGAAAACTTGTCGTCTCTGATTTGAAATCTAAAAACTACTTTGTATTTTTTTGGTTCCCCCTGTAAAATGCACCCCTATCTTTACATTTCCTAAATTTGTCATGTTCCTCTGAACTGACCTGAAATTCATGCACACACCACATTTTCAATAATCACGTCATCAATAATAATACTAATAATAAAATGTTCTTTCATCTTACCTCGGTACTTGTGTGGACGATTAATGCGCACGAAAAATGTGTGATCCGGCTTTTGTAGTGACAGCTCCACCAATGGTGTGCAGTTATTTTACCACGTTGGCCTGAACTTAGATCTGGGTTGGCCAAAGTGCAGCCTCCTGTGTAGCTGCTGCTGCTGGGGGAAATGAAGCACAGTTTATCTAAAAGTTAGAAATTAGATGACAAAGCATAGCACACTTCGAACTGATTCAATCTTAAATCCCACTACAATTAATCAGTTTTAGAGCAAAGTGTAGTCACACATACACACGGAGAAATACTCGGTACGGACATCCACGCTGCAAATTGTTTACTGAAACAGGAATAGAGTGCACAGTTCAAATAATACAATGTGATTATTTATCATCATCATCATCTACTGCATGGGTTGGTAATCTGTGGCTCTTTTGATGAGTGCATCTGGCTCTCAGATCAATCTTAGCAGTAAGATTGATTTATAGTAATAAACCTTTGCAGTGTATTCAATATTTGCGGTAAAATCATCAGCTTGGTTGATCTGGTAAGTTATCTTTTATTTCTGGCATGAAAAGTGAAAACAAAGTCAGTCCATTTTGAAGCGACACACACGTCTCACGCTGAAAGTATAAAATAAATCAAATGGTAATGATGAAAATTCAAATAATCACATTAATTAATGACAGACCTCCTAACATGCGTACCTACCATAAGGACAGCAGAGCCCGACTGTTGCTCCCCGGGGTGAACGACCCTGATCCACAGGGGTGCTGCATTTAATGACCGTATGATAAATCGAGATTTCCCTTACGTGGTGTGTAATAAACTGTTTTTTATGGCAAGTCGTACTATACATGTATAACTCTGTTACACATTTTTATCCATGCATTATTTTTTTGCACTTCAGCCAATCGCATCAAATTATTTAATTATTTGGTCTTGTTTAAAAAAAATCCACACATTTCGTTGTATTCCCGACCCCTGATCTGGCGTTTACATTCACCCCCTCCCCCCCAGTTACCAACTCCACGCTGAGCAGAGTGGGACAGTGGCGCAGGAAGATAAACAGCAGGCTCGGATTTCATCACAGCAATGAAAGAGTGCAGTGTTATGCAACTCCGAGTCTTCCAGATATCTGGATTGTGCTAGGAAAAAAAAACCCTCCCCAAAGAAACAAACACAGATGAAATCCATCTGCGTTATCGTCTATTGTCACAGCGTCTCTGTGGTTTAGCTGACTCATGAACTTCATACGTTTTGCATTGATAACAAAAGATTAGAGCACAGTATCAGTCAAATGAAACTTCTTTACAATTAGGTATAATGTGTGGAAATTGCTCGGAATCACCACAGATTATATGCCTCAATCTGGGATTGACCGACACTTGAAGAGGTACAAGTTAGATGAGAAGGAAGTCACATCTGAAAAAAAAACATATATATATATATATGACTGGATCATATGCTGAAATACCACATCAGAAAATGTACATGTACTTTCAAAATATTATTTACTATTCACTTATGCACATCACAGTGTTTCAGATACTCATCAAGGTGATTATAAAATAGTGAACAAATACTTGAATAACACAAACTTAAACATTCTTATGAGGAGTTTGTGGTCGCAGTCTCCACCTTCAGGTCTACAGCGGAACATGTGCTTAGTGCTGACCATCGTTAAAGCAGAAAGTAAAACAAGCCAAGTCAATTTTTTTTTTTTTTGCAATGCTGTACATAGCTTTTTTTCCCATAACTTTAAATACAGTACATTTCCTTAGCCCTGATGGATGAATAAAAGGAATCACAATGTTCTTGTACAGTACGACTGCTATTTGATGTGTACCACGTTTACATTAAAGAAACAGGAAGTTCTAAAAAACATTCACATTTCTGTCCTTTTTTCTTAGAAACCCATACCTGCTTGCTCAAGAATTTCCCCAGTTTGTCAACAAATTTCCATAGTGAAAGATCTAATCTGATCTACTACTGTTTTACATACAGCCTTACTGTACAAGTAGAAGCTTCAAATCTGATCAAGTTAATTTTTAACAGTGCAACATATCTGCAAAAAAACATGCCGTAAACAAGAGCTTGTCAACCTTCAACATGAAATAATGTGAAAATTTGTGTGTATTACGGAAACAGGCGTTAGAGCAGGCGTTGGCAAACTTTTTGACTCGCGGCCCACAATTGTCGTAAAATTGAACGGGCCAAATCAGGAGCAGATAGATGGAGCTTTCGTGTGAACTTAGATAAATGACATGTAAAAGTCATGCATAACGCTTATGCTAAAATACTATTATTTTCAGCGCCATCTATTGAGGAACATTGGGTATTGCAGGGAAAAGGCAGAAGTTTAATGATAATATAAATAAATCATATAATTTGGAAAAGTTTGGCCGCATCCGGCCCCCAGGCCTCAGTTTGCCGACGCCTGCGTTAGATGAACAAAATGCAGAGACAACATCACAAGTGTGATTAAAACTTAAATATTAATCTAGAATTGCTATTTTTAATAATACCTTTCAACAAAACAAAACCCCAAAAAAAAACCAAAAAACTATTGATGTAAAAAATGCCCAAAACACAGGTCGACCTTTGCCCCGTACTCTAAGGCTACAGTACGAAACTAAACACACTGAGTGCAGTGTTTGGTTCCAAAGTAGTTCCAACAACATTGAAAATAGAAAACTGTTTAAACACTTATACATGTTGGTCCTTCATTTAACTTCTCTTGCTCAGTAGCTCCTTCAACATTGTAAAATAGAAGCTTTTCTTTGTTGTTTATTCCTTAAAATCCGTTGGTTACGTTTGTACGGACAAAATGACAAATAATGTAGAATAAACATATAGATCAGTATGTGTTATGGATCCGTCTTAACTCGTAATTTTTTTTTTTAATCTTAGCTTTTACAAAAAAAAAGATTACTCACCAGCCTCTGAATATAAGTTAAATTTAACTTGTCCCCTCTGGATAGAGGGTCACAGTCCAGGGACAGAATGGACTGTGAGACGATGGCTTTTTGCCATCATCAACTCACATCACCCAGCGTAGTGATTTGGCACAGTTTCAACCCTCAACATGTTAGACTGGGGCAGCAGGTGGATTTAAACCTGCACCTACTGCATCCTACTGCATCTACAACGACTCCACACTCGTTACAATTAAGTCATATTGCACAAAAAAATATTTAAGTATATGTATATTTTTTTCTTTTCAGGTATTTTTTTTTTCTGTACATTCCTCTTCTCTTTTGCTTAGTCTTCTTTTGCCTAGTCCTTTGCTCTGGCTTCACATTTTATTTTTCATTCTCAAAGATGTTATTTGTGTGAAGTCCACCCTGGTCCAAATACTAAACCTGATTTTGAGCCAACCATTAACTGGCTCTTAATTTAAAACTTACATACGTACTTTTATTACGCACCTGTGGTTTGTTCTGACGACAGACCACAAAGTGGTTATTGTTTACAAGATAAACAAAGTTAAACAGTTACTTCTTCCATTTTGTTTCCTTATGTATTAGTTACTGTTCACTTGCTGTGACAGGGGCAGAATGAGTCTAGTATTTTCAACATTTCACTTTTCTCTATTGTTATTATTATTGCCAAAAACTTCACAGCTCATCAATACTTCTATTTACATTTTGTAAAGATTGCTGTTCTTCAGTAGAAAAAAAGGTTTTGGAATCACTACAACATTTACAATTCTTACGCCATGTGTGGGAGGCTAACAGGCATAAATAGGATCACAGCAAATTATTTAATTATTTTCATTTGAAATACTGAGAAGATGGTTCATCTTCTCAGTATTTCTGGTCTGTGGACCATTAATGGTTGGTGGGTCGTTTGGGACTAGGCCTCAGTGAAAGAATTCATGATTTACTTAACTTAAAGAGAATACAGTGCAGACTCAAATAATAAAAGAATAAAGTCAAACATGTATTTTTGAAATTGTACTTTCTAAATAAAACATCTTTTAGACTTTCTT